>NC_049203.1:63083500-63432667 GCF_013347855.1 Anguilla anguilla | reverse complement strand
GTGCTCTTCATGGGGAGTTGGCACAGGCAGACCACATGCCCTCCATTGACCAGAGAAACGCTTTGCCAAATGAAACCCTTCCATGGGTGAGAGTATGGCCAATTACGAGCAATGACTAGGTCAATATCCAATTCAGAACTGTGTGACTGAATCCCTGCATCGAGAAATGCTTTAGCTGGACACACTAGTTCAGTCTTGAGATGCTCCTGTAATGGCTATAACTAATATTTATGTTCTTCAAAATTATTGATGAACATTGGAGATGTGTTACTTTCTGTTTTAAATGTTTCTTACTTTCTCCCTTGTCTTTGAATGCATTTTGTAGCTGAAATTATTTTTAAAATAATAATAATAATAATAATAATAATAATAATAAAACCCTTGTTGTATTCTCTGTACTGGTGGTAGGAATAACACATCCATTGCTAATTTATTCATTCAGAAATACCGATTGTGCACTTGCA
The DNA here is from genome assembly GCF_013347855.1 of Anguilla anguilla. NCBI lineage: Eukaryota > Metazoa > Chordata > Actinopteri > Anguilliformes > Anguillidae > Anguilla > Anguilla anguilla. The sequence continues at coordinate 63,432,203 of NC_049203.1, read as the reverse complement.
TTACCTCTGGCAATCTTCATACATTGTGTAACAATGTATTCAGGCTATGAATATACTCGGAAGCTGACTGTATTTCCTGAGGCCTTTTGTTCATTATCTCTGTGGCTTTGTTTGAATGCGCCACTATTTGATTAGTTATTCCATTTATTTTCACCAGCTAATTTACATTCTGCATAATAAAGAGTGAAATGCTGACCATTTTTCCCCACATATACAGTATGTACACACACACACACACACACGCACACACACACAGACACACATGTGTGTCTGTGTGTGTGTGTGTGTGCATGGGTGCACTCACATGCATATAACCTCCCTAACAGCAAACAAAAAAAAAACATTAGCATAGAATCCTGGGAAACTGTGTCAATGTTCATAGCAAGTTTGCAAAGCATGTGCCGTTTTCCTGTGGCTATACGTTCGTGCTCGTCGCACCGTTTTTAATCCTTAATTTCTGAGGTGACTGAGGCATGCTGAGGATGGTGCTGGGCTTATGGCTGAATCTCTTTAAGTGGAGCATGGTGTGTCCGGGCACTGCGAACCTCTCCACGGCACACACAGTCATGGTCCATCAGGGCCCCTAACAGTCTCTCCCTGGGCAGAAACAGCTAGTGCCCGCCACATCTGTCTCCGCATCGCAAAGCCAGGAATAAATGCAAACAGCCAAGGAGTCTCAGCTTGTTATTTTCAAAAGTTTTCTGAAAAACACAAAAAAAAAAAATCCTCACGGATTTTGTTCCAAAAGTTACAAAAAAAGTTTTATTTTTGGTGACGCCATGGTCTACTGGGTGCAGAAAATTGACAGTGGCCTCCATGCACAATCTCTTCCCCCCCAACACAAACCAAATCACACACACTCTCAGGCACGCACTCACACGCACACATTCACGCATGTACACACACACACACACACACACACACACATACACACACACACACACACATACACACAGATATACACACACACACACACACACACGCGTCCACATTTATGTGCACACACACTCAGTTATGATTAGATTATGCATGCCAGTAATTCATTGTGATGCTGTCCAACTGTTCAGACCTCATTTGCTGAAACATTAAATTAATAATAATGACACGAACTGCTGTTTGCAATTAAATTGGCAGGATGATCAAGGAACACTAATCAAATTAAATTAAATAATTAGACAAAGTTTCTCCAATCAGAGTTATAGCTTGTCAACAGTGTTTATTTACTTAAGAAAAAGACTGCAGCCTGGGCAACATGGCTTCCATTGTACATATGAGCAGGTAAGCAGCCTATTCAATAATGCAACAGCGGTGTCCTACCTACTCTTCTAAATCTCACGGTGCAAACAATGTTTTCACAGCCACAAAATCATCCTGGCACCTTGATGAATATGAGGGAGGTGTCAGGGCAAAAAACAAAGAAGGTATTCCCTCGGTCGCTATCGCTGGATGCATTTCATAGGTTACCCAGGTGCACACTTTGGCCCAGGTCCAAAGGTGCAAGGAGGCAGGGAGGGAGGAAGGGGGGTGTTGCTCATCCAGCACTAACCACAGCAGGAAGAAAACAGTGCTTAAATTCCACACGCTGGGGACGAACCCAGTTGTTTGTTTGTCTGCTTTACATTCCAACATGGCAACGTGTGATTTTATGCCCATAAGACCAAGCTGGTATCGTGGCGTTGACCTTCTGCAGTCAGGGATCACACACTCACATGCGCACGCACACACATTACATTTTAGCAGATGCTTTTATCCACAGCTACTTACACAACATTCTACATAGCATTTACATTGCATCATTTTATACAGCTGGATATATACTGAAGCAATGCAGGTTAAGTACCTTGCAAAAGGGTACAGTGGCCCAGGAAATCAAACTGGTGACCTTCAGGTTACAAGACCTAAGACAAGAACTAAGACCGGTTCCTTACCTACACTGCGGCCCCACACACCTGCACACACGCACGCACACACACACACGCACACACACACACCCTCCTCATGAGGGAAGTAAATGAGGTCTGCCGGCGTGCCGGGTGCCGCGCATCAGAAGCAGTCACAGAGGTGAGAAGTCTCGTCGCTTTGGGGACAGGAAGTGACAGTGGCAGTTTTTACAAGAGGAAAGATGGCAGAGAGAGAGCTCCTGAGCACATCCCCGCCGCCTGCCCACTCCGCACAGTCCTGCCGCCAGAGCTCTTTACCCGAGCCGTTAACCGAGCCGGGCTGTGCTATAAAAGGCATATTTACAGCCTGGAAGACTGCTAGGGATGGCGTCCGTTTCAATTAGATCTGAGTGCACCTTTGATGATTTGGACTAAATGTGTTCATTAGCATTTGGGTCATTCCCCAAACAATCAATCCAAAGCTGCAGTAAGGCTGTTTTTTTTTTTTTTTTTCCCCTATTTATCTGACTATTCTTTCTCCCTGTCTTCTTTTTTTTTAACAGTATATCATGTAAAAAAGCCATAAACCTGAAAAATTGGCTGTACTTTCCTCATGAACCAGAGTTCATGTAAAATCTCTGTACAGTAGTTAATTTTGTATATTCAAGCACTTAGAATTATAGGCAGTGTTTATTTATTTATTTATTTCATTTTTAAAGGCATACAGCTATCATGATAATTTAAAAGGTAACTGCAACAAAAAAAACTTTTCTATATATATTTTCCTGTTTTAATTGGAACAAGCTGAATAGCACACAACTTCCTAAACCGCGCTGTTGATATGGCTAAAATAATTAGAATATTTTCTTACACCAACCCTCTCCATCTCAGGGAACGCCCAACAAATCAAGTAGTAAAGCAGTGCATTGTGGGTGTTGAATTAACAACAGATGGCTGAAGAATACAGAAAATATTTGATGATAGAAAAAAAAAGCATTTTTGGAGGAACATATTCACGATGGGCTTATAGAATAATTGGGAAAACATATTTTTTGGGTGCAGCATTTTTTATGAAAATAGATGGGGATAGTGCCATGGGTGGGCAAATTTGCAACTAGATGAGATAATTTCATATTGATAAAGGGAGACACATACAGTGCAATTTTTTTTTTTTTGCTTTCATGATTTGTCTTGCATCACCACGTCTCACTTTGGAGATTATATTGCTGTGCTGCAGCCATCTGGCATGAAAGAAGTCAAATGACTCTTTCCCCTTTCCTCTGACCATTTTTGATTGAAAAAGAAGAAAAGTGACAGTCTTTCAAACTATTCAACCAGTTTTGGAACTTGAACATCTCACTTTTATCCTTTTTTTTTATTTTTAACTTGGCTTCTCTACCACCAGGAAGAGCACGTACTCTGGGGGGGGGTCTTAAGAGATCAGGATCAGTCTGTGGATTCTGTTGCGTGCAGGGCAGCATAATGATTAGATTCCATCGGTCTACTCAATGCATTTATTCTCTACTTATGCCAGACTGATTTGTAACGTTACAGTTCATGTCCTCTTGTTATCCACCCTGCTGAAAATTCCAGCTAAGACCAGTTGGGATTCTAAGCTGGTTTAAGATTGTTTAAGCTGTGTTTTCAACACATAGATGGTCATAGATGGTCTGTGCTGGTCAAAACTGGTCTCTAGCTGGACAAAGCTGGCTGAAGCTGGTTAAGCTGGTGGACTAGCTAACAATATAGGCTGCTCAGCTGGTGTTTGACCAGATACAAATGTTTCAGTTTAAACCCAGTTTAGGCTAGTTTAAACTGAAATTTTGAGCAGGGCAAAAATAATTCCTGCCTTTTTGAGTTGGCCCTGAGAATTTATTTTTATTATAACCAAATTAAGAAAAATGAACAGCTTGTTAAAATTCTGGATTGCAGCTGAGGTTGGAATGAAAACCGGCATACACAGGGGTCCCCCAGGACCGAGTTTGAGAACCGCTGCTCTACACACTACATGAGCTATAGGCGTGCAATGTGTTTTTTTTTTTTTCTCAGGTGTGATACACTGAAACAAATGTGCTCTTCATGTTGCCAATGTTGTTGTGACATTGCCTACCCTACGCTGCACTGCTGATTGTCGTTACTAGAATCTACATTAGCATACAGCCATGTTTATTAGGTCATACCCCACATCGAATAAACACATTTTGAGCATCCGCAACCGCACTATGGAAAAACACCAGTGTCAAACACACCCAAACGCCCACAACTGACGCATCATGCAAGCTCACATATAGGAAATAAGGACTATTATACAAATCTATCTGATATCATTACATAACCAGCCAGTATGATTTACTTTTTAGGCTGATATGCTTGACTAATCATAGATATGATATCATGTTTGAAAATGTATACATTTATTTAAGAGACCCTGGGACATGATGTAGAAGTAAAACTCAGAAGCTGCAGTGACAGGAAACACTGCCATGAAGACAGCAGGTTGCATTTTGCAATGGATTTGCATTGTGTGCAGCATCCTTCTTATGTTTCATGTTGTGCTCATTGTGTGCAAGTCAAATTCCCTCCAGGGCAATAAGGGCCAATCATTTATTCATTAGCTAGTTATTATTATATTAAATTGAGTTCGTGAAAGTTTGCTAGCTATCTAGTTCAAAATAGAAATCAAAATGATTATGTTCATTATAGTTAGCAAGCTAGATGTGAAACTATTTTTTTTTATTAAGGTGCTAAAATCATCCTGACATAAAACCTTTACCAGAAAAGAAAACAAGTGACCTCTTCAGCTGAGGACATTGTGTTGATATCTCTCCTGAATAACATATGATAATGTATTGTCTTACACAAGATATTCCAGTAAACATCAAACTAGCTATGTTTTATTTGTTTTGTCTATTCAGAAGCTTGCTATCACCCATCTCATTCCAGAATTGCTTAATTCTGGTAATGCATGGATGCTCAAGACATAATAGCGAAGGAGGGGAGTAAAGATGGAGGGGAGGAAGAGCAGGGTGACTCTCTGTCGGAAAAAGAAAGGAGTGCAGTGAAATGGGCGTGGCTTTCGTTCAGCTGTTGCTCACTGCGCAATCTTTGCTCCATTTGCACATGCCTAAACGCATATCCCAGGGTTTACCTTTAAAGCAACAAGTGAAATAAAATAAAATACAACAAAATAAAATCCATGCCTGGCTTGAGGCCCTCACAGGCGCAATCGCCTGTGCGAGTGTTCTGTTTGACCCCCCCCATCCGCAGACCTGACCATAAGAGTTTTAATGTTTTAGACTTCATTTTAACATCCACCTTCAGATGAGAAGAGCACAGACCACCGCGGGCCGCAGGCACTCGTTCGCCCACAAGATGATGTGATGCGCAACGAGGCCGGTGATCCCCTACCGACCGACACTCCCTCTCTCTCTCCCTGGCTGACGTTATGGGAATTCACGCAATTCCCTGTGGCATTCCTGATCCGAATCACTTCTGACACAGGCGGGATTCGTTTCCAGATCGCAGGGCCCTTCCTGGCAGTCGGGACTAGAGCTTCAGCTGAAAGCACCGACAGCGAGGTCTGTTAAACTGTTTAGAAAAATTGCCATTTCACTGCTGTTCTGCAGTTTTTGCAAATGGGTGAACAGTAGGGGCACATAGATGCATGATGCTCTTGGTAGTCCTTCTCTTAGACATCATGAATAAAAGGGTTATTTGGTACACAGACTTCGTTTGGAAACTGTATGTTTATGCGAGTGATGCTGTGCCGCTGCTGGTCTGGGAAGGAGAAGGCCGGAAGTCCAAATCCCAGGAGGGTCATCGCTGTGGTACCCTTGGGCAAACGTTTAACCTGCGGTTGTTTCAAGAAGTGTTCAGGCATTTAAATCAATCTGCCGATGACAGGAAAAAAAAGGAGAAAAGCACCTTGCATGGTTGACCACGAATAAGCAAAAATGGGGGTGTTTACTAAACAAATCAGTGCATGAAAATACACGATAGACATTTCTTTGCCAAAAAAGTAAGCGGTAATATCATTCCTTTGTCTATCAGAACACTTTCTAACCTGCACTTTCCTCTTATTCTGCTGAAGCAGTCTTCTACCAACCCAGCTTACCCAGGGCCCGATACTCTCCCACTGGGAAAGAGTGCATGTCCATCCACGATTATCAAGCTGCCAGACCCTTCTGAATCACTCGAACCACCCAGCTCGTCTCCTGTCCTGTCACCCAGTCAGTCCAGCATCTCTCGTCTTCCGGCCTGTCTGCTGGGTACTGATACACACATCTCGTCCAAACCCCCCACTCCTCAATTCTACCTCATGCTCCTGTCCAACCTGTCACTGGGATGCTGTTTCACCCACCTCCCATCCACCATCCCCCATCCCCCACAGTCCTCCACTAACCCTACAATGAGAACCTAAGACAAATAAAGAGTTTGCTTTCTTTTTTTTTTTAAAGTTAAAGTTTTTTAAAGTGCAACTTAGGACAACGACTTTCACAGGAAGAAGATTACATGGAAATAAATGTAGAGATTAATGTTTTGGTAGAGATTAATGTTTCAGCAGAGATTAATGTTTCAACCATTTAATAATCTGTAAAGAAACTTTTAAATAATTTTATAATAATTGTTTGTTATTAAAATAAGGTCATAAAGATATGACAGTGAGGGTGTATCCCACATTCCATTTGATCATTCCTTTTGATTTAAAAAAATATATAACACCACAACGCCTAAGGATCTCCAAGTGTCCAACTTAACTACAAATCCCGACATGTTATTCTAGTCACTTGCTGTAGGATTTGTTTTTCCTAAGTACTTTCTCATGCCCCTATGAAGTCATTTTCACCAATTTACATTAATTTACATTAATGTGAATGAGTACTGAATGTTCTCTTCTCCTTCATACAGTATTGCCTGACCATGTATAATTTCTGTATAGATGAGTAGTGCACGGATACAGCTAACTCTTACCTCACTGAATAATACATGAAATGGCAAGCTGAAAAAAACGCTCTGATTCATCAGTGACGCCACCTCACGCAAGTGGGATTTCCTGTTTCCCCAAAAAAAAGGCATAGAGAATATGAAATCCGTGTCCAGTTCCGGGTGACATCGCAGGTTAGCTCATCGCTGATGACCCTAAGCGGCGGGCGACCCGGGGCCCCGCGGCGGGGGGGGGCGCCGATGTCCCCGTCTCACCCCTCAGTCCCGTAGGGGCCGTTTTCCTGCTCCTTCACTGAGCCTTCTGTCCCGCCCCAGCTGGCAGGGGCCCGCCACACAACCTCCCCTCTGTGTCAGAGCCCGACAGGTACAACCAGACCCCCCTCAGCCCCAGCGGGCCCTCACGCCTCACTAAACAGCCCCTCTATGGCCCCGTCAGGCCTGAGAGAGCAGCCTGTCTCTGGATCACTGATGAGCGCATTCCCCACGCACGCCAGCGTTTCCCCCCGTTTACTCTCCTATGAATTATTAATTTCGGCCCCGTCTGTGTCCTGGGAGAAATCCCATAAATCCAGCGCGGGGCTGAGAAACGCGTGCGTCTCCCCTGAGCGAAACGCTTCGTCATGCGCGGCTCATGAGCCGTGGCCGGGTTAAGCTGTTTCACGCACGCTTTCCTGTACGGCGTGGGGCCAGTTCTGTTTTTAATGCCGAATCCTGAACTCTCTCCATTGGAGTGAGTGAACATTGTTCATTTTATTTCACCAGAATCTGAACCTGTCGGGCCTGAATTCCATTTAGTTGTCTAGATGGACATACATGACTCATAAAATCAAATAGAAATTTTTAGTCATTTTGACTTCCCCTTATGCAGAATAATTTGTTTTGATTGGATAGGAGGAAGGAAGTGCTATATCCAACCGTCAGCCTAATAATATGCTTTAGCATGCGCACTGTTGGTTGAATACACTGATTTCAATCATTTTTTAGTGGAATAATGTAGTGGGTTAATAAAATATAGAAAGAGTTATACTGCCATCTTGTGGAATATGGCAGTCTTTGTATTCATCCAAAAATGTCATTTTGACACTTAGATACACGTCAGAAGCAAAAAATGTGTTATAGTTCCAAATGTGTGGGGGAGGATGACATTGTTCATTTATTACAATTTTTTTAAATTTTATTTTAGCCAAAATAAATCATATGCTATGACTCAGCGTGTTGCACCCTACTCGTTGTACAGTGTTGCGTATTTAAATGCCTTTAGACACCTGCCAGTACAACAGCAGGTTTTACCTGCTATTTCACTTTTGTCACCAAAATAAGGATTGTTTTCTCACTATGACCAAACTGAGGTCAAGAATGTAACAATGAATTGTTATCACATTCCTGTTGTTGACTGAACAACCCTCAAACATTTTTTGGCTAGATTCGTCACTGGTATTACACAGCACATGGATGTTGTACGCTAAGCCTGTCACTATCGATGATGTCAGTGTTTAGGATCAGCTAGCATGGCATCACGATAGAGCCCTTGTAGAAAGTTAAATATTGTTAGATGCCATAACTGTGCTAGTTGTTGATATTGGCACAATGTATTTGCTTGGCAGGAACACAGGATTAATTGTAACAAGGGTCACCAGTTTGTCTCCCTTTGTTTTCTTGCATTGTACTTCGGTCCTCTGCCAGCTAGAGGTCACGATAGCCTCTTTGTCAAGCCCCTTTTCAAAAAACTATCCCATTTCGACCGCCTCAATAATCTAAGTTGATAAAGTAATTGCACTAATTAGGCACACACGATGATTGACAGCGATGTTTACAAGCTAACCTCGGTATTCATCCACTGGCCTGAGCTTTCCTTTTCCATTTCACTCCACTGCACACCAGTGGAGTGCACATTTGACACATCATCCATCCATTATCTATACCTGCTTATCCCAGCCTATCCCAGCATGCATTGGGCAAGACACAGGAATACACCCTGGATCAGCTGCCAGTCTATTGCAGGGCACATACACCATTCACTCACACACTCATACCTCACATGGGCAATTTAGAGTCTCCAATTAGCCTACCTGTGGGAGGAAACCAGAGTACCCGAAGGAAACCCATGTGGACAAGGGGAGAAGAGGCAAACTCCACAAATGCCCCGGACCTTCTCACTGTGAGGCAACAGTGCAACCCACTGCACCACCGTGACACCCGTTACACACACAAAAAGTATAAGAATAGTGCAACTTGAATGGCGTGCAAATATCAAGGACCAGTTCAGACCCAAGAAACCAGATGACCTGAGTCAACTGTATAATCAACTGCTTTAGCTGATGAAGTGCTGAGTCACCACAAAAGCCAGCAGACCCTGCAGCTCTCCAGGACCAGGAGTGAGGAGCACTGTCTCAAACACATGCTTATTGTAGCATTTTAAAATTCCATCAATGTTCACTTTCCTTCCTGACTCTCCCCATATTAGATCAATTAACTGTTTTGTGAATGGGTCCAATTATGAACTCAGTTGTACGATTACTTGACTGTGCCGTTGAAGAGCCTATGGGGACCCCTGGAGGATAACCATTGAAATACAAGTTTAAATCCATGCAGGTCACATGGTGCATACAAACTCATGGCCCATTATAATGGCATTATAATTGTATGCTAGATTTGTTTACAGATTTGTACTGGAGCTTTTGAAGTAAATGGTCGCGCTCACCTCTTCCTAACCTGAGAGTAAAAGCTACACTCCTTTGTAACTTAAAAGTGTTGCTACTCAATGCCCTCTTTGGCAAATGGCATATAACTTGCTACTTAATGCCCTCTTTGGCAAATGGAATATAACTTGCTACTTAATGCCCTCTTTGGCAAATGGCATATAACTTGCAGAGTGTAATTATATTACACAGGCACTGTTTTTGAAAGGAAAGTCTGTATTGGTCAGCACATATGGTATTGTGGCTACCCCAGCTATGTACAGAGAACCCATAGGTTATCATGTTTTGTTTTTTCCTCCATACTTACACCGTGGCTTGGATGAATGCTCAATTCTGATTGGCAAATATATACCACATGGTAAAAAGCATTCTCATTTCAAAGGTTCTATGGCCATATCCCCATTCACACTAGCCACATGAAATAGGGCCACACTGACTTGGTCAGGACTGAATTCATGCACACACACACACACACACACACACACACACGCACACCATATTTACCACCTATACTGTCTATCTCTTGACATGTATCCAAAGACAAGTTTCCTTGTGTATTGTCATGCCAATATTAGAGAGTGACTGGGTGCATTTGCACATATAATGCAGATATGATAGGTATAATATGAAACCCCAATGAAAGAGCATCACATAGCTATGAGTAACGTACAGGAATGTACACAATTATACTAAATTCATAGTATAGTTATGTATATTCGGCCAATGATTCAGCCAACGGCAACCCTGGCTTGAGCACCGCTCCAGAGACAATCAACCACTAGGGGTCAGTGTTGCTTTTTCAATGGCCATGTAATCCTTTGCAGTAAAGACCACTTGTAGTAATGATTTTATTCAATACTCTTTGTTACGGTGAGAGTTTCCGAGCACCACTGCATTCAGTCGCAGTTCCATTTCAATAGCTTAGCATCACGCTTTCAAAAAGCACAAACAACAAAAGGGTTTTTGAGTGTCAGATGTTGAAAGACCCTTGCTCTGCCACATGCATCACATTAATTAAACAGGTTTAGTGTGTCTGTTTACGTGGTTCTTCATGCACTTCTCGAATATGTTCTATTTAAAACCGCAAGTGAGATTTTTCGAAGAAAAGCATTGAAAAGATGAATATTGCCTTGTATTAATTTCTCGTTCCCTATTAACCAACTGTACATTGAGCAGAATATATTTCCAGGTTGTAATGACAATGGTGTCTTGAGGTCAGAATATTGTCCATAGGGCAACATCATTCTGTCGATTAATCGACAGCTAGTTCCCTGGTACCAGTTCACACAAGTGATCACTCAACTGAGCAACAGGGTGTCTAACAAATTGAAGAAACAGAAAACCAGAACATTCAACCAATCAACTGACATGCTACTGCTACTGCACATTAGAATATGTGTGAACACAACAGCACAAAATGTTTCTCTTCTATACAAGCAAAGCTCAATTTCATAATGGCTTTAATCTTTGACAGAAGGCCTAAGCGCAAGGCACTTCAACAGGCTGCTACCTAGTGTGCAATGGGAACTGTCCTGCATGCATACATGATGAGGTATATTTGAACCTCTTAAAAGCAGAACAGAAAGGAAAACAAAATTTTAAGCCACAAGTTTGATTACATTTAAAAGCAACAGCAATATATTCCTGTAACAGTTTCGTATTGTGTTGTTATAATTAGTAAGGAGAAAGAGATACACGAAGGGTAGAATTTTAGCAATAAAAGTTTGGCTTTTTGTGTTTGCCCACAAAGGGACACTGATAAATTTCACTTTAAATAGCCAGTTGCCATGGACACCCTGGTTTTCTCTTATCACAAGAGATTGAGTTAGATAGTTACTTTAATATATCTGGTCATTTTTCTGCATACATATATGTATTCCAGCAAAAATGTAATGTAACCTACATTATTCATGTAAAGAGGAGGCAGTGAAAAACAGCTATTATTTATTATATTCATTCTCGTTCATAGGACACGGTTTATTCTGAATGTGGCGGTTTACTGGCACCCTGGCTAATTGTGTCAGTTTTTTCACAGGCAAATTTTCTTCTCTCGTTAATGTAATGTGCATTTCCGTGCAGTAATATCAACTATGAACAAACAAAGCTATTTTGAGGAACCACAGAACCTACCCCATGCCATTGTTTTAATAGGGAGACAGTTCAAAGATTGAGAGTCAGCGTCTCCCATTTGCAGCATCAGTCTCTGTATCTCACCAAAGCATGAGATAAACAGCACTTAATAGCTGTCACGCAAGCTAAACCCGAAAACAAATAACCTGTGCGTTCAGCAACTTTCTGCCTGATTGTCCCTTTGTGCTCCTGAACAGCTTTCTTGAATTATGAAGTGCTGTATTGTGCTAGCCGCTGAGGGGGATATTTACTTTCTTATCATATTATGGTGCAAAGCCACTGCTGTCACTCATAAATGGAGTATGCATACAGTGTGTGTGTGTGTGCCTGCATGTGGATAAATGTGTTTCTTCATTATAAAGAAGGATATCATGTCCAATGTTTCTTCATCCATCTTTCCTACGATTGAATGTAACCAGTTGATTTCACTGAATTGCTTAACCCTGACATTAAAAAGTAGGGGTCATGCATTTTTTTTTTTTTTTTTTGTTCATATGCTTGATTTTTTTTTTAACTGCTAAAGGTTATTTTAGATATGCTGGTTTCCAGTCTTGTTGCCATTTGTGTTTTATATTAAAGCACTACATCTGAGGTAAACATTTTCTGCTTTGATGCTGACAACTTGGAAACATGCCTATGGTGTATAACTGTGACATTTTGTATTTGCGCGGTTTAGTCTGTCACCGCGATACCTACATTCATTTCATTATGTATGACTTGCATAACTGATATTGATAATGACAGAAGCAAGTGCAATAGGTCTGTTTAGGCAAACGACTGAACATTACCATACGATTGGTATATTAGTCATCACGCAGTTTCACCTTCAGCATACCAGTGGAAATCTCTAGCAAGTAGACCAAATGCCATTCTTTATTTTGTCATCTTGCCATCAATACTGTATGATCTGAAATCTTTTCATCTTAATTGAAATGACAAACTTTTTTTCTGGCACCGTTTATTAAATACCCCATTATAGAAAATATCTTGAGCCGAAGGACGCTATCACAACAAAACTGTCAGCCGAACAGTGGTTCTGAAATCTTTGGTCTGTTCTGTTTACAAATATAGTGCTTCTATAATTAATAACGCTAAAAAACCTGCCACTCACTCAGCAGCTTTGACTGCCTGGCAAAAAGAAAATGCGTTGTCATGGAAACAGGACATGCCAATTTATTCTGGAATTGAAAGCAAACTAATAGCACAGCCAAGTTATGCATCACATTGATGCAGTTGGATCTATATGATATGATTTCATATGCATTTTCAGAGACATTTTGGAAAATTTAAGGTGTGCCAAGTCTCCAAAACCTAGACTGGATTATATCAAAGCCTTGTGATGGCTGTCTGTGGGCTAGTCTCTTGTGGTATATTGCCGTTGATCTCCCACACTTTTCTTTTTCTTTTTGTTCCCTGCTGCACAATTTATCACATTGGAAAACTGCTTTTTACTTTAGCAGTTCTCTGTATTTACATGTCTGTCCTTTTTTTTTTTTCCTCTTGGGGGTTTTCAGTCATTCATTTTTTTTTTTTTTTTTCAATCTTTCGGGGAGTGATAGAGCGACTGAAGAATTCCGGCCGTCGTCTCGAAGAGGCCCTGACTCAGACGCAAATTTGCAAGTCAGGCTGAGCGAAGCTCCGTTAGCTCCGCCCACCGTAGTTCCCACAGGAGGGGGGGCACAGCGCTGAACCGCTGATGATAAACCCTACAGCCACTCAACGCTTTACAGCCCAACCACCAGGGACGTCCCCCCCCCCCCGCCTGCCAGTTCCCAACATTAACAGCCACTGCATTTCATTCAGAATGCCTGCGCTGGAAGTTCCAATTTGCGTGAATAATTACACATGCAACGTTAAGTGATTTTGGACACATTAAAGTGCCATTAGGGCTACAGTAATCCAGTTGTGCGTAATGTGCTGACCCAGGATTGTACTGGCCCTTGGCTGAAACGCATTCTGTTTCATTCCTCTTCGAGGACAGAGTTGGTTTGATTTCATCGTTTAGAGTGACGAGGGGGAAAGCTTGATATAATCCTAACATGAATGTTATAATTAGCAGGCCTAATTAAAGCGTTTTTATATCCACAATGGCATCGCTGTGTGTGCATGTATGTACCCCTGAAAGCACTCATGTCCAGTTATGTCATGCAGAATTTTACAATCAATCACACAGACTCATTTACTAAAGATAAAATAGAATTTAAATGGAACACAGGCTCATCCATTATTTTTAACTGTCAATTTGCTGAGTTTGTCACCGAATGATTCAGCAATGTACGTTCATATGAAGCAGTTAGCTACTTCTGTGACCCAGCCTCTACACTGGAATTTAATGCTGATTGTGAAAGCAGGTGTTGAGTTGACTACACCTGGAAACAAGCAGGGATGGATAATGCACACGACCTCCTTTCAAGCCACTTATTCCACGCTGGAACTTTCTTTCACTTCCTCTTTTTTTTTTTTTTTAAAGAAAGGCTGACAACTCTTCATTTCCCCAAAGAGGACAAATAGATTGGCTGGCTTCCTACCCACGCTCCCCACGCAGTGCCACCATTCCTTCCTTTGTAATGCTAATAGGTTATCTTTGCCTAAAATAGGTCTAATGGCTCTATTTTCAGATGCTCCCAGGGCTGTGTTGTTGAAGACTTCTTAACAGACTAATGAACCCCCCCCCCCCCCCCCCCCCACACACACACACACACACCGCCATATTTCAGAGTGATTCTGCCCACCTCCCCATCAGTGTTCATGGAGAAGAGTGGAGTTGGCTTCGCAGTCAGGCAGCTTAATGAAGCTATCCTGGTGAGCGCACTTACTGCTGCTCTGTCTTTGAGAAAAGGTGTGAAGGCTAGGCCGGATGGCAACACGACATATTGCAAATCCGTTGGGGGTTACTTAATTTAGACCCGGCCGCGTGGGCTATTTACAATGAAATGTGTCTGGGGCCGGGTCTCTGAGCCCCCAGCCGCAGTGGTCACGCAGGGGCCACCTCATCCACTTCGCCCTCAGATTTCGCCACGTCCATTTTAGGTCATGTAATTACCTCAGCCCTCCCCGCTCCTCCATTTCCTGCTCCACTTTTGGCAGAGAGAGAGAGAGAGAGAAAAAAAAAATGACAACATAATCGGGATTTTAAAGGAGAGCATTTTCCACTGATGCTGAGAACGAAAGAAAAGAAAGAAAGAAACGGGCAGATTCTAGCACATTTGGGCTGGTACATCACCTCGCAGGGCGGCTGTCAGAGTCAAGTAAGAGGAGCACTGCTGTGTCTGCTTGTTGTTAGTGTGCTTTAACAGCAGATCCACTTAAGTCCGTTGGATGGTTCAGTAATCCGCGGACCCTGCAAACACTTTGGCCCTCCAGGACTTCGGTTTGACCGCCCCTGCGGCGTAGGCACACTACAGTACCGTTGCTATGGCACAGTGCAGATGAACCGTTGCCTGATGTAGCTCTTGTGGCTCTTCATTCAAATGAGGATGTAGGGTTCTTCAGACCCCTCTTCAGTGCAGTTTAGCATCATTATTTTTTTGCATTCTACATAATTTGTTATTGTACTGTTGTTTAAATCCTGGCTACTCATTAGACCGATCAGTTCTGTTCTCATCTACAGGAAGACAGGGCACAGATCCTTAGGAACAGTTCGATAACACGGTGAAGGAAAGCCGTTTACACTGGGTTCAAGCCAAGGAACCCGATTTCTTCCACAGATTACTGTAGCCAGCTGTATTTGTATTACTTCCCTGCTTTCTCATCATCTTTCCTATTAACTGCAAATGAACTTGAGCACCTAATGCATGCTAACACGCAGCACAGCACTTCAATGACAGATGCCGCAGATGGGTTGATGCAACTGAATCAGCAGTGGCAGCCAATGGAAAAGTTGCAATCCTCTCCACTCGAGAGCATTTAATGCAGGGGTGTCAGACTCGGTTCCTAGCGGACCAATGTGTATGCTAGTTTTTTTGTTCCAGCCGATTATCCTGGCTCAAGTGGTCCAATTGCCTTTACTGAATATGCCACACTGGTCGAAGGATTTCTGTTTTTCAGTAAAATATTTGAGTATTAACATGTACAATCTTCAATTTTATGATTCATTTTCGAGAGAATAAAGCCAAAAACATACACTAAGTAAGTAAAACTAGGATTCCTAAAATTATCAATATTGATGACTGTCACATGATATATTTTGGATTATTCAGCACACTGTACACAGTGAGATTTTACCAGTAACAACACATTTGGACTATGAGGTCTCTTGCTTTCTAAATGTATGAAGTCAGAGGAAAATTAAGCATAGAATGTGGAACGCAGATGAGTTTTAACTGCACAATGTCCTACTTTCGCTAAACATAGAAAACTTGGAATTGCACAGAAATCCAGAAGGCACTATGGCCCTCAAAGTTTTCAATTTTATATCCTTACTCAACAGCATCTAGCCGCCCAAGCTGTTGTTGCATCTAACTTTAGGAATGAGTAATGCATAAAAACATATCTAATCATAGACGGTAGTCAGATTGACACGAATGGACCATCTGATTGCAATAATCCATCCAGTGAAACTGAATATTTAAGTGACAGTCACAAATACATTATTGGAAAACAAGTAGCAATGGCTCCATGCTATTTTCTGCTACAGGCATTGCTTGTGGATATATCAAATGCACAATTATACAATCACTGTTTACGCAGACATATATGAATGTAGTGGTTCTCAAACTCGGTCCCGGGGTACCACTGTGTATGCTGGTTCATGTTCCAACCACAATTGCGATCCCTGAATTCTCTTAATTAGCTGCTTTTCATGTTTAAATGGATTATTTACCCTCCTAAACCACATTATGTCAGAAATAGCTATGCATGCCATGGAAAATAAAAGTCCAGTGTTCACATTGTGCTAACTGTGCTCCATTCATTGGTGTTGTATTTGTACCTGGATACAAACCTCATTTACCATAGTGGGACATTAAATATGACTGAATTATTGCAAACAATCACGTAAAAAGATTAAACACTTATTATAATAATTTTTTTTACTGATAACATTGAAGACAGAGGTAAATCAGCAGTCTAATTAGGTTGCTGAACACGTGTTTAAGTAGTTTTTTCCCCCTTAAACTTATTCATTCAATGCAAGTTTGGTTTGTTATCATTTGGTTTTTAATCTTCATTCCAGTATCTACAAATGGTTAGTTTTAGTTGCCATGTTTCCACGGTTTCACCAGTTCACAGCCTATTGATTCACCTCAGTCTTTAAAACATTTTTACCTCTCTGTAATTGTTTGCAATATGGAGTGATGAGAATATGGGACTTTTATTTTTTGTGGCATGCATAGCTATCTCTGATGTAATTTGGCTCAACCTCTCTAATCATGAAAAGTGTAAATAAGGGTAAATAAAATGGAAAAACATAGCTTGTTAAAATTCTGGGACTGCAATTGCAGTTGGCATGAAACCAGGATACACAGTGGTATCCCAGGACCGAGTTTGAGAACCACAGCATTAATGTACACACAGAACACACACCGTTCATTCATGAAATTAATTGGAATCTGGTGTGATGTGCCAGCTAGTAGAAGCACTGCACTTTGCACAGCAAGGAATCACTTGTTATAGATCGAAAGTCATATATATATATATGTATATATAACAAATCATAAGCAATACAATTAAACTGAGGACCTCCTGTGGTACAGTGAAATACAATTCTGCATTTACTTGGCTGCTTCTTAAACAGTTAGAGAAAGCTGTTGCTTCTCAAATGCAGGAACGTTCAAATTCAAGGTTTGTAAATCAAGTTCTAGTAGCAAGATGTCCTACCGCTGGCTGCCCAGGAGACAGTCCACCGGCTGGAGGAGAAGATATTACCATTTGTTGTTTTTAACCTGTGGAGGCAGCAGGATTGCATGGTAAGCAAATGCAATAGCGACCCACAATGCCTCCTCATGCCAGCCATTTGTTTCATATTATTAATCAGTCCCCCCCCCCCCCCCTTTTTATATTGTTTACAAAAAAGTTTATAAAAGTATGCCTGCCTGTATTTTCTGAACTGAATCCCAGGTAATTTACTTAAAGTGCACTTTGAATTTGCTTAACAGAAGTAAATGCAGATCATGGCTTAATGTATGTACTCAAATGTATACCTTTTTTTTTAGAACTGAATCCAAAATGATATATATTACCTTACTGGAAATAGCGTTAAGTTATGACATAGTAAAGTAAACTTATAAACTCTAATAGTACATTTAGGCATTTATAAAGTTCTTAAACTATACTTTTATGTAGCCTACATAAGTGTACTTAAAAAAAGAATAACTAATGTATAAGCTTTTGTCCTTTAAGGGACTGGATACAAGTACGGATGAGAGGTCCTGGTTTAGCATACTTATACTGTTGGTTACACATATGGAGGGAATATCAAACTAGTGTTCTTCGTGTGTTGTACGTCCTTTGCAGAGTACCTACTCAAAGCTGTGGAGAGATGCATTAACATGTAGCATTGCCTA
Source organism: Anguilla anguilla (assembly GCF_013347855.1). Lineage (NCBI taxonomy): Eukaryota > Metazoa > Chordata > Actinopteri > Anguilliformes > Anguillidae > Anguilla > Anguilla anguilla. The sequence continues at coordinate 63,414,047 of NC_049203.1, read as the reverse complement.
CTGGAAACAAATCAACTGGAGAAAGTGTGGATATTGAAGTATAGACAATCTTTTAACACATTTGAGGTGCTGGTAACTTCTTTAAGTTATAAGAAACCACTCTAAAATTGCTCTTTACTTATTCATCTGCCAATATATTGCATGACTGCAGAGACATCTGTATGTAGAGCGCAGGCTGATGTTTCTTTGTCTTGGTCACTGCCGGTTACCGCAGGATATCAGGCAAGCCGATCTGCAGGAAGGGAAATTCTTCATGTCAGGTCATTCAGGCTTGCGCTCTCTGTGGATTTCCCGAGACGGGCCAGGGATGAGGGAAGAGCCGGTGCATTCCCTGCTGCCGGATCTCCAGCCTCTCTCCAGCTCACTGCTTTTTAATTAAGAAAGAAGTAAATGTCTTACATCAACTGGCCTCTGGAAATTGAATTTCATTTTGTGCTATTAATTTATGTGCGTTTATGACTTGCTTGGTTTTATGGCCTATTTTTTTACGAAATGTATTTATTTGTTTTATTTAATTTTTTGAAAACAGGCAGAACGGGGAAATACATGATTCAGGATACAGCGTGGGACATTAAATTAAAGGACGATAAATGTCAGCATCTAAGCATATTTAGATATTCGATCAATACCGACCGATACCACACAGCTATAAGTCACAAACAGTTACACTGTCGATACACTACAGTTAGCAGTATTTGTCGTGTCAGGACATATTTGTGAATCGTGAAGACGATAGGAACACCTGAAATGTGCTGAAACCAGCTACTAAGTGCCTACACTCTACATCAACATTGATTGTGCTCCTGGTGTGGGTATTTAGATTTAAAATATGGCTTTCTTTGTCTAGCTCTTTCATGAGCCACCCTGGGGTGGTGTTCCATCTGTTGCCATCAACAGCGTTATTAAATGAATGCAACGTGCATATTAAATTAGCGGTTGAAAAGGACAGGGCAGCTTAACTCATTGTAATGTAACAGTGTATCTCTCACATAGACATCTGAGTTGTTTTTTTTTTCTTCTTTTTTTTTTTAACATTCGGAAGTGAGACTGAGTAATATATTAGCATGTAGTGGTTTAGCATGCCACAAGCACTTCCATCATGCTGATGTGGAAAAATGCTAATTAGAATAATTAAAACAGTAGAATGCCTCCTGTTTTTTTTTTTGTTTTTTGTTTTTTTTTAATGTCCCCACTTACTGCTGATTGAAGTTCATAGTATGGATGGCGCCAGGCAATATGAATCATATTTCGCTCACAAAATTGATATTAAACATGTTCAAGGTCAACATGCATTTGAATGGCATGGCTAATTTTTAAAGGGTTAAAATGCCGTCTTATGTTAATGTCTAAGTAACCAAATGAACAATAGCACTGAGAAGAGCTTAAATGAGATAGGGGCAACGGTATCCACACTGCAGAGGACTGAGTTATATTCTCGCTCAGCTGGAACACTGAGGACTTTCAGGAGAATAGGAGCTTAGGTTTGCTTCCGAAATCACAGCAGTGGAAATACTTGTGAGTCTTCCTCAATCAGTAGAAGAGGAGATAGTTGGTCCCAGTTCTCAAGAGCTAAAGCCCTGCAAGAATTAGTCACCTTCCAATTTGGCAACCGATATGTGCTCCAGAGTGGTTCAGCTGTTAAAGACACTTCCTACAACCGCAGGTTTTGCCCTGTAGCCTAGAAGACACTGCAGGCTAGAGCTTTGATGGCCTTAACTCATTAGGCAGCCATGATAGGGGTCTGTTGCAGCAGCACAAAAGTGGCCCTTTCCAGCTGTAGAATAGGCTGTGTTCATAGCAAGTTGGCTGAGGTTTCTAATATAACTGCTGCACTAATTTCTCCAACCATGTTGCAAGCACCCTGTCCGCCACATTTTGGTAGTGAGAGCTTACACATAGTTCTGCATTCAGTGCAAGAACGTCTGCTGTTTTGTGTGGCTTATAATGTGGTATACGGCCACTCGCTAACAGGAGAGCGTTTCGGACCAGCACACAAACATGAGCTGTAGTGGTCTTAGGGGACACGGGCAGCGCAACAGTAGCTCACTAGTGCTGATTATTTGAAATGCATTTTAAAGAAGAAATGTGTGTGTGTGTGTGCGTGTGTGCCTGTGTGTGTGTGTGTGCACACAGGCCAATGTGGGATTTGTTATCCAATACCAAGTGAAATAATTCTGATCAAAGCTCAATTACACACTTAACAAAATTATTGCTGTTTTAAAATTATACTTTTTTTTTGATGTGCAGTCAGTTCTAAACGAATGCATATACATGTTGCTTATGATATTGCTCTAAATACTACTATTTGTGTTTTGCCTGTGGATAAAGACAAGCAGTGCATTGTATATGGCTTACTGTGTGTTTGATCAAGCCCACAGGGGAAACAAGTGGATAAATGTAAACTAAAAGTAAAATGATTCTCAATGGTGAACTGTACATGTGCCGATTCTCAATTGTTTGCACTACAAAGCCAGGTTAACATTTATAAATCTGAGCCCCAAAAAGCATTTAGCCGCTGTTATCCCAGAAAAGACCAAAGATCAAGTTTTACTGTTGTGGAGGGATGCTGAAAGCTCTTTCCTGAATCTATTTAAAGTCTCCCGTAGACACACTGAAAACAAGCAACCATAAGGTATACTTTCATTATTTACAATCCGCGATTGAGGGTCAAATATGAAACATTGCATGCACATCTTTCCCCACAGACTAATGATAATGTTTACTGAAGAAAACACGCTTGTTCTTGGAGCCACCTCTCACAAAGGATAACATTTAAATTAAACTAAATGAACTAATAATACATGAAATTATGTTAACAACACAGGTGTTGATAAACTTAACAGACTTGCAGATTTCTTTTATCTGAATAATCGACACCCGGTGCAGTCGACCATTGGTGTCACCCAATGTTGGCAACTGTGGGGGGGGCGGGGGGGGGGGGGGGGGTGCTGGTGGGTGTGGGCTCAAGGAATTGCCCCCCCCCCAGTGACGCCTCTGAGTTCTATGAAGGAAGCTGAATAATTTGAATGCTGCATTTAGGTCCATCTCAATGTATAATTTCAGGTATGACCTGAAACCTTGAGAGGACTAAAGTACAGAATCTGGTGCATACACCTTGGTGTTGAGCAGTATACTTGTGCCTCGAAGTTCTGGCTCCCTCAGCTACCCTCCCTTGGGCTCTTTTTTAACAAGAAACTCAGAGGTCCAATACTTTATCTTTATATACTTTATACAGTACGATATCTGGCTTGGTACTCAGAGGTCCCTTAAGACCTGGAATCTGCCACTAGAAACTCAACCTCGAAACTTGCTATCTGGCTAGGTACTCCAAGGTTTCTGCAGACTTGGGAACTGTTACTAGAAACTCAATTTTGAAACTTGTTACCCAACTCTCAGGGTTTCCTTAAGACTTGGGATCTCAGAAAATAAATCTTGAGACTTGTCACTCAACTCCGTGGTACTCAGCGGTCTCTTAAGACTTTGAATCCATTGCTACAAACTCAATTTTGAGGCTTGCACCTAGACCCAGGTGAACAGCCGGGGCCCAAACTCCAAGGTCCAAGAATACATACCTCAGTGCCCAAGTATGTGGGCACGTCCGTCTCTCTCTCTCTCTCTCTCTCTCTCTCTCTCCCTCTCTATCCCTCCCTCCCTCTCCCTCTTTTTTTAATGGATGCTTGATTCATACAATATATTCAAGTAATTTCAATCATTGACTATTAGATCACATTATATGACCACATTGATATGCAAAGGAAAACAGCAATGCAATGTATTGTTTAATTTTTGCAGTCTCTCTTCAGATCCATTAATCTGTGCCATAATGCAATTTATTATCTCCTCAGAAAACCATAGTGAACATTATTATAAATGATTGATGCCCATTGGTTTGTTCACAGATGCCCGGCAGCGGTGTTCCAGCTGGAATATGAACCAACAAACCACAAGGGGGGGGGTCGGGGGGGGGGGGGGGGGGCGCAGATTATATAGCATTTAACAATGAGTTGTGTTGGTTGTGACATGAGACTTTTGTTCACCCTGCGAACAAAGGGTACTATATTCAAATCATAAATAAGTAATACAGCAAAGCCTCGGCAAGAAAAATACATTACTGTACATCATGCTATTTTAGTCATCATGGATGGATGGATGCATGCGTGTGTGTGTGTGTGTGTGTGTGTGCTTTCTCATGTGAAAAATGGCACTACAGTACTTAAATAAGAGCGATGGGCATGCATAATAAATGACGAGGACAAATGCGGTTCTGGCGTTCCTGCCACACAACAATGGCTCTGCACTGGATAGGGCGTAATGCGTGATGATCGTTCCATTGTGGCCCCGTCGCGGAACAGCGCTCGGCGGCCGCGAGGCCTGAACGAGCGGGGCCCTGACTTTTTTTGAGTAAGTTATAATTAAAATGCGATAATCCTGACTTTACACGGAGGCTGTGAAGGAGCAGCACCGAGGCTCGAGCGGAGAAAGCGCGATATGGGATCTGCCGGGCATTAGGCTAAAATTATCACAGTTCCCCAGTGAAATCCCGGTTCTGTACTGAATGCCAGACCCCATAAGCTTTAGTCAAATCTGTGGCCAAAGGAAAATTATTTGATAAGGGAGCATGTATTAAGTTGTGCCACTTGGGGGTTTTAAAATCGGCAATGTCAGCCGCGAGGCCACGCGCTGTACCGTTCGGCAAGATAGGGATTCTCATTAGATGGACTCAGGCCTGGCCACATCAAAAAATGCATTAAAAATTAAAAATTTAAATAAATATAACAAAATAATAATAGAAAAAATACCCACCCCCTAATCGAAAATTAGAAACATGCTCCCTTTGGTGAGTTTATCTTGGCGTGAGAATTATTTCCCTTAGACTTTTACATGAAATACTGCCCAGCTCATCTTTTCCATCTGGTCTGTGCGAGTGCATACAGGAATTGCACTTCCAGATAGAGCATGTGTACAATGCAAAAGCTAAAGGCCATTTGAAAAGCAGGTGTTCCCTTGCTCCCCCCATCCTTCCATGCCTGAATAAAAGATAAGCTTACACAGTTCCATTATGTGATATGACAAATTCTTTCCTTTTAACATGAAACCAATATAGGATCCCCTGCATACCTGACAAAGACAGGCCTGGCATTTTAGGTCTAATTCAGACTGGAACATAAAACTGCCTAATTCTTGGATTTGGCTCAATTCTGAACCCTAATCTGCTCAACATTAATTGCAATCCTACTACGATTAAAGGCTTTTGGAAGCAAAAATCACATCAAACCAAACCACAGATAGTGCAGTTGGAACCTTCTTTAAAGATTAAGGTTTAAGGTTTAGAATTATAAGCCCATGACATATCAATGTTTTTTGTAGTGCATACAGATAAGTAAATGCTGGTTCATTTGGGTCCTTAACAGTTCTTAGGGAAGTAAAACATCTACATGGGACACACTTTTACCAAAGCAATGGTCCAAGTAACTTATTAAAGTCATTTTGTCATTAGTACAAAAAATATCTGTATATGATTACAATTTTCCTGCATGGCTATGAGCATCCAGCTAAGTACCAAAATCCTCTGCAAAGCTGTTTTCCTGAAATATCAAGAAAGAATGCTTCCTGACGTAGTGCGACAGCACTACTACCTCTAGCGGTAAAGGTACGCTAGCTACTCACTTAGACAGGCCGTACATGTATATTGTCATATTAATGGATTCTGTGCTTAACATGCAAGTCAGGCCAGCAATTAAGCCACTGCTGTGAGTGCTGTATTCCCATTGCACTTTCGCAGAAGGAGCAACGGCAGGGGCGACTACCAAGCTGATACATGTCCAGCTAATTAACCCGTCCATCTGTTTGGTAACGGTGCAGGTTATCGTCAAACGCCCCACAAACAAACGCTGTTAATAGGGTCTTGCACGGCCTCAGTCCCTCACTTAAGATGCAGGCTCGGAGGTGTAAGCGTACGTGGTGCATGTCTGGCGGAGGCACCTTGCAGAAAGAAACGCTCATATTTGAATTGCAAAGGAGCCCCTGCAATCTTTTCAGTAGCGGTGTCTGAGATATCGATTCTTGCCGTGTAAATATTCCGCAGATCAGCGTGCCCGGGAATTTTTAATTAGATGCCGGGATCTAGCTTTCAGCCGAGCCAATCGTTTCACCGAGTCATCGTGCACTTCACATTTAATATATATACGCATCACAGGGTCTTCTTTGATTTTCATCAAGATGGAGTTGATTAAGATCTATCAAACCGATCCTGACTGTCATTAATTTGCTATTTACACTGCACTGGAGCCAGCTCGCTAATATTCCGGCTCAATTCATCACATCTCAGAATCAACAGAGAGTTGGAAGTTTATATGAGTGCTGTTTGCATTACATTAGCTTTGTACTGAATTTAAAATTAGTTAAGCAGCCAACTTTTTTTTTTACAGAGAAAATGGACCTATAATTTTCACTTTAAATTCTGCTTTATAGTTTCAGAAGTCCTTAAAATGTCACTTTGTGCCTTACAGGCAATTAAATTTAAGCAAATGTATTCTTAGTCACAATACTCTGAATTAATCAATCAATCAAGGTTTTTTTTTTTTTCAACACCACTTACAGTATAAACATTGATAGTGGAGTTGTTTCAATAATAACGTAGCATGTTTAGAAAAACCAACAAAGCAGAAGAGTTACTTTTTCATAGTAACCTTCTTGGTAAGATGTGTCAGATGAATGAGGTGAATGGGACCTCCAGATTCATTAGGCCCACTGGCCACTGTTCTGCAGTGTTCCTCTCTGGATGAGGGCAGATCACCTGCAGCCGTATTAGCTGTACTGGTGGCTAGTGGTTCCACTGGAAAAAGACAATATCCCAGTAAGCACATATGTAAAAGGTTCTACACGTAACATTCTAATGCTGACTTAACCAATCAATGGAGTTGTAGAACGCTGACTTAGAATTTAGAAAAAAAAGCATCCCAAAAACCTACTCTTCAATAGATTGAGAGGAAATGGGAAAACATCACCAAAATGTAGTTTAATGGCAGACTGTGCCCAGTCCCCCCATATGGATTTCATCAACAATGTAAAGCCTGCCAGCAAGAGACATTTGTGTCATTTAAATATATATTTTGCAGCGGAATTCCAAAAAGACATAACAGTCGATTCCAGAACACCAAGAAGAAAGCACCAAGACCTAGAAAGTTTTAAATTCAGAGATTTTCTTTTTTAGAGTGGTAATAAGTATTGCTCCCGATATTTCTTCTGAACAAAGTGTCAGTTATTGACTTTTCAAAGATTTTTCTGCATTTAAGGGAATCATTTCAATATGTGTGATGTGGGCAAAGGGAGTTCTCAAAGCATTCAATTCTTAGAAAATAACAGCTTTGTGATCTAATCAATCGACTTTCTGAGGCAAGACCGTAAAATGGTACCCTTCAGTTTTCATGGTTGAAGAGGCCAAGACGGCACATAAAAATGTATGTGGTGAACTGGCTGAAATTTATAACTTCAAAATGCCTCTTGTTTCTCTATTTATACAGTACATATAAAGTCATTTTACACACAAATTAGCTGGATAGGCTGCTAAGTTGCAGCTTGATTTGATCTATTTCAACAGCCCAGTGGACCACTCGCCGTTACATTATTAATTTGCTTAGTGTACATACCCTCATCTGGAGCTGCGGGGATACATTAGCTTGCGTTTGTTATATATCCTCCATTAATACTGCTGTATAGTTTATCAGCACAATTCAGATAAAGCTCCCTGTTCCCTGAGGGAAGAAGAGTACGATCCAACATGAGAACAGAACTTAAAGTGATATGCTTGACTACAGAATGTATTACTACCACATTATACTCTGAGTTGTTTTATACTCTTATACAACAGTTGTTTTTGTAGCCCTGTATCCCATTTTTTTAATTAAGTTCAAATTATTATATGACTATTTAAATGTGCTATTTAAATAAAAATGTATTGGTTGATGTGGTGAGTCTGAGAGGCAGTGTCCAAAATGATATAAACAATGATGTATAAAGCCTCCATCTGTTTTAAATGTAACAGCAATGCATTAACATTCCAAACATCGTTGACCCCATCTCGAGCAAGTGTTTACTGTGTGGGTGTATGGAGGTTAAGCCAGGCATAGTAATTCTGATGAAAGAAGGGTCCTGTTTGCAAGATGGAGAATGTTGTGCAATGAAATGCCACTGCATTCATTTTAAAAATTGCATTGTTAGTGGGGGTTTTGATTAAAGGTCATCTATACAATCTACAGCACTCTGGGAGCGAGCAAACATGCAGGGTGCATTCATTTTTAATTAGCTAAGTGTGTTACCATTTACAGGTAATGGCCTTAATCCAATAAAAAAAATAAAAGCGAACCAACTTGAATTCCAAAAGGAATATAAAAAATGCATGTTGTCAATTTAAATATATTTTTCATATCCATGGTATTTGAGATATCGTATACAAGTTTTATCATTCATCATGAGTGATCAACCTTCATTTAATTCATGGGAAGTGACTATACTCTTGTTTACAGTTAATATATCTTTCTTTAATTGATTTGCATGTTGATAATATTAGGACACTATAAGCTTTGTTAAAAGTCAACTACTTGGTTAATTTAGTTTAATATGGTAAATCTAATAGCTAGCTAATTTAAATTTCACTAGTATATTACACTTTTCCTTTCCTAAGTTTAAAAAAAAGGATTCATCTGAACTTTTAAGTATAGTGCAGTCCATAAGTATTTGGACAGCAACACAATGTATTTTTTTGGATCTGTCCATCAGCACATTGGATATGAACTTCAGACTCTCAGCATTAATATGGGGTGTTCTTGCTTCTTAACAATATATCTAGCAGTTGATTTTGACCCACCCAATATATTTCTGCTACATTTCTGAGCAATTTATTCTGATTGTGCAGACTCAAGATGGCCTTTTCTTATTGGCATTGCCATTTCCTTGATCTTCGTGATAAGAGACAAAAACAGACTGGCCTAGAATCAGCTGTGGTCATTTTGTTTGCTTCCTTGTGCATGAACTAATGATGCAATGACAATCTTTCCAAGTAAAAGGCTGAGCAGCCAATTGTACAATCACTTTCAGTACCCTAAAAGAGGGGAATTATTTACAAAAAAAAACTACTGTAATTCCTGCACGGATCACCTGATATGGACTTAAAAGCCATGAAATTAAAAGTTTACAGTCAGCACTTTAAGCTCATATTCACCGTTTCATTTCTAACCCAAAGTGTTGTAGTACACAGCCAAAACAGAACAAGAAGAAAAAAAAAATAGATGTTGTCCAAATAATTATGGACGTTCAGTATTTCTTCAGTGAATATTTTGCTAATAGCAAAAGCATAAACAAGAACAGTTTGTCTTCCCTCATACAGATGTGTTAAACCCTTTGAAGAGAAGGTTTCTTTGGAATATTTATTTATTTATTTTATTTTTAAGCCAGTGTTCTAGAACTCATTTACCAGTAGTGATTGCTACATCAGCATTCAGTTAAGAACATTCTCATATCATATTTTTGTGATCTTAAACTTTAAAGGATTAAGCAGGCTATTTTTATTTTCAAACAAACCTCATGCGTACGCAGAGGGAGGTGCCAAAATTACTCAACAACTTTCTCTCTGGTCAGCAGCAAGAAAATGGATCAGACCCCAGCACACACCACCCCGAGGGACAGCCCTAGAACTGCACACTCGACGTTAAGCCAGGTCAGTGTAAACCAGGCTACGGGGGCATATACCTTAAGTGCACATGGTGCTGAGATTGCACATGTAGACATATTCGTCAGCCATTAGATAACAGTTTTGCATATTCTAGTTCCCGATTGCCTTGGTTCTTGTCATATGTTCAGTTCTGCACATTCGTTAACAATTACATTGTAACCCCATTATTATAATTGTTGAATAGTTCTGTCTGTAATGATAAGAAGCTGCGGAGGTTCCCTCTTTGTCAGCAGCACTGTAGATGGAAGCTCAGACTGCAAGTGCATGCTGGGTAATGTTACGTGTGCAAAGCGCTGACATGGAGGAAAGAAAAAAAAGAACTTAAGAATAATTTAGGACCTATTGTCAGAGCTAATTAGGGTTAATTTTGATAACTCAATGGACTCGCAATTCAAATTAAGGCTGCTTAATTCAGGGGGATGGAAACAGAATGGCTTCCTTCTATTGGAATTAGTTCAGGCGGTTGGACGCTTCTAATTATCACATGACCTGCAGGCACACCCACACTTCTCTGTTTACTCAAGCAACAGATTTGATTTGACAGCTACGGAAGTCGAGAGGCAATAGTTGGGCTCAGGTGAGTCGCTGCACTCCCTCTTTTGTGGTTGGTTGTCACATTGGGCATGTCTGTCTTTTTTGATCCCTCATAGGCCCAGACAAACTACACACTGTCCTCATCTTTGTGTAAATAATAATTTAATGGAGCGATGCTTTGTCACATCACTTACATAACATTTTGAGATTGAAGGTCACTGAAAATAGATAAACTGTCAAAAATGACACTGTACATTTTGTTTTGCAATGGAATGGCCCTTAGAGGCCGCTGTACTCTCAGTTATCAAAGCTGTAAAGGCTTTCGTTTGGAAATATATATATTATTTGATACGTATAAAAATATGTCATACTAGGAAACAAGCTAACTTAATTATTTATGCTTTATAAAAGTAGGCATAGGACTTCTTTATTTTATTTTTTTCATTTTGCACGGTAGTCCAGTGTTACAAAGGGTTTTATCATGTCTGAACTTAATGCATTCAGTTGGATTTACTGTTAAGCCTCAGGTCACATAGAATTGAGGCATTGTTTTAGATGGTAATGCCTGAAGGCATATGTTCTTTGACACTCTGTTTTTAGAATATGGGATATGGAAGAGGGACAGTAGGTTTTTATGCAGGTTATATAGCCTATACCATATAAAAATGGCCTATGGTCTTGTCACAAGCCAGCGTGACACACCCGGGAGGGAAATGCGGCAGTACCGGGGAACACAGTTGTTGGTCATATGGAGAGAGAGAGAGCGCACCCACACAAACACAAAATAAAATAAACGCCATCTTCACCCTTCGCCCTCACAGGTTCCGGGCAAAAACAATAAACTAAAATAACAAACTAAAATAATGAAGACAAAAGAAAGTAAAACAGAGCAACAACTATTTCAGTTCCCTGCTCTGTAGCTGGACTGCTTTCCAGCAGACCAGCTCCTCTGACTTTTCAGTGGGTGGTCACTGTTCCCCATCTCATCAAAAGAAACAAAACTGAAATTAACCGCAACTCAAATATAGAAAACTCGCTCTCAGTGTTAGCTCCCAGTCTCAGCCACAAACTGTGGAGGGCAGCACACCTTTCAGTAAGCACCTGGGCTGATTAGCTAACGTAGCCCAGGTGCGTGTGCTCTCTCCACTAGCCAGCACAGCCGAGACCAATCTGCCTCTCCAGCGGATCGAATGCCACAGGTCTATACCAGTGGTAATCAACCCTGTTCCTAAGGAACTACCATAACGTGGGTTTTCATCGTTTCAGCCCTAATTTGGCACACCTGACTCTACTAATTAGCAGATCAATGCAGATCTTTAGCTTTTGGAGGATTTGTGCTGTTAGGGCTGGGGTGAAAAGATACAGGGGTAAAACAAGAGTGACATGTTCTGAGAAGTGCTATATAAAGTTACTATTATTATTATTATTATTATTATTATTAATAATAATAATAATAATAATAATAATCCAATGCTATATTGTCACAAATGGCTCACATTGGTCAACCTGATCATGCATCCATTGCCTGTTTCTTTCTCTCCTCTCCCCAAAAATCCATGGATTTATTATCGCCAGAAGCATCGTATGGTTGAGGATAATTTGGCTGGGAACCTAGGCTTTCAACCAGAAAAAGAGTCTCAGGAGAGATGTTGATGATGCATACCAAAAATTACACTATAGCCTGCATTACATTAACAACCGCAGTTCACAAATGAGATGTATTATGAATGGTACAGTCTCTGTGTACATTCGTCTTATATACAAATGAGCTGTCCTTAAATGTCTCCTCTATATGCTATTTTCCAATGGTGGTGTGCGACAATCCCGATAAATATTCAAATACGATGAGGAACGTGCATGTCAAATGTGTCTAAAATCCAAAAATCAACTTTAAAATGATGTTTGATTGACATGTTAGTCAATATTACTGTGTCAAGTGATATTATTGGCTGTCTCTAGGCAGTCTTCTGTAGGCAACTTTTTTCTCCAAAATATGCTACTGCTGGATTATCTTTTAAGATTAATAAGCACTTATGTATGCTTAGGTATGCTCCTAGTAACAGGTCAGTTTAAAATGGAACACTGGTATCTGGAGTGTGAAAACAGGAGTCACAAAAGTGACTGTTGCCAAATCTACCAAAACTGAAAACAATTAAGAATAGCTGCTTTAAGATAAATTAGGCCATCATGCATTTCACAAAGAGATACTTTTTGTATGTATTTTGTATGTATTTTGTATGTGTTCATATGTGCTGAAAATATGTACAAGATATTGTGGGTTTTAAAGGATTTTTTTATTTATTTATTTATTTATTTATGTATTTATTTTTAGGAGAGATTGTCTTGTAATTGACACCTCAATCACGTCAGAGGATTACAGATGATGGGACCTAACTCTGACAACAGTGACGGCTTCATGGAGCACAGGTGTAATGAACTGTCACGTGAATGATGAACTGTCCTGTGCGGTGATTGGAATTTTCCTTGATGTATTCTGTATTTTTCAGGGAGGTTAATCGACAATGATTAATTCTGGTTTCATGCGTTTATTAACCAAAGATACCATGTGTACCGCAAGATATTAGCTCTTTTCCATAAACCTTCTGCATCTTTCACCGTCTCAGGTGACTTGAAATACATTCATAATTTTTTCATAGTTTTCATTATTTTCAGACACGCAGCGGAAGCAAGGAGTGTGTCTCCTTGGTTAAGATTTCACAGATCACGATCACGAATAGCGCATTATGAGAATGCTTTATCACATTGTTTCACAATGCCCTCGTGGCCGATCTTTTAATTTAATCTCCAATAGTACAGTCCTTTTGTATTAGAACATTTTGACAAGAGCTCGCGAACCCAGCATTTGATAAGAGGGATTTAGAGAATTGCTGTCCAGCGCACACGTGATCTTACGGTACATGCTAGCGGATCGGCATTGGTCGCCAGGGCTTTTCGGTCAGAGAAATCTTCGAGGAACCGTAATGGAAAAACATCCCCCAGAGCTTATTTTAGTTAATGGGGTTTAGGTAGCCTTCGCTCCCATGCGACCGCTGTTATGTGTATGCGGACACGCCCCAGAGCTTAGACAGTAGCCCTGTGCTGCTGACTCTCCCTTTGTGTCTAACTCTGACAGTTTGCCACAGCTATTAAAGGAGGTCAGCAAAGTGTTTGACGAAGAAACGTTATATGGACTCTTTGCTGCGTTAGCGACGTCAAGCAGGTTTTGTTGCCCCGGTAACTTAAGTGGACATAGGCAATTAAGGACGGGAAGGGCACTTTTTAATGCTGTTCAGTAGGTTTGCGCCTTTTATCGGCAAATGGAAGTCTCTGTCAATTTATTCGGGGGGGTGGCGGGGTGATTGGAGTGTGACCCCGCCTCCCTGTTGGGGGGAAAGAGGCCGTTGCGCCGTCGCCCCTCCATTCCAAAGATGACAGCCGTTAGCGGGAATCGCGGGAGCGCCGTGCGGTGAGGCGACCCCAGCCACGTGGCGACGGCGGCGTACCCTCCTGTGAGGAAACCGAGCGGCCGTTTGATATTCCAGAAGCTCACAGAGCCGCCGGTGCCGGTGCCGGTGCTGGCCCCGCTTAACCGGCGGATGTTATTCATCACGTCTGGTACGCCACCATAGACGTGGTCTCTGAGCCGGGGTGGCGAAGTCGGTCCTCCCGCGGTCGTACACAAATCCTTAAAAACTACCCCGGGGCTGCGCTGTAATAAACTGCAGATATGGCGGGCGGCTTGCGTTAGTAAAGAGTTAAAGGGATTCACTTCTGCCCAAGCCAAATTGTTGTCATAAAAACCCACCTTTTAATGCACAAAACCTTGACACGTTGCATATATTATACATAAAAAAACATCAGTAAACCACAGACCATTTATCCCGATCTTAAATTGATGGGTACCAGTACATATTGTTCATATCTTAGAAGCTTATATTCTCTAAATTTTGTTTATATTTCTACATGATTAAGATTTGCTTATAAAAAAGCTCCGGTATAAAATACCCACTGAAATAATTTTGCATCATATAAATCAAGGAGCTTTGGCTTTACATATTAATACTTATATACTGACAGCCAAAAAGCGCCTCCATACTTCATTCTTTCATAAATTTACTATCTTCCGTGAAGTTGTAGCTGGGTTTTGGAGGTAGGATTCCTTTAGCAGGATTTCTATTTCTATGTTCTGTTGGTCAAATGGGCTGAAATGTGTCCTCCTTCAGTATGTCATGATATTCGTTTTTGTTTTCCATTTTTCAATATTGATTATAACCTGTTGATGAAAAAAAAGAACATTTTATATTCATCCGGCATTCTATGTGCACACATACACGCAGAGATTTGCATGTCAGTTGTGCATTAGCTGCATAGTCCTTCAGTGCACTAGCTTTGGTAACTGAGCTGGCACACAGATGGCAGACTGGCAAAGAAGCTGTCAGGAAACTCCACACATGTTGGAGGATACGTAGGCTTGCCTGTGCCCACTTGGCATTACAGAGAATGCTATGGCAACAAGACAGGCCTGCATAGTGCAATGGGGGCGGCCAAATTTTAAGGGGGAAAAAAAAGAAACTCACTGAGATCACACAGAGCATACAGTAGTCTGAAATATAGGATTTCATCTAAATTTGATTAACTGACAAACCTATCCTATCCTATCCTATCTTAGATCTCAGTTCCCTAAGCAAAATGCTACACTCCTTAAAATGCGTGCCTTGTTCTTGGATGCACAATTCAATAAATGGTTACTGTCAAAATACTGGTCAGATAAGTGAATTAAAGGTTGAAACTGGGAATAAAACTGAATTAATCAGAATTGAGCTCTCCTGGTTATTAAAGGAATGTCAATTACAAACAAAATAACAATAATTATTAGGAGTAGCAGTAATTGAAATGATAGAAGGAAATGTCACTACAAATTTTACAAAATGTTGCAAAAATTATTTTTTACTGCCATTTCTTTAATTGCTCTCTTAGGCACTGCATAGCAATATCATGATGTAATATCCAATGGCAAGAGTGACTAACCGTGTTCCACAAAAATAAATAAATATATTAAATTATGATACACCTCAAGTCACTGTGAGGCCAATCACCAATTGTTTTAACAACTTGCTAACTTTCTCTTCTCATTTAACACTTACCCTCCCAGGTGCAGTGATACATGCAGAGTCCCAAGAACCAGCAAAATGTAGTGTGGCTAGTATTAGCTGATGTCATATAATTTTTGCTTGCTGGGTAATTATCTGCTACGCCACACTGCTGCTTAGGTAAAAGAAGGCAGAAATTAAATATGAAAGCGGTTGCCCATTTTTAGCAGCCACTGACATCAGGGCATACATGAATTGGGAAACTGGGACCTGTGCACGTGTGCTACAAGGCAACCTTTCAGGCAGTCAAAGTCAAAAGTGTCAAGGAGGTTATGCAATTGAACCATTTGTACATACCATTATGCTACGTTTCTATATTCACCCATTCTGCCCAAAGTCTATCAAAAAAAAAAAAAAAATACAGTATAGCCTCACAGATACAAACCTGTCTGTTACTGGTAAACCAAACAGGGTAGGAACCCAGAAGTAGCATGTGCATTTTAACATTTCAAGCTTCCAGTTACACCAGTTACAGATTCATTTATTTTATTTTTTATTTTTTAAATTTATTTATCTTTTTGTTATTATCGCTGATACAAAAATGAGAATTTCAAATAGGAATACTACTCAATTTCCACTGATAAAAAACAAAGATGCAGAAATAAATTAAGATACCTCTAACTGTGTGTCCGATCCATCTAAAATGAGAGGAAGCAGCAAAAATAAAAGGAAAACAATTGCAGGCCTCCAACTTGGGTACAAAAAAAAAAAAGAACATTTTATTATGGATGAAGATATTCATTCAGAGCGAGATACAGTATAATTTGAGCTGAGTAGTCAGACCCGCCTGCTTTTTGGCATACCACTGCTCCCCTGTCAATGTTCCCTCATTGGTTCTGTGCTTTTTTTATCACAATGAGTCTGTCTCCCCATTCCAACCGAAGTATCCTTCTATGAGTTGGTTTTTACCAGTTATTAGCTTTCAATTTCTCTGTAATTTGCACACACAGTTTCTTATGAGATTTCAACTTGTGGTTTGTAATATTCTTTTATTTGTCTGGCTGCCTTTTGTAAACAATGAGCAGACTATTATTCTGCTATGTGCCTACATGAATTAACATCAGTGGTTCTCAGTCCCAGGCATGGGGATTCCTGCATGTGCTGATGTTCGCTACAGCCAATCCTTTGCTTAATTAAGGATATTGAACAGATGTGTTGAAGTTCTTTCATATTTTTTTGTTACCCCTTAAACTCCTTAACACTGTGCAGGGTTGGCTCATTATCATTAATCCTTGAATTTATGTTTGAATTCTTCATTATCTACCAAGGTCAGCTTCAGTGGCCAGGTGTCCACACTTTCACCAATTAGGAGCCTATTGACCTATATCACCTCGGTCTTTAATTTGATGAGCTGAACTATTTTTACATAAGCGTTTGCAATATAGCCCAATACAGAAAGAAGTGAATATAGAACTGCAATTCTTCATCGCATGCATAGCTGTTTCAGGCATAATGTGGCTTAAGAGGGTACACAATTCCTCAAAACATGAAGTGTCTAATTAAGAAAAATGATCAGCTTGTTAAAATTCTGGGATTGCAATTGCAGTTGGAATGGAAAGCAGCATACACAAGTTTGATACAGGCGCCAGCTCCACAAGCTCATATTTTCTGAATCTGTGAGTTATGAGACGGGATGTGTATTATCGAAATGAAACAAGGGGCATGTTTCAGCGCTGTTGTTAAAGGATACAGTGTGGGAAAGTCAACGCTGTTGGATAACAAATGGGACAGGACAAAATAAAACAGTTTGCCAAGGAATACAAAGCGTTTCCCAGAAAAGGAGAGACAGGCTATTGTTCGGAAAACATTGACATTGAGCAGGATCTCTCTTTTTTTTATTGCATCCCACTTATCAATTGTTTCATGATTGCATTATTAACGAATATTTATTGCTATGAAACTAAAGTGACTTTTTTAAAGTTACAAACACATTCAGAATCGCCTCCTTCCCGAAGTGTTTGCACCTCTGAGGTGCCACAGTGCATACCAGGGCTGCCCAATCCCGTTCCGGGAGATCTGCCGTCCGCTGGGTTTTCATTTCAACCTTAATTTAGCACATCTGCTCTGATTAATTAGAGGCCCAAAGAGATCTCTAGCTGCTTTGTTATGGTCGGAGGGTTAACCCACAGGCCAGTAGATCTCCAGGAAGAAGGATTGGGCAGGCCTGGTGTATACAGTCTAATAAAGTCTAACGGTTTCATAGGTCAGTGTCATTTCGTAATCAGACCAAAGCCTGGTATTGAACTTTGTTAATTAAATTTAATCTAAGAAGCCCATATCTTCCATCAGTGTAATGCACAGTGCTTGCGGGACTCTCATGCTTGGTTGAAATTGTCAATTTTATGACCATTAAAACCAGAACCTATGTATTCATCTTAGGAAGACAGAACTATTGATTTTTACCATTTCTGTGAGAAGTGACAGGTCTGTGCTGGCCTTTATGTGTGCATACTGGCACGTGTGTGTGTGTGTGGATGTGTGCATATGTGGGTCTGTGCTTGTATGTGTGCAAATCCTTCTGAATACTTTATTTATTTTCTCCTTAGCCAGTGAAAGGCTTCACCTTGCTGATTCATCACGTTCACCACACAGAAAGGTCACCAATTAAATCGTTTTCCCAAAATGCATGCTCTAATGTTTGCACCTCTGAGCAGAAACATATGAAATATGTTTATCTTAAAAATCAAAGCTGTTTGTGTACATAATGAATGAAAGTGCTGTGTCATCCACTACCTTCCTCACTGTAACATTAATTCAGTCAGAACGGTTATCTGGAGGTTTACTGGAAGAGACAGTCTGACTGATTGCTCTCAGTTTGGTTAACTTTCCTTTCCCGGAACGATGTGACTCTCTCTTGTGAACAGTGTTTTGTTTCTACTTATGCCTCAGAGGTCACTGACCTATGGTCCTAATTGAAATTTAAAATTCAGTGAATAGGTTTTGAAGTGATAGGGCCACAAATCCCAAGGAAACTACCCGTAGGGTACACACTGAGCTGTTGTCGCCGATATTGTTTAATATCCTTTCGTTACACCTCTGAAAGCTATTTCTTGTGAATTTGTTTCTGACATTATAAACTGTGGCATTTGAGACAGAAAAAACTATGACATATCTTGGCCAGTTCTGTACAATCAGTTTTATGGTCCATTACAGAACAGCATGTATACAACAATATTTTTCAAACAGCCTGTTTGAATCTGGTTGGTCCAGGCAAATGTGATTCTGCAATCAATGACAAATGGCATCATCTCAACTTCTAGAAATAAATGTTACCAGAGATTCTATATTGTTAATCATATTAATAAGTATTATTAATTTGAATATTCTCTTTTAGGCAAAACACACACACACACACACACACAAACACACTAGGGCTAGGCCCTTTAGTTCCAATGAAGGCAAATCTTATTGCTACAGCATACAGTCATATTCTAGACAATTATGTGCTTCCTCAACAGTTTGGGGGAGGCCCTTTCTTGTTTCAGCACGACAGTGCCCTCGGTCATACAGCAAGGTCCATATAGAAATGGTTTTGTCAAGAACGGTGTGAATGAACGTGACTGGCCTGCACACAGCCCTGACCACAACCTCACCCAACACAACTGGGATCAGTTGAAAAGCCAACCGCTAGCCAGGCCTAATCTACCGATCAGCACTCCAACATCTAGTATAAAGCCTTCCCAGGAGAGTGGAGGTTGTTATAGCATCAAAGAGGGATCATCTCCATATTAATGTCCATAATTTTGAATGAGATGTTAGATGTCAGATGTGCACATACATGTACACACACACACACACACACACACACACATATATATACATATATATATATATATATATATATATATATATATATATATATATGCATATGGGATACTTAATATTTATACTTAGTGTGTGTGGATGAGAATCATAGTTAAATAGATTAATCATTAATAAATGGATATGCTGGAAGTGGGGGGTGAGGATGTAAGCACATCTTAATGTCATTATTTCACAGATACACTGGCTTAAACTTGTGAAATGAACTTGGTGTGCAAAAAAAAAAAAAAAAAAACTACTATTTTAAAGCAGTTGCTTTTTTCCCATATTTTTGATCATGGGCATATCAGGTATAGCCCTTGTAACAAGAACATGAGTCAATGCTCTAAATATATGATTAAGTAGTCATTCATCTCCATCAGCTTGTCATCAGCTTACAAACTGATACATTTTCAATTCACAACAATAGATAAAACCTGAGAATCGATGCTTTGCCCTTAAACGATAATCTAATCAATACAGACTTATGTCAGCAAAACTGACATGCTTTAAGTGATAAAAACCAGGAAAGTTCCCTCAGTTTTTCAGGGGCCATTATATAGCTGAGTGGATTTCAAGCCATGCACTTTGGTGCACTTAAGAGCTCTTGTTATTGTATGCTACAAGCTGTGAATCTCAGATCAGCTTTATCAACTCAAGTCATGTCAATAGCCTGTTTTTGAAATATAAAGATCTCGTAACTAGTTCCACAAAGGAATGATCCCCTGCTAGATGTAACATCTTTATGTAATGTCTGCTCTTGATGGTTTGTGAATGCAGCATTAGCATATATTCACACATGCCCATTTTGATGTCATGATCAGAGATTAAAATTAATGACTGTTCAAACCATTGTCTGTTTTAACCTTGATTTGAATTTGGACAAGCTAATTTCTGGCATATGTCAGTCCTTGTTGCACACCAATTTTAGGTATTCCTTCTTGAGTGATAGTTCCTGAAGTATTTAAGGAAGACTCCTTTAATTCCTGAACCCAGGACTCTTTAAAAATACATTCTATCGCAGCGTTTTGTTCATTCGACCTTCAGGCTACATATTAGGGACAGTCACGCAGTAGTTGGCACATAATTGAGTTAGAACTAATGGTCAAAACTGAGGCAACTAAGGTGACTGCTTTTAAGCAACTGGTCAGTCCTCACAGTAATATCAAAAGCCTGAAAGAGTCTAATTTAACAAGCATGCTAAAATATGTTTGTAGATACCTAAGTACAAGCTTCTTTTGTGTAGCTGCACTCATTTATACGAGGAGAGGCAGTGTCTCCTGCACTGATGTGATGACAATATGCTTTTTCATATCAAATGTAATGGTTTTTTTTTTTTTTTACTCCATATTAAAAATGGCATTTTCCCGACGCTAATTTGACATTATTCAATGTTCTGAACTGTGGCTTCTTTTTCTGCGGCTCTGATTGAGAGGGTGTCCTTGTCACGCTGTTGGCGTTGCCATGGAGAGCTACAAAATAACAGACTGTTCCCACTGCTTCGCCTTTCTTTTTTTTCTAATGCAAAATATTTCTGAGCTATATAAGCTGGGCATTTGTAAAGCTTTGCGTCCTTGGATTATGTGGGCTTTTCAATAGCATCTTCAAGTATTTCTATTTGACTGTTTTCTTTTTTTTTTTTTTTTCCTTTCAGTGAAAGACATTCAAGCAAGACTTTCACAGCGAAGAGAAGCACAATAGGGCAGCAACACACAACAGATTACAGCAGTTTGGCTTTAGTCACACAGCAGTGATGAGCAAAACATAATTTTCCCTTGCTATACCGCCAGTCCTGCTTACCGCCAGTTGTGTATAAATGCCCTCTAATAGGGAAGGGCTATATTTTCTTTGCCGTGTTCTTGTAATCTCTACTGCCTGCCATCCACCAGTCAGCTCCTTGTGTGTATGAAAATTGTGTCTTTCTTCCTTGAACCTCCAGTGAAAATTGCCACCATGGAAACTTCTTACTTTAATAAAGTGTTGGGGGGGGCATACAATTGAATCTGTGTTTGTGCAAAAGGACTGGCAGAAAAGAAAAAAAAAAAAAAAAAAAAAAACTTATCGGGTTGCCAGCAGAGAAGCCATTCTTGAAAAACCAACCATTCCACAGGTGTCTGGTTCTGAGAAACAATATTCAATATCCATCCTTTTTTTCCCCAATGCACCCTGCCACTCTGATTTATAGCCAGGTGGCAAGGTGGACTGCAACAATAATTTTCAGAATCAGCCCTTTTCATTGTGGCAAATTATTATAATCACCAATGAAATGTATGTTATCTGTAGGACTTCCAATAATGTTTTGAAGAAATGGAAAGGTATTTGAATATGCTGGCTTTAAAAAAAAAGAATCTACAGCAGATTTTGACTACAGCAGATAGGGCTGAAGCAGAAGCATACTCTAAGTACTTTCCTAGGTGAAGGTTGTATAAAATACCTTGAGGCAAAATTCATACGTAAAATGTTTAAAGTTCTCAAGAGGTCATTTAATATCAGAAACAAATTTTCTTTTGTCACACAAATATTACAATGAATGAAAATCCATGAAGCCCTTGAGCATGAGGACATTCATTCAAACCAATGCTGCTCTAAGACAAAAGGAAATTAAAAGTGTTAAGGGGTTGGCCAGAAAATGCTTGTTGAGGTTAAATATTGCATTAACTGATGGTAATATGCTATTGTGGCAGGGCTTGGTTTGTGAGAGAGGAATTCAGGGCACTCACAGGACCATGTCTACTGGTGAAGTAGGCACACACTCACTTGGATTGTGCTACGAATCAGTCCAGGATTTAAAAGTGTTCATCTTTCCACAGTCGATGTCTGAGACTGGGGGATCCCACTCCACTCTGAGAGAGAATACGTCACAAGCAAAAGTATGTTGGCAAAAAAGCTGTCGGTTTTTGGTGAAATTTATATAGCCTTTGTTATTTTAGTTTTTAATTTTTACCTAGATCTTGTGAGGGTGATAGGAGAAGGTTTTTTTTTTTGAGGTGTGGGGGTGAGGGGTTGTAACGCTCTCTCTCTTTTTCCATATGTAAGTAAGTCATCCGTAATTCCCGCATTTCCCTGTGTCCATCTCTTCTGTCCCTACCAGAACGGTCATAGTGTGTGACAGCTATATAGCGACTTTTTAAAAAAAAATCATGACTCATCACAGATCTCTGGGTATAGATGAGTAATGTAGCTGCATGTTAAGGGTGGATTGATCAGACATTTGGGTCTAGGTGGAAGAAACGTAATATTTCTAAAGTAGGACAAGTAGCTTGGTTTGTAGGCCATGAATGCAGACTAGACCCTACAGTCAAGATGCAGCAGGTTCGACCCTCAGCAGTGTCACTGGGCTGCTATGTCCTGGAGTCTACAGCGGTAGAACAAAATTGGCTCTGTCCTTCTACAGGTAAGGCACGTTGAAGTCATCAAGGGTTTACTGCTGCATTAATAATTCTGTTTAAAATAAATAAATAAATACATAAATGGGCACCTGTCATCAGCAAGAAATGTGCATTTACTTCAGCTGGCATAGCTGAAGTAAACGCAGTAGTCAGGTGACATAGCAGTTAAGCTGGAGGTCCATTTGACGGTTCCACACAAAACATCTTGGGAAAACAGACATAGACATACAAAAGGAAAATAGTTTTTTACTGAAAAAAGCTCAACAAATACAAAATAAAATGTATATGTGCTGTACATTAAATGTAACTTTTGTGGTCAGCATATCTCTCTTTGAAATCAAACATGATACCACGTTGATCCAATTACCAACTTGGTGAGGCTCAAGTTTCATTACACTACACTTGAAGTTTATCGACTGTGACTTGATTGTTTCTATGAATATGCGCCGACTGCATTTAATCTGCTCTACAAAGCTCTCTGTGGAAATCCCTTGGTTGAGGAGCGCAATAAATCAAACGGAGCTTGATTGATTAATACCAGATAAAAGACTGATGTAACGAAAAGACCCATTCAAAGTCCCCACAATGAAACATACCCTTTAATTGACCTCCCTGAAACCACACAGGAAATGATTGATCCTTTTTTTTTTTTTTCCCCCCAGCCGCTGCAATGACAGGCAGACGTTCCTGGAATCGACATCAAACAGGTGGACAAAAAAAAAAAAAAAAAAAAAAGGGAAAATAAAAATACACGTGTTGATCGTGTGTGTAAGGGAGCACTGTCGATACCGCATCTCCTCCTGCGTTCGGTTCAGTTTCCTTAAAGCGCACTTAAATCAACTGTTTTGTTTTAAGAATACTTCCTCGGCCCTGAATTATTGATGGGCGAAATGATTTACAAAAGGACACCAGTGTTTTCTTTATGGCGCCGAGCAGATGTCGCAGCAGTTGTCTCCCGCAACTAAAACCGTTGCTTGAAAAACTAGACGAGAGTTTTACGGCCGGCGTTGTTCGGCAGTAAAAACGAAAGCTGTTTTTATGACTATCATTTGGATGCTTTTACCAGTGATCGTTTTCTTTTTTTTTCCTTCTTCTTTTCTTCCTCATCTGCAATGCAGTGCTGGCCCCGCACTGTCGCTATTAATATACTCAGTGCGTGATTAATGTCAAAAGCTTCATGAGGAACGTGTCATTTTTTTTTGCAGATCAATCACTCTGTGACAACCTTGTATCGGCAATTGTGCAATTAAGGTCCCATTACCAGCATCTTTCTGCATCACAACTGTAGCAATATTACACTCTCAGCCTCTTGTTCAATAATTTATAGTCTGGCTCTATGAATATTAAATTGCAGTTTTAGTGTCACACTTTTTTTTTTTTTTTTACATTTGATTTTCAAAGGAAACAGTTACTTTGCACAGGCCTTTTATTGTATAATAATAATAATAATAATAATAATAATAATAATAATAATAATAATAGCAAATGTGGTACTATATTTTGAGATAATCAGCTGTATTCAATCAACTTGGTTTACTATTGTTAGAACTAATGTTATCAGTATGTGAATTACCCTGCTAATCAGATGGCTACTCATATTGTTGACTATACGAACTTTGAATATTAACTAAGCAGTACATATGAACTCGCACAGTGCATGTCAGTATGAATGTGGAAACCAGAACACACACACACACACACAGAAAAAAAAAAATGAAATTGAATTACAATCGTGTCAAGCGTCTTCAGGGCTGCTGGGTTTCCATGGTGGCTGATGGACTATCACTGTGCTCCTTTGATTAAACACTTTAAACATGCATTCAACTCTGTCAATGCTCTGTAATGAACAATAAAAGTGTATTACCTTCCACATACAGTGGAGAAATAAATAGCCTCGAAGACTGAACTTGTTTTTTTTTTATGATATAACTGCAAATCATTTGTGCTAGCAGCTTAATAGCACAGTGTTTTTTTAATGCAGTTTCTGTTACAAATTAGGCTGATGGAAAAACACTTGTGAAAGGGTCTGTAGTGGAAATACTACTGCGTGTTAAGTCAAATATAAATGTGACCCTTTACCATGGTTGTTGAAATTTAACAAACTCAACATATTATACAAAGCAAAGATGACTAATCAATGTTTATTAAAGCAGACAAAAAGTTACAGATTAAATAAGTCACCACATCATTCTTTTTGGCTAGATGTCTTTGATTTGCCCGCATCAAATGCAAGCCACACTTTCCATGGAAATGATTGTATGTGGGTGTGATGCAAGCAAATCAAAGACGTCATCGGCCCCAGCCATAGTGATTACCATGTATCACAGCTGTGGCCATACTTGTGTGCAGGGCCGGTGCTGCCCCCTGGTGGACAGCACCACAACTCCTTTCCTGGCACAGTGAGCTTTAAAGTTTAATAGCACTCATTGTCTCAGCCTGGCTCCGCCTAATACACAATTTTGAAAAATGTAACCTGGGGTGGGTGGAGTAGGTGTGTCCATCTAATTTGCATATAGAATACTCTATGCAAATGAGATGGACACACCACTATTTTGTACAGTGTAGCTGCGTCTGTGGCCTATTTCTCACCTCAAATGTTTTCAGAAACACATTTTAGGGGGCCCTTCAGGTGGAATATGAGAAAGTTTATGAACAGGCCGTTTTGCCCAGGTGGAAAACTTTGGGTCAAAACCAATCTAGCCAATCTAGCCAGTGTTCCATCATATTAAAAAGTAAATGTACAGTTTTTTGGGCAGTAACAATTTTCCAACTGGATATCTTGATTGACATTTATATGACATAATAGGGCCTTTCTGTGCGGACTTTGCGTGTTCTCTCCAGGTACTCCAGTTTCCTTCCACAGTCCAAGACATGCAGGTAATTGGAGACTCTAAATTGCTCATAGGTAAAATGCATGAGTGAATGGTGAGTGAATGGTGCGTGTGCCCTGCAATAGATTGGCAGCCTGTCCAGGTGTATTCCTGCCTCTCTCCCAATGCATGCTGGGATAGGCTCCAGCATCCCCTGCAACCCTGCCCAGGATAAGCAGGTTTTTTTTTTTTGCCAAATTATATTACTTATATTATATTATATTTAAATAACAACATGGGTTAACATGCTTCATCATAAAACAGGTTTATAGCTTAAAAAAAAACACAAAAAAACATTAAAAAGTCTAGAAAGTAAACTTGCAACAATGTACTATTGCTACAGAAAATCATGGAATTTGTATCAATCATAATAATCACACTGAGGACTGTGTGAAATAATTAAGATTACAGACAAGGACACACTGAACTGCTCACAAACAATTCATGATAAAATCATCTTGAAAAAGAAAAAAAATGTCCTTTTTGTAAGAACAAACTTTTTTTTTATTTTTAAGGTAGGGCTGTCCACCTGCAAAATGAGCTTGTTTGTCACACAAAAAAGCTTACTCAGTGCACTGCTTGGAGGATGTGGTGCACCAGGACCTTCTATTAGCTATGTAAAAGTAATATTTCTTTAAGAATCTCTCCTGATCTCCAAAGAGGGCTCCTGTGTTGGTGGGATAAAGACTGCCTACATCATTCCCTGGTCTGCTCATGAATAGATGGTGTTACCTAACCTTTGAGCATGACGTCTTACTATTGACGCACGATTTTAAGACTGCTAGATATGGCTATTCAGGTTATCTGTTGTTTGGTTTTCATCAAAGCCTTCCGTGCACTGGGAGAGGTCATTGGATATGAGTAAAAACCCCTAATACCCAGACACTTCACGAGGACTGGCCTAAAATAAGAAACACTGGAGCACATGTTGCTCGGCGCAAAAGACACTGTTTTGATAAACAGGATGGGACTGGCACTTAGACATATATGATGTCGAAAAAACAAGTGCAAGGGCAGCACCAGAAGGAATATAAATAACCAACCATCAATTGTACAGTGTAAGGTGTGCATGTGTAGGCGCTAAAATACCTTGCACAAAGAATAAATCTAGCAGCATATGACAATAATCATTGATACAATTAATAAACCTTACTTCACCCCCTTTTTTGTTGTATCAATCATTACTGCCGTATGTTACTAGATTTATTCTATGGATGTGGTAATTTGCGCAAGGTATTTGCGTTTCTACACATGCTCACTTTACATTGTATAATTGATGGGAAGCTATTAATATTCCTCCCAGTGCGACCCTTGCACTTGTGTGTTGTTTGACTCTGAGGAAGACGTCATAGACGTCAAACATCAGTCCCACCCCGTTCATTAAAATAGTGTCTTTTGCCCTGAGCAATGTGTGCTGCAGTGTTTCTTATTTTGGGCAGTCCTCAGGAAGTTGTCCGGGTAAGAAGTTTTGACTGTCTTAGCTGTTGGCCATCAATCCTGTCCTCTTTTATTTATCTGGCTTGAAGCACGTTGGGCATCTTCTTTACGTTACTGACTTTTGGCACTAATGTAATTATTTATATCAATTATATTGCAATGTGTGTCTTTGGTGCTTTTTTAAAAACGTTTTCATTGTCTTCAGTGCATCTTTTTTTTTTATGTACAGCATAGTGAGCCTTTGTTTAACTTTTCAGCAATTGGTTATATTTATAACGACCTTGCAGTAGGATTTGTAGTTCTTAGTAGGCTGACAATAGCCTGTTTTATTTATTTATTCATTTATTTTTTTCAGGCCTGAAAGCTGATAATGTAAACAAAGGTTGCTAAATAACAGAAATTGCAATTTAAAATAATTCTAAAGTCAAATCACGGTTCTATTACATTCCTGTTTATAGAAATATATAAATAACTATGTGGTATTATTTTAAGGAATGTGTCTACAGTATGCTCACTAGCATTGTCTATGAATTCACAGGGAATGTGAGTGAAAAAAACCTGAAACTCAAGAGGCTGCTCATCTTGGTTGTTTTTATTATATTGCCAAAAGTAAGCAGACGAGTCTTTAGTTTGTGATTAAGGCTGGGTTAGTATGCTCTCATTATCGTAAAAAGGCCAAAACTGCCCTTCTGTAATAGGGACAAGAACATTAGGGACTCAGCTAGAGTGCTGTGTGATTCTTGAAGGCATCATAAAAAAATATCTTACATTAGGTTGAGAATAGCTCTTTTTGCTCTTAATGTGGTTCCTATTCACATATAGCTCAGTAACAAAATGCACTGAAAACTACATTAGGCAGCCCAGCCTGAAGAGAGAGAGTGTTGTATTTAATTATTTTCATTTTTTTTTTCCTGCGCATTAACTGTGAGATGGTACTGAAGCTGTAGTACAGCCAGATTATGACATTTAATACATCCATTGGTGTGCAATAAGTAAATGGCCTCTTTTGCATTTTTAAATAGGAGTGTCTTCACACTGTGGACTGCATGTGAACATGTCTGGTTCACAATGAGAGCTGTTTTGTACATTTGGCTGTCAAACTAACTGCAGCATCTGCGTATGTGCGCGTGTAATCTGTTTTAAGGTACGGGTCTCTGCGTGGAAGTGGCCATCTTAAATGCAGATGATTGCTGTGTGAACTGCAGGCCATTCTGCCTTATGACAGTTACAGAGACTAAAGTGCCCCCTGTTGGACTTGCAGTCATCTTGCACTGTGGCTTCTGCACAGAGGCAGAGTTGACGTATTGCTACATTATCAATAACTGGCTGGGAAAATGAAGATCTTGGCCATCTTCTGGGCAAATGGCTCCATTAAGATATGTGTGTGTGTGTGCGTGGGTGTGTGTGCATGTGTGTGTATATACTATATACATGTATATAAAAAAAATAAAGCACCCTTATCCAGAAAAAGCATACATAGGCAATACTTTTATACTTCTACATTGCTGTCCACTTTCACAGTTTGACAGTCACAGAATCAATTATGTTCTAGCACTTTTCTCAAGGGATCAATGGCAGTGCCTCCCTTGAGAAAAGCAAGTCAAGTACCTAATCCCAGCCTCTTACCAACTATTGCTCTGTTAGCATTTGGGGTACTTTCCTTTCTCTCTCCTTCCACACCCACCACCACCATAAATGCCAGTATTACAGCAGCACTGATAACCAATAGAAAACATTAGTAGAGATGAGTGCCATATCTGATGTTATTTCCATTGTAAACTGTGGCTGAGCCTCTGGTTGGAAAGGACAGCTTTGTTTAATTCCGTAAGACAATGAATCTTGGGTGAGAATGAAATGATGAAAATATTGTTACTAATGTCATTGTCAGACTTGCAGCAGTTATTGTTCATTTCCTTGTCTTTGATAATGTTCAAATCATCAGCTGTCCCGTAAAAGAGTGTTGCAGTAGTTCATGCCAAAAATTTGAAATAGCTATGGATCACGTAGCACTGCGTAATAATAGCTGCATTATATGACATTGCATTTATAAAGAGCAATAAATAATTAAATATTATTTACAATTAAAATAATATTTTAAAGACCCTATAATTAGATATAAACTTTATAACCATAAGTGGTAATACATGCTAACGCCAATCACACAATTCAGGTTAGTCACAATTCAGGTTTTTTAATTAATTAATTAATTTATTTATTTTTTGCTTCAGAACCGTCGCTGTGATATTCTATTTATTTATTTATTTATTTATTTATTTATTTATTTATTTATTTCCGAGAACATATTAGCCTTTCAGATTATTTAGGGGATGAAACCAACTGTGCGAGCCATCAGCAGTGACAGGGAACAGGAAAAAGTTTTCTTGAAGTATCAAAGTGTCAGGTCCCCCCCTTTGGCACAACATTCCCCTAGGGCCCCACATGCATGGCTTGTACACCCCCTGCCTCTCGAGCATATGGCACTGTCAACAAATGCCGCGACCTGTCACACTGCCCCTAATTATTTATTCGCCCCCATTTAGGGTGTCAGAAAAAAAAAAAAAAAAAAAAAAAACAGAATCAAAAGTGGAAGAATTTAAGACTTTAATCTACTAAAGCTGGCGATGAAGAGAACGATTCAAATTAGTTTTGAAAATGTTTGTGATGCGTTGGCTAGGCCTTTTGGGGTCCAGTTGTTGGTATCGTCTTGTCCACGTCTTGACCTTGACCCTACTCTGCCACGGTCTGTTAGATTTACAGAGGTTATCATTTGTGTGTGATTAATAGACACATCTGGAGCTTGGACCGTCAGCCTTTTCTTGGTGGGCTACCGCATTTCTCTCAAACCACTCTTCCTTGTCGGATGACAGCATGAAATCCGGTCCGACAGATAGCGGTGAGTTGCTACGGCACACGGAGAACCCTTCTCTTGCATACCTAACTCTTGTCCCTTTCATCTACATTCGGTCAAATCCATAATGATAATGTTGATTTGCCTGCAGGTACAGCTTCCGCACGTACAGTTGATGAATCTGCGCAAAACACTTTAGTACTGTGGGAGATGACCACAATTTGTCTGACCCTGCTGGCAGCTTTCCTTAAACTTGTCATGTCTGTGGGTTATTAAACAATCCAGAATATTATCTGATGCACCAATAGTGGGGAAACAGTACTGAGCAAGATGGCCAGAATTAAATAAGATTTAATACAGTTAATATGAGTCCAAAAGGAACATGAAAAAAAAAAACTATGCCCCCATAATGTTTCTGAGGGTGTTATTTTCTTTTCATTTAAATATTTAAATGGCTTTTAATTTGAGCTGTAGGAAAATGTTTTAGTACAGTTTTTAATAAATTCTTTTCATTCAGCATGCAATGCCCATCTGATGCTGTTTTCATTAAACTAGAAGATTTTATATAGATAAATCATACAATTTGCCACAATGTTATGAACTGGTTCACACAAATCACATTATACACTGGCGATAATCAAGTTAAATTGATATGCATGCAGCCTTGTAATGCCAACTATTGTAAATAATCAAGTCAATGTATTTTTTTGCAGATTACACCTGTTGGCAGTGAATCACACCATCGGTCTATTGACATTAGAGTTAGAGTTAACTTTATTAGTCATGTTTAAAAACATGAAATGTGTCTTCTTGGTGCACAGACCGGGAAAAAGACAAAAACAACATCATACGACATCATACATCAACAACAACATCTTATATAACATTGAAAAATAGTCATATCACCGACATGTAGAACATAAAAATAAAAATACTACTGCTGTCCAGAAACACTGGGATCTCATCTTTGAACTTTTTTTATTAAAAAGGTGTGCTGCACTGGGTAAAAAAGAGAGTCTAGAGCAGTTTGTGCGTGTCTTGGATGGGATAATCCGTCCTAACTCACTAAGAACAACTGCTGAGTGTAACGGATGTGTCTCGTCTATGATTATCAAA
Organism: Anguilla anguilla; assembly: GCF_013347855.1. Taxonomy (NCBI): domain Eukaryota; kingdom Metazoa; phylum Chordata; class Actinopteri; order Anguilliformes; family Anguillidae; genus Anguilla; species Anguilla anguilla. The sequence continues at coordinate 63,383,172 of NC_049203.1, read as the reverse complement.
TTTATTTTGTCCAACATGAACCTCTGACATAACATCAGAATGTCATTGTTATGTCAAATGTTCATGAGATTATTAACTAACATGACATAACATAAAGGAGACCAGGTTCTAGCTAATTTGAGTTTATTGCGATAAATGTTTGTGAACTTATTCAGCTGTCCATTTTTCCCTAATTACAGAACTGGCAAAAATACGCATTCCCACTTTTTTGTTGGAAATATATTTCTTTTGCCGGTTTATTTGAGGAGTTTGCAGCTGCTCACTTGCATATTAACCACTGTGTTGAATTTTTTATTTTATGTGTTTTTTTTTACGAATTGATGATATAGGCTACATCTATATAAGGCCAGAGGCATTAGTATCTGTATATTCTTTATAATTTCCTCTAACTGTAAATACATTTTTTTTTTTTATTCAATTGTATCATTTGTAAATGCAGGAGGAGAGCTGTTATAGAGGGCACAGTGGTATTCATAAAATGTCACTCCACAGCACTTGGTCATACATTTTAAACCAAAGATGTGAAAGGTTTCAAGGTGTCTGCTGTTCTGTGTGGTAAGGCTAACTGAAAAGTAAACAGCATGCCTGATATTCTGTCTAAAATTATTGTAGCTTTTAAAAAGAAATATCAATTTTCAAACTGCAGCATGCTTTATCTATTTTTATGTCAAGATTTGAGAGTCTCTTTTTATGTATTAATCAAAATCCCTACCCAAGAAGTATTTGGTCTGTCTTTCTTTATGATTGCTACAAATTACCTAGAATATTTAATGTTTGATTAGAACAGATTTTACTCACTCTGATGATTAAATTATTTATAAACAAGTATATGGCGGTCATAAAGTTTCATGGATTTTTGCAGACATTTCTGATCCTTGAGTGTGTCTGGTAATGCATTCGTAGAACCTCAAGTATCTCTCACAACAATAATTCAACATCCACTTTCATTACCTTGTCTATGTATAACAGCCACCCTCTTTATATATATGGCTTTCTACCAAAATGGGGTTATCACAAGCAGTCACAATCCATTCATTGTATGGTATAGGTAAATATTCTACTACATATGCAAGAACTTACATAAGGCACAAATAGGCTTTCTAGAATAACACAAACACAATATCACTGCGGCGTTGATGCATCATTGTAGTTTTGATATATAGTTATTGACTTCCAGCGCGATATAAGAGCATAGTTCGTCATTTGAGAATATAATAATAATAATGTCGTTGATTAACGATTTCATTCTTGGTCCCTGCATGGTGCATTCAGAGAAGGCGTATTCTCTCTGTGGGGTGATGGCTGATTGTCCGTAAAGCATCGTCCGGGGCGGGTTTCAGTTGACAAAAGGCCTCATACCCAGTGCTGACACCTCTAGTCAGTCTCTCTTTCACACACACACACACACACACACACAAACAGTGCAGCTCCGCTGATGCTTTGCAGAGTGAAATGTAATGATAAGCTGAATGCTTTTCCGGGGACAATTGAGCTAGCATGCTACTGTATAAGGTCAGTATAGTGATGGGATGTGATTGCATTTATGATTAGAAATTCTCAATTGGGGGACATTTAGTTTGGATTACGATAACTTTATTACAGCTATATTCCCAAAAGCGTCACATGTACCATACAGTAGTCCCCATTACTTATGCATTGCCATCCTGAGTGAGGTTTTTCAATTTTCTATGCACAACAGTTTATGTATCATCAAAACTATGATTAAAATGCATGGCGTGTAGGCATATGTTGGCAACCATTGTTTGTTATTTAAAATTGACCTGGTGCTGGGAATCTATCATTGATATTAATGAGGGAAATTTAAATGTTTGAATGGAAGTATTGATTAGGACAGAACAATCATTGGCTATCTTTTGCCAAAGGCTAAATACCCACCTCTTCAAGACTTCTCAGCACTCATAACATTTCCATTATTTTTGAAAAAAAAAAAAAAAAAAGTACTATTACATTTTTTTTGTGTGGTTTTAATAGAACTAAGAATGGAATTGTTGGTCAGGACATGAGAATTATTAGTTCTTTTCCAGTGCAGACTGAAGACCAGCCTGCTTAAACTGCATTTTCGTTCCCCCCCTATCCCTGAAGCGCTCCCTCCTATATTCACTCATTCAGATGGTGATATTTATATGGTTTTAGTTTATATGTGTATGGCGCAATGTTTCTCGGGGGTAGATTGTGTATGTAGTCTGTATGTATGTATTTACAATGTGTAGCTTGATTCGTGGTCAGTATAGGTAATTTGCACTGGTGCTTTAACGATGCTGAATCTTTTCTGAGTGGTCTGGGAATGTTGTTTCCCGAGTCTGTTGTTATTGCTCATATTAATCAGATGCTGTTGCTATATGTTTGTCTTATAGCCTCCTGTAATGCTATAGTCTAGCTTGCTCTGGATTTAAAGTGCTTGCAAAATGAGTGCACTGTTATGTAATGAAATGTACTGGTTATTGTTTTAGTTTCATACATTGCTGCTGCAGAGCTAAACCCAGATGTGTAACTTAACTGTTTCTGTGCTGTGATGGTTGCCATTAGTTTGGTTAGCAGAATATGGAAATGACATTGCAATAGGAAGGACAATGCCTTTCAGCACTTTTACTTGCATTCACTGTTCATTTTTTCATACAGGCTTATCAATAAATTAAGTATTGTTTGGGCGCAATAGCAATGCAATCTGAATATTAACGAGTAAGAAAACAATCCACGTGTGATTAAAACAGAAGGAAATGTTTTTTTTTTTTTGAGAATCATTATCTCGTTTTCTTTTCACCCATGGATAATTTCATAATAAATTGCTCATTCACTTTTAAAAACGCTATTTTATTCCTTCTCTCTCTTTGTTCACTGATTTTTATTTATGCAGTCATGTGATCATCCAGTCCCACACGAGTGCATTTTCTTACTATAATGCAGGACGGGGAGTCAGAATGGGCACATTGAATGAGCTGATATCTTTTGTGCGATTAGCCAATGTGCACATGCGTTTTAAGGACAGGCTTCGAAAGGCACACATGGCCGGTCCTCATATAATGCTTACAGCTATATATAGTCCTCCCATCGCCGCGAGGAGGGAGTTGCCGCGGAGTTGATTTTGACTACGGCGTTGGGCATGTGCCTTTGCACACATCAGAGGCTGACAGCATGAGTGATGCCCCGGTCCAGCACCATGCATCATCCCGCGTCAGACGCTTAACCCGCTGCCAGCGTTCCGGGAACGGGCCCGGCGGAGTCGGAGCTCCCCGCCCCGCGGTCCACACCGCCGCACGGGCTAATGACCTACAGCGCTGGCGCACTGTCAGCGCTGCACTCACACACTCTCACACACACACACACACTGTACCGTGCACACCCACACACACCATACACCATACACACACACACACACACACACACACACACACTGCACTATACACACACAAGCACACACACTGCCCATACACACACACACCCAAACAAACGCTCAAAAATACACATGCTGCACCACACACACACACGTGCACACGAACACACCCTGCACCATACACATACACACACTCACACACATACTCACATAAAGTGCACCATACACACACACACACACACACATGCAAACACACCTACACTGCACCATACCCACACACTCACACAAACTTCAGCATAGACACGCATGCATAGGCTCGTACGTACATATGCGTACATACGCACACACACACACACCCACACACACAACACAAGGTGGCACAGTGGTGCAGTGGATAACACTGTCGCCTCACAGCAAGAAGTTATCCGGGCCTTTCTGTGTGGAGTTTGCCTGTTCTCCCAGCACCCATGTGGGTTTCCTCCGGGTATTCTGGGTTCCTCCCACATACTGAAGACATGCAGGTTAGGCTACTTTGGGGGGGGGGGGGGGGGGGGGGGCTTGTGGTTTACAGGGAATTTTATAAAAAGACCATGTGTGCTCTATCAACCTATCTTGTATAAATAAGGTTAACACTTATTCATGTACACAGAAATACACAAGGAGGAGGAACATTGACTCCTCCCTCATTTCTGATGGCCGTTGAGTAGCTGCTAGGCAGCACACATATATTTCCTTGGTTTGATATTTAAAGCACCTTCCAGCCTCAATTAACCGAGGCTTATTACATTTTAAAAATAATTCATGCACAGTATAATGAGTATTTCCTACAGATTAAGCAGCTTTGATTTGGGGAGAGGTATAAAATATATCAGTGCAATGAAATACAGGGCATTTAAAATGGCTTTGAAGACTATACAGTGCCTCTCCTCCATCGATGAGTACAATGATGAGTACTTGTACATTTTTTTGTTGTTAGACAGTTTAGAATCTTTATCTTTAAGTCTTACATTGTTCTTCAATCCCTTATTGTTAATGCTACTGTGCTACCAAAGGTCAGATAATGTGTAGTAAAGTGTGCTACCACATGTTAATTACATTATAAATACTGTATCTTAATGGTAGACCATTGGGCATTAAAGGGGGGTTGTTTGTTCCTTAATTCCAATATTACTTTCTCAGGTGCTGGATTTGCAGGGCAATTCGGGAATCAGCAGAAAGGCAAGAGGAGATAATTACCGCTGAGGATATTGGATCCTGGTGTGAGTTTCACTGCACATCCAGAATGGTCAAGTTTACATCTGTGAGCAGCACATTTCATTTCAAAGGCTTTAATTACGACCAAGAGAGAAAAAAAAAACTAGGTTTAAATAGGGAGATGGAAATGACCCAAAGGTCTATAAGCTTCATTTGATAATGAGAGAATCATAACCATTACAAAAGCATTCCATGCTTGTCTCATCCTGTGCCCACCCGCATTTGCTCTTAAGGGAAGAGGCTCGTCTGGTCGTCTTGAGATAGCGAGCAGGACTCACGGAGCCCGGCTAAAGTGAAGACGAACAATAAGGAACCGCTCGCTGCGATACGAGTACAGATTCGTAAACAAACTCTGTTTGGTTTGGAGCACTGCAATCAGAATTGCATATCAAGAAAAAAAATAAAAATGTACTCAACATTGGAAATTATGGACACGGACCCCTACGCACAAAGCGATGTTTACAAGCAATAGCTAGACGGATGTAAAATGTTATGGGTGACCTAGAAAGAGCAGTGGCACAATGCCAATATGAAATCACCATTTGTTGTACAACTAGAAGCAGTAATATGTTAACTACACTGACATGTACACTGCGCAGTACCTTAAAAGAGACATTCTTCAAGGCACACCTTTAATCAGTGATATGGGGACAATATCTGGATATTTATTTGTTTGTTGAGGCTCGGTTGCTAGGAGACCCCTGCCGTTTTTGGGCTGGTATGTAATGTATGTGAAACTGCCCCTGAGCTTAACGTGTCAGCCCATTCCAAGGTAACATGTATGAATGTTACCCATGTTTCCCATAATGCAATGGCAATGAAGCATAGTAATGAAGATGCACTCCCTCTAGAAGTGGACTAAATCCAGAATAGATTGGTATACCAATCCATTACCAGCTGCACTCAGATTCAGAATCTGGTTAACAATTAGGTGATTTTTTTAATATTTATTTTGCATGTATTTAGATGTTTTTGGCCAGTTCACTTACTTTCCTGTCCGCATAATGTTTGAGCTGATATGTGTTTTGTGTTACTTTTTTGCTTCAAGTGTGGTTATTATGTGGAGAGGTATCTTCTTCATTGTTAACAAGGTCGACTGAGCTAGAGACAGCTATTCATATGGGTACTCCCAAATTCCTGTCAATCATCCCATTACAACTCAGCAGGTAAGAAAATGTAATTTTAGGAAATGGGATGCCGCTCAGGACTCATTGCGCTGGCAGATGAACTGCTCATCATTTGACCTGAACATATGCAATACTGGTGTTTCAAATGTAATCAAGAGGCGATTATACTGAGCGGGATTACGAGGGTGTTGAGGATAGAGTGGGATTATGAGGATGATGAACGAAATTGTGGGTATCTAGGCCACGTGAAACAACAGTGTTTTGCAAATGGAATGTCTGTTACGGATATAAACGGGTTCATTTTTAGGCCATGTCATTTGCTGACTATGTCTGGGATTCATACCTGTAATGGACTGACACCATTGCTTTAGTCCCATTGGGGCAGGGTAGGGGGGCTTAGATTGGTAAATATTCTGTGGATTACAGCTGCATCTTCAGCTACACAGGTTGCGAGGTTATCTAAAAATCTGCACTACCTCCTCTGCTGTAGATTTTGTGGCTTGTAGTGAAGAAAATAGCCATAAACTCAAGGTCAGCTTGGAAGAATTAATGCATTTCAGACTTAGACTGTCATAAAAACAAAACAAATAAATCAGTAAATAAATGGGAATCAAAATATATAGATTGAATGCAGTTGGCAGAAGCACCTCTGGTACGATGTGTGCACCAAGATGTTTGTTTTTGCTGAAATTGATTAGATGAAATGAATTTGTCATTTTGTGCCACTTCAGTCAGAGGAATGTTTCCCAATGTTCATTTGCTGTTGAAAAATAAGTACATAAATAAATAAATAAGTAAATAAATTGGAATGAACAGCATCAGGTCAGCAGACCCAATGTTTCCCACAATTTTCTCTATTACCATTTATATCAAAAAAATCTTGTCCAATTCATTCTAAGGTACCCTATTTTGGTATAAGTCAAACTCATAGCAAAGGGAAAAATTAAATGGCAATTCTTTCTTTTAAATGTATTCTTTATTTATAACTCAAATCAGGTTGACAGTGTTGAGGGAGAATAAACTTTTAAAGGCTGGGCCAGAGATTTAGGGTATACTGCGACAACATTTGAAATATAAATCAACATTCCATATAAAAACATATTTGTTCCTTTATACTCAATATGTCTGCAGGATTATGATTACTGCCTAAAACAAAATATTCTGAAAGCACAATTGCTACCCACTTAGGACTGACGTTGAGGTTTTATTTGAGGAGCAAAAGAAAATGTTCTACTAAATTATGTGGCTGACACCACAAAAACAACAACATTAATAATAATAGTAATAATAATAATAATAATAATAATAATAATAATATTAATAATAATAATAATAATAATAATAATAATAATAATAATGGAAAAGACTTCACAGGAGAAAGTCCCTGGGTTAAGCTCATTTTGCGTGGCTGGCCGATTGTGCCTTCTAAAGCCAATGGAGTTCACTAAGCCCCCGTCTCAGGTGCTGTTACACAAAGCAGAAGAAAAGTTGGACATGAGCGATGGGAGCAAAAACAGCCTCTTTCTTCTGTAAACCAGGCTGAATCCACCTTTTGAAGAGGTGCTCCTGGGCGTCATGGGCAGACATGGGGGAGGGTCCCGACTCCTAATGTCTTTTGTGAGTCGTATTGTATTGCTGTTTTTAATTGGCATGGGTGCAAGTCTGCCGTATACCGTATGTAAATTATGTGATTAAAATGTACTTTGTGCCTAAGGCGTATGCTGTAAAAAAAAAAAAAAAAAGAAAGAAAAGAAGGAATTTTCAGGGCTCTCTCAGAAAGAGAAAGTGTATTTGTGTCTCTGACGTCAGTAAGCAGTCCCTCAGAGAATGCTTAGCATACTATGTCACACATTACAGACCCCAGATCCAGCAATACACAATACATAATTCTAAATATAAATATTAGGTATCGGTCTGCTATTAAATTTGCGAATGTGCGAATCCTCAAACCGTATCTTTCCATTTCCAAGCTAGATATAAAATGCTAAATGTACAGTAAACCAAGGTTTTGGTACTTGTACCTAGAGAAATACTTAGTTGACTGTTTATTTCGAACTACGATTCTGTATGTCTATACAATTCCCAGGGAGTTGTATTATGCTCAATGCCTGAGGGTAAGCAAAGAAGAGAACCCTGGGAAGGAAGTTCTATTACTCCTGCAGGATGCAGTCTTTGCTTTGATTAATGGGGTGATTACAATAGGAAATGGGATTGTGGGGTGCTGGGTCCTGTTAAAGGACACACTCATGAAGCAGTGCCACACCCTTTGCTCTTTGATCAAACCTTGACTATGCAAATGTCAGCTATGGCCATCAAACCCACAGGGCCGTATATGATTGGCCACAGTGAGAGCTTCCACTGTCTCACTGCACAACAGCGACCCCTCTGGTCAGTCGGGCACATGCAGTCTTCCCGCGCCGACTGTCCTCCAGTGCAGCGGCTGCTCAGTTTTGCTGAGGTTTCGCGGGATGTGCGTCTTGGTCTTCTCTCCCCTGAATTGACAAAAGAAGTCGCAGAAATGGAACAGATCTACAAATGGTTTGCCATTCTAGAAGAATATCTAGAGAATTATGAAAAGCATATAAAAAAGGGGGAATTCAATTCCATCGTAGTGATGCGTCACGGTGTGAGTGTCTACATTTAAAGCTACCTGTGGAGTAAGCATTGCAAGCTTGAATGGTAAATCCACTTGCTCGTACAAGAATTCTTAAGTTTTAGGAAAGGTACTGCATGTCAGCCATTCAACATATAACAGGAATAGGGTCTATTCCCTTTATAAACAAGGTCAAACAATTATGCATTACAGAAACACTGTAGGGGATGTACAGACTTCCTATAGGAGCTTAATACGACGGGGGCTTTGTGGTCAGTGCGGTTTCAGGCTGCGGATTAGTCTCCCTTTAATCAGAGACCTGTCCCGTTGCCTTCATCTTTCACGCGGCAATGCAGTAATTAGAGGTCCTTCGGCAAGAACCCAGTAACTTATCTCTAAAACAGGAAAAAGTAAACAACATTTCATGTGCAGTGGATGTTATCATTCTCACCGTGGCCAAAAAGCATTCCAGTAATGCATGCTTGACCTCTTCTTACGACCGAAGGCTAATACTTTTTCATAACATGTGGAATGCTGCATCCAGGAGATGTATTAGGCTGTTATCTCACCGTCAGCGACAACACCATTAGTAGACTGGCACTACAGTGAATACTGGATGCCCCTGCATAGGCTGGGGGTATCAGAGACTGGAGGACAGAGAGTATGGTTGTTCTGATCGCTCGTCAAAAGAACAACATTATGCATTCAAACGATTTTTGAGTAGTTTTGTGTTGCGGTGTTTTGAAACCATGGGCAAAAATTGCTCATTGTGAAGGGACACAGATTTCAATAGCAGAAGCTGCTATAAGATGGTGAGAGCATATCCAGTGACATGACGACTTACATTAACGTGACAGTTAGAGATCTGTGAGTCAATATTGGTGCAACTCATTCTGTTTGCTAATGGTTAACATTCCAATGGTCTTGTTCTTATAGTATGTACTTTACTGGATATGTGTTTTCTGTGTGTATACTATGAGTGTACGGTGCTGCATATGGATCACATGGTACTTATTGTATGGAAATCTCTCTGCCCTCAGTCTAGTGACATGTGTTTACTGTACCTACAGTAAATAATCCATATTGAACACGGTATAAATATTTACATTTGCATACATATTTATCAGTGTGCGTCAACATACACATTAGTGTATGTTTCCTGTGGGGAAAAAAATCTCACTGCTTCAGCATTGCTAATAAGAAAGGCCTGTTTTGATAGTGAGCAGCAAACCTCCACAAAACCGCAAACATTCGTTTGCTTTTGTTTGCAGATCCCTACCCAGATGACCTACGGTAGTCGGAACTTAAAGGAGGATTATCACTTCCGCGCGCTCTTAGCGCTGTGAGCCTGCTATTAGAGAGGTTTCCGGCTCACTTGAGCGAGCGGAGGACTGGCGCAGGCGTTGTTTTGTTACGTGGCCAGGAGGGTAGCTGCGGCATGCTGGGAACAGGGAGACGGGACAAGGTCACTGCAGTTGCCAAGGAATTCTGCGTTCCGTGTGCTCGATCTCTCAGCAACAGCAGGTTCGGTCCAGCAGGATCCAGCACAAAGGTGTCAGGGACAATTGATGATGGGCAGATATGGATTTCTCTTTTTTTTTTTCTCTGCTTCCCCTACCTTCCCCCACAGCGACTGTCAGTTAAATGATGTGACAGGAACACATTAGGCACGCCACATTCAAAAACTAATGACCAGCTGGAGTGACTTATGGGACCGTTCCAGTAATGAAGGTATGCCACACCATATACCTTTCAGCATCTTCCCAATTTTTTTTCTGAAAGGTAGACATGCCATGATGTCATCTTTTCGGTTTGCTGAGTGTCTAAAGGTCAGGTAAATGCTGTGGTTATAATTGAAGTGAATACCCAGATCTTTCAAGTCTTCATAAATAAATTACAATCTGAAAAGGTTTTGTGTCGCATTGGAAGTGTCAACCTTGTGCTTGGCCGTGAGTCATTCACTGCGTAGCCTTGGCAAAGGACTATTCCAATGAAAAAAGTGAGTCAACACTATAACTGGAACTTTAAAATGTCAGCATCTACAATGAATCAGAAGAGAGTCTGCTTTAGGAATTACTGAAAGCCAATATTGTCATCCTCAGACATATTTTAGATTTTTTAAATTATGCAAAAGCCAAACTCCTAAATTGATTTTAAAAATTCCAACCATTCACACAACTTGTGCCCACGCAATCTTGACCGTTTTTTTTTTTTTGTTTTTTTTTTTATAAATAAAGGAACACTAGCCAAAGCATTGCATGTAGAGGCAGTAGCCCATTTGCATGGACAATGGAGCTTCTGCTGCTGCTGCTGCTGTTGCCAGTGCCTTGTCTGCTTGGCGCTCAGAAGTTATACAGGGGCCAGACTGTCCCATTGTAAGATCTACAGCACCAGAGGTGATTTCACTGTCCACTGAGCCATGGAAGCTTTTTATAAGTACATCACCACAACTGCATTAATCGGAACCCATATTGATTCCAAAGCACATGCAAAGCCACAAAAAAAAGAAAGGAGTTATAATGAATACATTTATTATGACGTAGTTTCGGACTTAAACTCAAATTACGGAGGTGCCATTGATGTCTAGCGGGCGTAAGACTGAATACGGAAAAAAGGTGGTAATTTGGTAATTTTATTTTTTAGTCAGTCCAAATGCGATGAATGTAATGAGACAAATGATAACCTCTCAAGTTCAATCTTGGAAAAAAAAGAACAAAATTCCAATCACATTGTATTACCCCGTGAAGAGTCCAGGACTGCTGGCAAAATTACTTGAGTTTGGTTCTGAGTTCAGTTTAATGCAAATCAAATTAAATGCAAATGACTGAGAATTTGGCAACCCACAAATAAATCACTGCTACTCTTTAGAGGGGCTGATGCATTGAGTGTGGGAGCGAGTTAACTATAGATGGTGACATCAGCCCCAGATGTCAAAGTAAGAGCTTGGATAGTTTCTAATGCAAGGCATCTGTGTTTTGCACATACATAGGGAGTTGCCAATGACAGAGCAGGAACAATTATATATACATATAATCATATATGATATAATAATAATAACTGCTGTTTTTTTGGTAGTTATACTGCATGAGTAGTAATGCTGCATAGATGGTTCTTGCTCTTAATGAAGAAACACCAGGCATGTCTTCATCTTAATATTGAATGCGCAAAGGTTGTTGTACCTATACATTTTCACTTTCAAACACTTTGAACAGGATGTACTTGTATTAGGCTGGTTTCAAGAATGAGATTCCTACATGAATGAGGTCTGAGTTATTAGGACACACAGTGTACAGGAAAAAACAAGACAATTTATAAAAACACATTTGGTGTTTATTGAAACACAGTGACATCTGTTAGTCAGCTGAACCGTGGAGCACACAGTCACCCTGCTGTTATTTCAGGCAATCTTACTGAGCAGCCTGAAAAATTACAGAGCCAGTTCCTCACAAACAGAAATGATTTTGCTTTAAAGTGTTCCATTTCTTCTTCCCCTTCTGTGACGATCGTCCATTGTTATTTTAAAGGATAATTTGTACAAAGTACAATTTTTATCGGTTGCATGTTTGTTTTTTTCCGATTCACCTGCCTGACATACTGATTCACTCATTTTTTTTTTTCACAGCAAAAGAGAGCCGAACAGAACCAGCTTTAGGCTAACAGAATAAACAGTGGGAAAAGACATAGTGGCCCCTTATCGCTCTGTTCTTTAAACACCATCTTGGAGGTACTTGAGCTACTATCCTACCTGACTTCATATCTTTTCCCATTTTTCACTTACTTAGGTGGTGGTAGTGATGGTGGTGGGTGGCTAATAGGGGGTTGGGGAGTGCTTGGGGGTAGAAGTCTGCTAAAGGTGCAACCTTTGTGTTACAATACCAGCATCCTAACCACTAAGCCACACTATCACATCCACTGTGATAGAGCTTTGACCAACAAATTCAAGGTCGCAAAGGGATATTAGCCCAGTGAGCGCAAGCCTGAATCTTTATTTGTTTATTAACCTTTATTTATACAGAGTCGGTTGACTGAGCACACATGCTCTTTTGCATCAATACCCTGTGAATGCTTCCCCAATAGTCTAATCTGCATGCCTTTGGATTGTGGGAGGAAACTGGAGTATCCAGAGGAAAACCCACACAGACACAGGGAGAACAGGCAAACTCCACACAGAAAAATCCCCATTCAGGATTCAAACCCAGGACCTTCTTCTGGTGAGATGACAGTGTTATCCTCTTCACCACTGTGTCATCTAGAGTGGTAGAAATCTATTTTGGGAGATATTTTGACATAAAAGGATTAGGTTAGCTAAGGTGAGCTACAGATTAGCTCAGATTTTCCCTGGACATAGCCTGGCTATGTTCTAGTCATTTAGATTTTTCATTTTTAAACAAAATGTGGCCAGGTTCTTTACTGTTTGATTAAAAAGTGCAAGTTTTCTTGCCAACTAGGACATAGCCATGCTGTATATGGATAAACCCTGAGCTAAATTGGAGCTAACCTAGTCCGTTTAGGTCAAAACATCACTCAACCTGGATTTCCACCCCTCTAGACGTCTAGATTCTGTCTAGATTTTTGGGCTTGCACTCACTGGGTAGGAAGCCGAGTGACATTCTGAAAGGTCGTGTCAAATCAATAACCGAGTCGACAAACTTCACATCGCTCGCTCTTAGATTTGCAGATAGGCTCCAAACCCTCCCAGATGGTATTTGCCTCTGTGGGCTGTCTATGCCTTCCCTTCAGTCCCTCGAGGCTCTTGAGCGGTGGCAAGGTCTGACAAGTACAGAAAAACAAGAAAACAAGTCTTTAAAATGCACTGGGTAAGAGCCCTCAAAAATGGGCTTTCATTAAATTTCGATCGCATATCCTTTCTTTATACATTGTGCCTTGTCTACAGTGTGTGAACAAGGCGCAGTGTGTGTGTGTGTGCGTGCGTGTGCGTGTGTGTGTGTGCGTGTGTGGACATGCACACACATCAACACACTATTTATTTCTTCTTCATTCCAAATGAGTCTTTCCCTTGACAGAGTAGGCTACTAACTTCCTCCCCTGTATTTTAATTCAATGTTTTTATTGTTGATATTATTTTGAATTTGCCCTGGGGGTGGCATGTTGAGAGATTTGATACTGTACCACCCTCATGATAATTCAGGAACCCATATTTGTCCCAATAATTTACCCAGCAAAGCATTGGTATTTCCACAATCCCGCTGTCCTTGAGAAGGTTATGATTATAAAAATAATAAGATGAATATTTTCTACTGCATAATAGGCAGTCCCAGGGTGTCACCTTTCTTCTTTACCCTGAAGTTCACATTCTGGAGAAATGATTAAAAATCCTGTTTTCTTGAACATATAAATGCATCCGGTAGTCTATTCAGTAATTTTATAGCGTAAGCTTATCTTTGAATATGTTTTTATTTTATTTTATTAAATACAAATAAGAATCTTACATATAAATAATTCATTACTAATTTAATGTGAGTTTTCATAATTAAATATATGCACTAGAAGATTGAATATATTTAAATAAATATACGTTTTTTTTTCAACTGATGTGACGTGATGTGGGCAGGGGACGGAATGTGCGCAGGGGGCAGAAAATAAGTTGTTAAAAGGATGACTACTAATTTTACCCCCCCCCCCCCCCCCCCCCCCCCCCCCTTTTTTTTAATATGCAGGGGAAGTGTGATACAATTAAAATTTTCCTTGTTGTCTATAGTTCTGTGGCTTACTGTACAACAGTGGCTTGGTGTGCAGTGTGTGTGTGTGTGTGCGCGTGTGTGGTGGTTTGGGTAGTAAGCATGGTACACGTCAATGCTTAGGGTATTCTTGTTTCCAGTATTCCTTTCCACTTGTTTCCCACATCAATTTGCACATGAAAGAAGGGGAGATCTTTGCATCATTAGATGAAAGCATTATCTTGATCTTCTTTCATAATTACACGTCTGTTGTAGATCGATCACAGTCTGTTTAATTGTCCTACAGTGTGTGTGTGTGTGTGTGTGTTCCTTGTTTTTTTTTTTCCACTAGTGAGCCGTTTTAGAAGAGGGGGAACAAGATGAAACTGGGTGACAAATATATTACACTTGAACCTCTTTGCATGCTCCACTTGAGCTAACAGATTAATCTTTTAAAGTAGCTTTTTCATTAGGATTAATTGCCCATAGCTTTACTGTTTGGATAAACATCAAGTGGAAAATTCAGCTCACGTCTTCAGGCAGCTGCACCGGAGTCTAAAACATTCGCCCAATAAGTCCAATAATTGCCACCAGCAATGGTAACTGATGGATGCTACCCAGTCCACCATTTATAATCTGGGTTTTCCGCACAAATCGTCTCGGATCTACGATCAAGCATATCTCTCTCTGCCACGTGAAAGAAGGACAATTGATCAAGCTGCATTCTGGAAAATGGTTCTACCAGAGGTCACTGTAGATTTAAATGTGTTCTGAGCAGAATGGCTGAATTCCATTTTAGTAATCTCTACCTTTGACTGTATTCACACTTTCAATGAATAGCATCTTTATTTATTTATTAGTTTGGATGCTGTAAGCTGGTGGCATTTTACATTGCAGTCAGTGAAATAGATCACACATGATGGATTACCTCTGTGCACAGTTGTAGAGCACTTCATTGTGGAAATTAATTAGCAAGTTATTCTTAAATATCAACAATTAATGCAAATATACATTGGATAGACCATGCTGATTGGATACTGCAATGTTTGCTTATATAAAGGGATTTGAAGAAGTCTGCTCAGAATACAATATTCAGCATTCCTGGGACTGCATTGCCATTTATTCTAGAGTCTACCAGTTAAAATACAGTGATACATTTCTGATAGGATTTAATAATCATTATATTATTATATTAGATGGTAGAATGCATCTAATTTTATGAAACACTGCTTGCTCATGCTGCACTATAATTGATAATTACTGATGTACTTATATTTCTGCTGGAATGATTACAATTGTTCAACAGGTTATTTCAGAATGGTGGTAGAAGTAAGATTTTCAGATAATTATATTTTCTTTCTCCCTTAAGACAAAATAAGTGTGATCTTAAAATCATGAGTTGGGGAGGTCTGGTCTGTAATAGGGCTTTCATTGGTGCAATTTAGTGGTGAGGGGGTCTGAAACAGGGGAACAGATATGGCTGTTGATATCCTTCGTGGACCAAACTGGCCAGTTGGCACTATTGGAAATACAGCATGAGGAAATGATACAAGCTCTGGGTTGTGCTATGCATGCAGTGCGATAACACTAAGACATAACCCAGAGAGACGGGAACAGCTGTGCAAGAAGCTGTTATTTTTATGACACTACAACACTATATTTGACTAGCCTCTACTTCTGTAGATAAATCAAACATCCAGGTAATGTACACGTGATAGTGTAGCATCCATTGTTTGTTCATGTTATTCATGAACAACCAATCTTCATGCCATATAGTAGAAAAACCTTGGCATATTGATCAGTAATTTAACATTCATTTAAGCTCTCAAGCAAAGTCCAGCCTCACTGCATTCACATCATCTTGAACCATAAACTTATTTTGCTGTTTTTCTTCTGTGCATATTCCTTCAAACATGTATTGAATGTGAAACCCAGGCTTTGTGTGCAATTAAAGCCTTAAGCATAATTATATGAAAGCTCAATTCCCATTGGCAACTTTTGCCCTTTGGCTGCATGAGTGGAATCCTACAAACAGATCTGAGATATTGCTCAACAGTGGTCTAGGTTCAACTTCAACCACATCACTTACTGTTGTACATATTTATCATTTCCATTATGTAGGCTCTTTTTATCCTTGTTAGGTTATTCTGGGTTTTTTAAATTTTTTTATTTTGCTTTCTGCTTCTCTAGCTTGCCACTTCTTGTTGTGAACTGATACACATAAAGTGGAAAGCTACAGCTTCCAGTTGCCAGCAGATTGGAAGTGAGATGTATTCTTATTTTAAGCAAATTAGTGCAAAAAAAAAAAAAAACTTACATTTAAATGTGTTTCTATGTAGTGGCCCACTGTGGCTTTTAACCAAATATACAGATATACATCTGCTAACTGCTACATAATGTCCCTTACTTCCTGTTCTGCTACATTGTTTCCTTGGTGTCTTTTGACCCTTATGAAAATCCATTAAGAACTTTTTTGCATCAAGCATTATTTTGTCGAAACATGTGAGCAAGAGCAGTTACATATGCACGCATTGGACGTACCACATTATAACTATTGTGGAAGATGATTTTAAATACTTTTCATGTAGGTATGCAAACAAAAAGCATGCATAGCCGCAAGATTCCAATAAGAACAAGTATATTCCTGGTGGCTTTTTCATGTGGCGAACAGCCGCTATTAGGCTTACTGAAAGTGACGTCATCACCGCCCCCGGCGAACCTCGGGACACTCTAGGAGCTCAGAAGACAGCTGTGTCAGGTTTCGTGATTGCCGCGGACACAACATGGGACCCTTGCGTGATCTCAAATCAAAGACTGCGTTGACCCTCCAGGTGAAGTGCAAGACAAATTAGAAGTGAAAATTGCTCTTGGCTTTGTCACACTTCAGATTAGTCCACTGTCAAGCAACTAGTGGAGCTGTAGCTGGTGGACACTGATGTCAGAACATCCTGGTCACAGGCCTTTACGCAGTATACTGTATATGACTCCACACAATCACCAGGCTTTTGTAAACAGCAACTTAGGGTTCCTGTTTTGCTTTTTTTTTCTATTAATATTTTTTTTTATGATTGGAAATAAAATTCTGGATGCAAAGGACAGTGGTCTTACTATTCAGACCCCAATATTTCCTAACGCATGCTACAAATAATTTTATTCACTGATGGCCTTCATATATAAAGATTCATAAACTTGTTTATAAATGATGTATTTAATAAATTTGTTAGTACAAAAAATGAGTAAAACCGCTTTGTCCTTCGATGTTGATTTCCAGTTTACTTTTGTAATTTTTTCTGATGTGGTACACTAAATAAAATTTGCATGCACAGACAATGCCAATGCAGCCTGTCATGGGTGATTGCAGAGTGCTGTTGAATTGGTGTGAATGGAGTAAACTCACAGGGCCACTCTTAAGTGTAAGTGTCTTCAGTATCATCTCTCTGTACCATTTTTTCATTCCCTTCTCTCTGCCACCTATGGGCTTTTCCTTCAACAGAAGGCATGCCCATCAAGGAATGCATTATCACAGGGATTAATCGCTGCTAAAGGTAGAGGGGAATTCCAATGTCTGAGAACGGCAAATCAGCCAAGATTTGGATCAGGAAGGAACAGCAATGAGGACACACTGAATGAGAATACTTTTGGCAGATCAGAATGCTGTGTGAATTGATGGGCCGGAGGATTGCAATCTGAGGAAGTATGTTATCAAGCAAAAACATTTCCATGGCTTGAATAAAATGTCTGTTCATATAAAAGTTGAAGGACAATCTTAGAAGAAAAATAAAAAAAGGTTATTGGTTTTCCAAGGTAACTCTGCAATTATTCATTCAGAACACACAAACAAAGTAACGTAAATGACAGTATAAATTACAAATAGCATACAATGGGTGATTATTTCTTAATTTCTTGCACTGAAGGCAACGTTAACTTAGAAGGAACACAAATGTGTGATTGACAAAAGGGATATAAATAGTATGCATAACACCTCAAATAGACATCAATGTATGAAGGCTGTCGAAATGGGTCATGAAAATAGAGTATAATTTAGATTTTCTATCTGATGCCCTTAAGTGGTTCATTTCTGACACCCCTGATGTATTCACAAAATGTGCTCAATATACAGTATAATTTCTCTCTGATTCAACATAACTAGATGTTCAAATTATGACTCTTCTCATTACTCATATTTTAGTCACTGATGACTTGGCTGTAACTGCCAATTTATGATAATGGAACCTTTCTTTTTTGTGACACCAAGGAGATAATACAGGGCAGAGATTCAGCACATACTGTATAATGGATTGCATTATATGTCTATTATACCTATAATATCTATTATATGTCTCTGTGTTGAGAGGCTCCCTTATTTACTGTTCCCAAAATAATTTTGGCCTAATGCCACAGACTGTTTCAAATACTAATTTGCTTTTATTTTGTAAGTTGTTTTTTTCCACATTCAATTATTTTTATAGTATTGTTTCTCCCATC
Source organism: Anguilla anguilla (assembly GCF_013347855.1). Lineage (NCBI taxonomy): Eukaryota > Metazoa > Chordata > Actinopteri > Anguilliformes > Anguillidae > Anguilla > Anguilla anguilla. The sequence goes on along the minus strand of NC_049203.1, from coordinate 63,364,683 downwards.
ATTTTTCATCCAAAAAATCATCCACTATAATTTTATTTATTTGTAAATCTGGGTGATTTCAATGTTTTCTACAGCCTCACATTCACACTTTAAATTACATACTGCCATTGGACTGTTATTGGTTTTGTAAATGCACCTATAATTGTTATTCCAATTACATTAGCTGTTAGCACATATTCAGCTTTGTAAAAAACAGAGATGAATCTTGCCTTTTTGAATGTTTTAATGCACATATTTGAGAGTACATATTTAGATACTGAACAATTAATTTAATATGAAAAAAAAGAAGAATGCAGTCGAAATGCACTGCTGCCTCTGGTTTGTGTGTTAAATTTCCCCTTAAGAAAAATCAGGCTGAAGATGTCAAATTAGCCACTGAAGTTATCTATAAAGTCAAATCACAGCTGTGCCATCAACAAAGCCATTCTCTGCCTCTGATAAATGAAATGAGCATTAAAGAGAAGAGTTATGGGCTTCTCAAAAGTTCAAGGGATTTTATTTTTGAAACTACCATTAGCTGCATGTGTAGTAGAGGACCACCATGGATTTATTTCCTGATATTGACATTGTCGCAGAGCCGTTCCTACATGAGGCATTGTTCAATCAAGAGATGACTCTTACCTCAAGGATGACACAGATTGTGTAGCTGGGCCAACAGCTGCGGACTTGAACTTCAGTCTAAAATAAAATAATGTACAGTCCATGGTTTCATTTCTTTGGTAATTGAAACACAATAACATGACCCTTGATTCTCGGAATGGAGGTTATGCAGCCAGAGAATAGAACAGAATATTGTTATCTTGGATCTTTAATTGTGACACTAAACTGGGGTATGGTACACCTGCCAGGAACTCCCCATGCACATGGCTATAATGGTAGAGCACATTAAGAAGGTACTGAATGAGCATATTATAATAGCAATGAATCATCCCTTTCAGACAATGAGCCACTCTGGCAGAGACCAGATAAACATCTCAGTATCTACCGTGGACAAACAAGCCTAAGGAAGAGGTCTTTACGCTCTGGGTCTGAGTCCCTGTTAGACTTGAGGTGCTCGAATTGTATATCACCCAAAAATTTATAATAATAAGATTGAGCATAGTAGTAGACACTTGGAGACCAAGTTTTTGTGGAGGCTAACAAATCTAGTGACGTCTCAAAGGAAATTGCAATTACAGTGAAAAGGACTGGGGTTACAGGTAGGTGCTGTCCAACATGAACGCTGGACAGATGTCAGGACCAGACCTGGGTCAAATATGTATTTGTTTGGATTCAAATATTTTTCTGTGCTTTACTGATCTTTCCTATTGAACTGGAACAAATTAAATTCCCTCAAAGAGTGCAAACCCCACATTCAAATATGTATTTGACCCAGGTCTGGTCAGGACAGATACTGGAGGTGGGTACAGGACCCCAAAAAAACCCCCGCCAGACTTCCAGATGAGTCTGACAGATGGTTTCAGGCCGACAGGAAGGCCGACCCGTCACGGCAAGCATGCCGGGGGGGGGAGCTCTCCAAGCCGCCAGACGCTTTTACTTTTCGGGAGGACTTTTGCGCTAAGCGGCCGGCCCGCCGTAGCTCGCGCCGTACTCAAGAGCCTGCCGCGCGCGGGCAAACGAGAGGCCCGGGGGGGGGGGGGGGGGGGGGGGGTGTAAAAAGGGCTTACGGGTTCCAGACAAAATGCTCTTAGCGGCGTCTCTCCTGTGGAAGTGCGAGCAACTACACTGAGCCGGATTATCGGGACGGCCAAATGTGTAACCCATGCCACTCTGAGCAAAGCTCATATATTAGTGCTGAGACGGCTATCAGCAAGACTCAAAGGCCCATGAGCCCAAATGTGGAATTAAGCCAGATAACTAAGGCCTGGGCAGGAAGGTTTGGGAAGGCCACATGTGGATAGGCTTAGTTTGTCCATTAGTCCAGTAGAGCCCCCTGTATTTTGAGGAGGAACTGATCAAGCAAGTTTTTTTTTTTTGTTTGTTTGTTTGTTTGTTTTTGTTTTTTTGCATATGATTAGCTCATCTGTGAACTTTCTTCGTTTCACTTAGCCTTCTGGACCAGACCTCAGCAGAACACAGCTGCAGGAGAATTTTTGGCAAAAAAGAGGATTGAGCACGGAATCCGCTGAGGACAAAGCTTGGCAAAATCCCTCCATTTGAAATGTTTGTTTAGGTCTGAAGTCACATCACTCCTGAGAGCTTAAAGCTCTGCCTCCAAAGTGGCTGAAAACAAATCGGTTTTCCTGTTTGGGGTCCGGCTAAGTACATGTGGAGAACTGACTTAGGAAAGGTAGCAGCACCATCCAAGTGGCATAACAGGAAAGCTAATGTACTAATAATGGAAGTTCCTTATGCAGGACAAATGTAGTACTACCAAGGATAGAAAATAAAAATAAAATCTTGTGTCTTCACTATAAGGTCAAAAGGGTTCTGTGTTATTTTATATATTATATATATTATAATTCCATTCATATAACACTTTTCCAGATGCTCATAGTGCTTTACAGTCAGGAGGGGAAACTCACCTCACCCACCATCAATGTCTGGCACCCACCTGGGTGATGCACGGCAGCCATTTTGCCCCAGAACGCTCACCACACATCAGCTAAGGTTGAAAGGGAGAGAACACTTTCTAACCAATTAAATCAGGGGATGATTAGGAGGCTGGTTGAGAGAGCCAGGTTGGGAATTTAGCTGGGACACCAGGGAACCCCCCACCCTTTCAGTGAATTTCATGGGGTCTTTAATAACCACAATGAGTCAGGACCTCGGCTTAATGTCTCATCCAAAAGACGGCATCTTCTACAGCACAGTGTCCCTGTAGACTGGGACAGTGGGGTTTATTCGACTGCCCCCTGCTGGCCAACCAACTCCACCCCCAGCAGCAACTTAGCTTTCTCACCCAAATGCTAACCAAGCCCACGCTCGCTTAGCTTTGACCATTCGGCAGGAACAGGGTGCATGGTGGTATGGCTGCAGGCCATGCTAATATAACCATGCTAAATAAAAAGTATGCACATAAATGATACACATTTGATTTAGCAAGGAGCATTCTGAATTAAACCAAATGGTGCACCCATGTATGCAAAGGCCATCAGGCATATCAAATACATTTTTTTTTTTAAATGTCCTGAGGTATTAACTTGATATGAAATTCAATGCAAGATATGGTACATTATTATCCATCCATCCCTCCATTATTTATACCTGCTTATCCTGGGCAGGGTCACAGGGGTTGCTGGAGCCTATCCCAGCGTTCTTTGGGTGAGCAGCAGGAATACACCCTGGACAAGGGTTGTTGTTGTTGTTGTTGTTGTTGTTATAATAACACCTTTAGTACTATTTTACATATAATATACTTCATGAATGCTAATCTCTTTCTTTTTGTCATTTTATTCTTTTTCTGTTAATATGAGGCATGCCTTTTGGCTACGTTATTGCCATTTACAAACGCAGGGGGTATTTACATTAAATAATGAAGTGAGGGGGACCCTGCGGGAGCAGCACGCCCCGCAAAATGGCATCCCCTGCAGCGGTGTACCGTCACCGTGGCGACGAGGGAAACACTGTAGCGCCACAAGCTATTGGGATAACCAGCTATAACTAGCAATCCATTAAGAATACATGGACAGAAACGCCGCAGGCTAGAAAAACATCAGGCCATCCCAGGGAAGCAGCGTTTCGAGAGGAATCAGATGAAAGGAAGGGAGGGAGAGAGGGAGGGAGGGGAGCGATGTCCGAAAAATCTGCCGGCTTGTTCCCGCAAGCGGCCTCTCGATCTGCACGGCCCCGTTAGCGCACAGCGCGGCTACGTGGGAACGGTGCGTCAGGACGGCCCCGCCCCTCAGTTTTGACGATTGGTTGCGCAGATCCGGCGAACGAAGGACGCTTCAGTGGCGGAGGGCGAGGACGGCACCGGGCACCACTCGGTGCTCTCGGCTAGCTTATCGCCAGCGTCCCAGGGGAAGCACGCGCAGCCGGAAACGATTGCGTGAAACGGCCAGGAATTGAGAAAAGCGGCACAGTCCGACCAGAAAGGGCTGAGATTCCCCAACCGCTCAAGCAAAAGGGAACTGCAGTGAGCGTCGAAAGATTGTATCAGCTACGAGGCCTGTAGCCGAAGCATTCATTTTTCACTTTGAAAACACGGGTTGCTGAAATAAAAATGCATTGCCTCAACCCGTCAGCAAGAGGCTGGGAAAGTGTTGTGACTGTGCCCACGGGGTGAAGTTGCAGTACGTCAGACAAGTGTCAAATCCCATCGATGTATCCCAAAATATGAAGTGTTACCCATCCGGAAAAAAAGATAAACCGTAAATATTAACATACTGCTGAAAAGACTGTTTATTATTTATATATCCTGACTTTTAAACTTTGGATTTAAACCCAACTCTAAGAACTGAATGTCACTTTCAGATAAGGTGACAAATGTATTTCAAGAACTTTATCCCCAGAACATAAAAAATATATAAATAATAAATAATTAATACTTTTTCCTAAAATTAAAGAATGAAAAAAGAAAGAATACACAAAACCTCCCCAGATTTGTTGTAGACAGATTGTTGCCTTCAGGGTGCCAGTGGAGACTGGGTGAGATAAGGTATACAGCCAACATGGTGCCCAGTTGCTCTGAATGCGTGCCATACTGTCAAATGGGTGGCATGGGAGCAGGCACAGCTTTAGTACTCTTCCTGAGACCCAGCAGGTGTATGAGTACAGAAATGAATTGGCAAGTCTTAGCAGGACATGTACAATTATATGTTTTCATGTATCAATCATTCAGAAGGCCCTTTAGCACAAACACAAGAGTGGAAGTTAACTTTGACATGCAACTTGGTAATAATGTGTGTACAATGTGGTGACTAATGAATGGTATATTGAATGAGAGTTTTATTTTATAGAAAATATATGTCCATCAAATGAAAAAAATGGGGGGAATTCATTTTGAAAATGGAGGGCACCATTCACTGTGCAGTGCACACTGTCTCATCCATGAATATCATTAATATAGATAATAACATCTGAAACCCTTTTTTTAAAAAAACTTTTTTAACCCTGGCATCATTAACTGCCAGTAAAATATGTTCTGGAGTAGTTTTTCAAGACCACAGTGATTAAAAAGATGATACATTATTCACACATTTTACCCTTGCGGTACTCCAAGTGAGAGAACTTTTCTTTTTTTTTTTTTCTCCTCGCCATACTGTGTGGAAGTGATTATTTTTTCAGGTGAGTGCGAGGATATGACACCTCTACAGCCTGTTGGGTCTTTATTGCTCTCTTGGATGTGGTTCCTGTCTGACTCCCGCTGCGACTGGACATGGTGCGTGGGTGGTGTCAGAGACGAATGACAGGACCTTCTGGGCCCTGAATTAGCAACACGGTTTATCAAGCTTGTGAGACGCACGCCTCCCATCTGGAGTAAATGGAATACGCTAATGGATGCTTGACCTTTTTTTTTTTTTTTCTCCGGTGACTTTAGCTGTCCGAGCTCTGAATTAAGTCAATCCGGGAAATTAATTCTAATTCAATTCATCAACTGAAAAATCTCTACAGAACATATTTTAAAACAACTGAGTTTTAATGTATTAACTGAAATAATTCATCCTATACCCTGTCATTGCTATTTTTCTCTTTTCAAATGTGCCACAGATAAAAATACCAGGACTCAATCAACATTAGTTTTTGACATGGTTGAAGGATTAAGGTTAGGATTAGGGTTAGGATTTAGGGTTAGGAATACTGTAAATGTTAAGGTTGATTCGGGACTTGGGTTATGTTCAGCTGCTAGAATTAGGATTTGTTTTAGGGTTAGGTTATGTTTTTGGTTATCTCTGGGTATCTTTAATTTCTTAAAAAAAAAAGATATGTAGGTATGTCATACACTCTTATGTATTAACTGACTTTGTCATTTTGGACTCAATACAATTAGGAAAGTACGTAAAAACACAGCAGCAAACAGCCAGCCATATAGCACTGTGGCTGTTGAGGTGGCTTTATTGGAGCAGCTAGGAGAGGGCTAATAAGAGAAGGATGTGGCTGCAAGCCTTTCTCCTGCCCTAAAATCCATGACAACAAATCTATAACCGGGATGTTTGTTTTAGGGAGATAAAGCCAAACTGTGATTTGAAGGTCACAGGTTCAGAAAGGCTGAAACAATTGTGTTTTAAAGTGTGCAAATAAACAGGGTTGGTGTGATGTGATAAGAACGATTGCATGATGTTGTGTCACGTTACTACAGTATACATTTATCTGTGTTTAACTGCTTTCATATTAACAAAAATTGTCAAATAGTAATAACACTGCTTGGAAAGTATATAAATTTAGCATAATGTGTGTAGGTATGCATACACATGCATACAGTATGTCATTTACATGACTACATTACAATAACATTTCTCAAGAAACATCCACGAGTTTAACGGTCTTGGTCTCTGAAGCTCCCGCCAAATTAATTCTGCAGCGATCTGTCTTTCACTTGCAGGCAAGTTAGTCGTAAGTATCGGCTACCAAGCTGGTCCAGCACTGTTGCACACAACCTAATAGATGCCTCGATGATATGTGCTTAATTAACGGTGAACCATGCCCATGTGGTAGACTCCGTTTAGCATATATGGCTTGACCCTCGTTGACCTAGGTTTTTCCTAGTCATTCTCTCATCCTCTTGTACGAACATACACACATGCTTGCTGTGTTATATATTTATGTGCATTCCTGTTTGTATGAATAGCATAGAAACACAATTGCTTTTGTCTGTCTTCATTGTAAATGGAGGGTCTTGCTGTGTTCCCGTCATTTTGTTTGGATTGGAAATCAAGTGTGACTTTTGTATTCTCTGTTCATTCTGCTTGTCAGATGAATGAACTGAGATGACACTGTATATGGTTGAGTTGTACAACACAAGTACTACCAGTGTAGTATTCAATCATAAATAAGAATTGGGTAAAATAACAATAAAACATTTATTAGTACACTATATATATATATATATATATATATATATATATATATATATACATATACACTACTCTCTATTTTTTTTATTTATTTGACCTATATACTTTAATATTTGCTGAAGGAAGTGAGTTTTCCCTGGGTGGTAATAGGATAGTTTAAAAGATCATACAGTTGATTTATGACTCAATGATTATGTGAAGTATGCATCAGCTAAAATCTGCCAAACAAATGTAAAGATACAAGTAGAAGAAAATGGCAGGTTCACGAAAGTGAGTGTGTGATCTCCAAGATGACATTTTTACAGCAACACTGGATATAATTGTTAAAAAAATAAAACATGTTTGCATTAGCACAGACAAGATTATTTTCTGTTAAATTATTCATGTTTCAGATGATGCTATACCTATAATAATATACAATTCACTGTACATCCTATACTGCTTATTCTTTATTATATCTTTGCTGGGCCAGTACTTGTTTGTGGCCATCAAGTGGTTGTATTCACCAACGTACTCGTTTCATGTTTGGTGTAGATTGTCTTAGTTGTAGTGTGACTGTGGAATTGTTTATTGTTTTTGTCTCTCTTATTACTTTAATATATTTGATTTGTTTCTTGTCTTTTGCCTTTATTGTTTGGTAGTACCCCCTCGAAAATGAGATGGTTCATCTCAAGGTGTTTATCCTATTGAATAAACCTGTATCATCATCATTAACAGGGAAAATATATACAAATTAATAAATAGCAGATGCCAGAATAAACACCTTTTCCATTAAGATCATCAGCGTGATCTACAACACATGGAGACTCGGACTGCGGCCAATTATTCTATCAGTGGCGAAACAGCTCAGAAACAAATTTATCATAAATGACATACTCTTCAATCAAATTTAAATTGTAAGACAACCGTTCTGTCTTAGAGGACCACCCTACTCTCATTTTATTTTAATGATAAAAGGCAGTGATTTCTGTACAACCATATGTAATAAAAGCAAAACAATAAAAAAGAACAAAGAAACAAGCAAACAAACAAAATGGCAGACACAGTTAAATCCTCGCTGTTTGTCATAATTTCTGAAACAGAGGTTTAAAAAAGAAAAAAAAAAACACAGGAAACTGGAGGTTTCTTATCTTTGTCAACCGATCCAGTTAAAATATTCAGAGTTGAATTATTGATGGTTAGTGACGTTCCCTGCCCTTCTGTTCCCACCTGCTGTGCTCTTGGCTGAGCGTTTGCACTTTTCATTTGGGTGCAGGAGAGCGATTAAGTTCCAGGCCCTGAGAAACATAATCACAGTGGCCACGCAAGTACTAAAGCTGCCGAGCAACTTTATGCAAGTTCTCTCTTTTTTTCCCCATTCGGTTTCACTCGTTGCCTGTAAACATATGAGTTTGTATGCGTGCGGAAGATAGAGAGCATAATCTCTTTTCATTCATGCACTCATTCATTCATCCATTCATCAATGTTTCTGTTAATGCGTTATCGCATAAAGAGGACTCAACTTATTGTGTGTCTCCATGTAATTAGAAACAGCCAGCTGATTCATCATCCCTATAAGCCGGGGGCTCGTAATCTCTCCATGCTGTCAATAGAGCCTCTCAAATACTCAGATTTTAAACACGTCATTTACTTCAGCATCAATCAGCAACCCGACCAGCACAGAATGCGACATGCTTTTATTTTATTTTTTATATATATATTTTATATTGGGCTTTTCTAATTATCGTATGGTCATTTTATTTCACTCTATTCTGTTCATTAGCTCATGACGAGAACCATCAGAATGGTTCTAAGATTTATGCTCGCACTTGTGTTTTCACAGAATGTAAATGGACTGGACTGGAAAGTAAAGGGAAGTGTGAGTTCATAACAGGAATTAACTCAAAGCAACAGCAGTCTGAACCTTGACCTCTTGGTCCCCATAACATATCACTGCTTTGTTACATTAACTGTATGTTTAATTTTTTACGTATTTGTATTTTTATAAGAATCCAGCTGTCCATGATTGGGCTACTGTTATGAGAATGTTCACTGTTTTATTTTTTCAGTTTCTGTAGAAAATTCACTGCTGTTTAAATACCTACATTGATAATTTACATGCATAGCAATGCATTGATCCACGACATAAATCTATTTTGTGATTGTACCAAGCATTATTATTGTTCCATCAGTCAGTGATGTTTTTATGACACATATTTTATGACACATGATTTGTTAAATATTGTTGCTAATGGTGTATTTTGTCATTAACAAAATGTAATTTCCCAGCACAACTCTGGTAAAAGCAGTTATAGTAATATAGTACTGTGAGCATTTAGCATCAACTGTATTTCTTAATTAGAACAAAACTTGTTCTTACACATTCGGTCTCTTATTTAGGTTACCCTTGATAATTAGGACACAACTTTATCCAGTTAGCAATTATTTCTTTTAGGCTACTTTCACTTGTATTTATTTTATGCAAACTGTTTTAAAGGTCTAAGATTCACACATGCATAAACACAATTATTTATACAGTGCTCATTTATCTGTTTTAAAAGCATTACTTAATGTAGTGTCATAATTAATTTGGCTTAATTTGTTCTTTGTTTGTTCAGATGTTATGTACCGTGTTTTTAATTCACACATCTGATTTCACAAGTCTTTATGGATCTACATTGTATCTGACTGTATTGAAAATCAACGTGCCCATATTTGAAATATGCTGTAATAGAGCCCACTTAGCTGTAAATCTATATCACTTACACATACTGCCATTATTACGACAGGTAACTACATGTACCAAATGTAAGATTTCATTAGTCTGAATGTCATTTGCCTCAAGAGATCATTATACACATTAATCTATGATGCAACATCTCTTAGGATGTTGTGCAGCAGTGACAAGTCCCATTTTTTCAGCCACCATGGACAAGTCAGCCATTATTGTAAGGATGCAGAGTAATCTGCTTCAGGAAAAGGCGTATTATCTCATCTGCACTGAACAGTAAAATGGCAGATGAGAACTTCAAACTAGAAGGCTGGGGATTTGAATGCCAAAAAGGCCATTGCTTTTGTACCCCTGGGGAAGGTACTTGAGCTTATCTCAGGAGGGGGGGGGGGAATAGTGGGTGCTATGTAAATATAATTGAATTCACCTTGAATCAGGGCTAATCTCTTCAGTGAAATGATGCGTTTTCCACATTCTGTTGTCAATCCTGCGAGTCCGTTTGTGATTGGATGAGAATTACCTTTCAGTCTGTCATTTTCACAAATGAATCTCTGTATGTGGAGTGGGATCAATGGGAACCCGCAGTTTCATTTGAGCTACACCTTTGTTTTTGTAACCCTTGCCCTTGATTTTCGGTGCAAGTCTTAGACCGCAGCGTGATTCATGTCAAGGTTTTTGAACTGTGGTGAACTTCAGTCCAAACCTGCAGTTTCCTCTGTTCCGCTTGGACAGTGTTGCTGGGCGTCTTGTTTTCTCATTGCAATATATTTTTTGAAAATTGCAAGGGGAAGAGAAATTAAACACAAGGGTACTCCTCATCCAGACTGTGAATCTAACACCTTTGTTTTTTAACAAAATATTGACTCATCAAGGAAGTAACAAGTGTAGTAAGGACTCATTAAAAACACATAAGCACATGCTGGCTATGTTTACTGAACTGGGAAAATAATTTGTTCTTACACCACCCACCCTTGTCGTTTCAGGAAGCATTTGCTACCCCTCCCTGATATTAATTTTAAACAATTTTTTTTCTTTTTCCATTAATTTTGTACATTAAAAAAAAAAAAAAAAAAAAAATATATATATATATATATATATATATATATATATATATATATATATATATATATATATATATATATATAATAAACTATAATAATAAATAAACTATGTTTATTTATTGTTTCCCTCAAACTATTTGGAATTATTATATGTTTCTTTTCTGTGTATAAAAAAACAGAAATATGCATTGAACCTGTAATCTATACAGGTCTCAAACTGATATGCAAGCTATTTATAAAATATATACATATATCTGCCCCATATGCATGTTGCATGAATGATGCAAGAGTCTGTTGAAAAACGAATGTTAGGTTTTCAGTTCAACCCTAATTTGACACACCTGACTCTGCTAATTAGCAGCTGAACTAAATCTCCAGCTGTCGAAAGACATGTGCTTTGTTGGGGTTGGACTGAAAACCTACAGGATGGTAGAACTCCAGGAACAGGGTTGGTTACAGCTGGTCTAAAGGACTTGATTTAAACTGCCGCCAGTTTCAAGAGTGACTCTTTCAAACAGGCAGAAGGCCAGACTCTGCTCTGTTATGCTCCTATCCGTACTCTATCATGTGCAAGTCTCCGAATGAATCCTCATCGTGCCATAATAGCAGCGATACATAAGGGGAACTGAATCAGTGTTATGGAACATTTTTCTAAGAAATGTTCTGTATTTTGTCTCCTCGGTTTTCACAATTTCAGATTGTATGAGGAAACCAGAGTACCTGGAGAAAACCTGCACGTACATGAGGAGAACATGCAAACTCCACACAGAAAGGCCCGGATTCAAAACCAGGAGGCAACAGTGCTACCCACTGCACCACCGCACTGCCTTAAAGGTAAAAGGGTTTTGCACATGCTAAAGGTGTTAGTAAATCAGGCCCTAACAGTTTCATCTCTAAACTGGGCTAACCTTGTGGTTAATTGCACGTCAAAAAAAGACCGCAATTGCCTACATCAGAGAGACAGTGATAGCAGGGAAGCCAAGGGGATCCTCCCAAACAGCGTGTTGTTAATATGCTAAAATGCATATTTGTTTTTCATCTCTTACGTAATTACGGTGCATGCAGAGAAGATGAGCGGCTTCCCACCAGGTGAGCTTCAGACGACTGTGCCATAGGGTAAATCTGTTTCTGTGTAATGTAGCCGCTCCTGCTCGGGTGAAACATCTACAGTACAGTAAAATGTTTCTCTTTTCGCGTCTGTAGTTTAGCGTAACAGGTGGCATCTCATTCGAGATAAGTGGATTTAACCTGACGACAGTGCGAGTACATTTCCACACTTTTTCACATCATCTCAAAAGGCATAACAAGTAAAACGACTATTATTTTACTGTGTAAATAAATGACAAAATTATCACATGCAATTCACACCATTATCGATCAGTAATAAATTATTACCTGTCTATTCTACATTTCATCTGCTTGATAGCAATGAAAAGTGTGTCAAATAGATATGCCTGAAAAGCATAATGTTGGTGATTTTATTTTATTTTTATTTTATTCAACATATTCAAAAGACCTCTTATAATGTGTTTTTTGAATATCTCAGTATGTTTCAAAGTCTTTCGACACATTACCCAGGCCTTTATTGACTCATTTCTATGTCTTCTTTACATATTCGCCAAATAATTCATATAGCCTGTATTATTTGTCTTCTTTACCTGTCTGAACAACTTTGCAGTGTCAGTTGATGAGACAGCCATGCTTGAAATTCTTCCTTGGAAGCCTTTTTTTACATGAAAGTGAAAATATATGAAAATAGAATAATGAAAATGAGAATAAATGAAAATAGTTTCATGACTGCACAGCAGCCGCAAACTATTTTTTTTAATAGTTAAACTTTCTTTTGAGCAAGTGTCGATGCAGACAAACGGTACTGCAGCTTTTTGGTGCTGCAACCCCTCTTTTTCTCCTTCTTTTCTGGCAGAACAGATCTGCGATGTTAATGACAGGACAGGCCTGTGTCTCTCAAGACTACTGGGCACTGAAAACACTGATGAAGCTCAGTGCTTTCTATATACCAAACTGATGATCTAGTGGCAAACTCTAGTGTGAATTCTATTGGAGCAACCCAGAATAATAGACTTCATTAAAAGTTAGGCCTAAAGAATTCATGGAGAGCTATTTGATTGAACATGGTCGTTATATGCATATGCAATGAACCAGACAAGCCAAGAATTCTCTGGATATGTATGGTAGTACGAAAATGTGGAACTAGCAGGAATTCAGTTGAGAGGTAACACTAATTCTTGTTTATGAAGTCAGTATGTTTAGCTGTATTGGTATGGAAATTTTAGAAGATTTACATCACCCAATCATAATTGACTATTCACCCAAGCTCAAGAGCATCTGTTAAATGCCTCAATGTAAATGTAGATATAAATCACTCTGCAAAATGTGATTTATTTAGCAGTCTTTGTGCAAGATTGTTGAACTTGATATTAATGAGATTCCTCCCCTCCAAAAAATAAAAGAAAATAAAAAAAAATACTGTATGTGTATCTGGAATACACTGGCCTTTAATATTGAGGTTCAGTGATTCAGTCTGTTTTCATCCCAATACTGGTGTTTGCTACTTATGCTACGGTAGTTACGCCGTTCAGCAAAATCTCCTGTATCAATGTCATTGTGCAATGAAAACAAAAAAGCTCTTGGCACGCGAAAGGTTTATCATCTGCCGTCGGATAACAGAGTAGCTGGGAGCCGTTCGTGAAACGAGCGAAGCGGGCGAGGAACTCACGCAGCAAATTGCCGACGAGTCGCCAGACACAAGCGTTTAGTCAGCACGCCGGGCCTTCCACCAGATCCGCTTCTGATGACACGAGACATCCATTAGAGCACTCTCTGCCTTAGAGGTAAACGCCACCCAGGACCCAGACAGCCCACTGCAAAGTGCAGCAGTCGACTTAGCATACGCACTGTGACCCACTTGGGTCTCAGCTTGAGAAAGTGAAAGTGTATCTGTGTTTTAAAATGTACACTGGTAAAATAAAATTCACATAAGCCAAAATGGATCTGTACTAAGCAAATCCATGTGGTAATGTAAAATGTCAATGGAAAATACAGTACATACAGAAGTCGTAGACCAATAAAGTTAATGTCAATATTCTATAAGTTGTATAGTATGGAGTGTTGCTCATCTTTTTGAAATTGTTTTTCTGTGTTTAAATAGAGCACTTTAATTTAAATAAAAGTATGCATTAATTGTCCACAACCTGCATTCATTCAATGCTATTGGGGCGTATTGGTTGTTTTTTTAGAAATGCGATGCATAAGGGGATTTGTTGATATACAACAGTTCTTACATGTTTCATTATTTTTGCCTAATTGGAAAGCAAAATGACAAATGGATTGGAAAGTTGAGCTTGTATTGATGTTGGAGTGCTTAATTGATTCGTACACAGTGATGTAATTATATTGATTCATAGAGATTTGAATTAGTTCTACCCATGGTTTGTGATTATGCAGATTTTTTTTTGCATCTCTCTCTCTTTTCAAATGCAGTGAAACATGATTAATATTATTACATTACATTTTAATCTTGTCAATTAAAATGTAATAAAACCATCTTGTCTTCATAAATCGTTTGAAAAATCATTGTAACTCACAGTGAGATAAACTGACCCTTTGATTTACATCTACTTCATCAGAATGTTCATGCAGAATAATTTGAACGGGAATGGTAACAACGGACATCTGGTCTTGTTTGTAGACAACAAGATAAGTCGGCATTTCATTTTAAAAGTGAACGGAAGGCGAAATTATTATGTGTCATTGAAAATATTGAGTCTTGCAACTGTGTCATTACTTTCTTAATTGTGGTCCATATGCTTTCAACAGACTGCACGTTTAAGTAATTTCCTAAAAAGAATGCATTCATGTTTTTCATATGGTTTTTTTAAGGAGCTCATAAACAGACTGAGAACAGCCAGCCTGTGATTCTGAAAAAAAAGTCAAATAGAAGAGAAGAAAAAAAAAAAAAAACAGGTAGCACTATAATTCAGAGCAGACTGCTGGCATAAACAGTTTATGTGGTCATTTAGGGTCACAGCCGTGATTGGGCCACACAATTCTGGTCTCAAGTGTTTTTTATTTTTTTATGTTTTTGAAAGACATTTTGGTTTGAGCAATATTCAGAGGGTGTGAATGGCATTTTCAATGCCCACCCCCCCTCCATCTGTGATTTCTAGGTGGGCTGCGTTTCATTGTTCTCTGGGGACCCTCCCTAGAAAACTCGACGGCCGTGGACCGCACGCCCAAGCCGCATATGATAGGTCTTCCTCTAACTGGGCCCGGAGCGAGGTTAGCTGTGGTCTGTGGTGTGAAGAGCAGGCTGATGAAATCGTGTTTCCGAGGAGAACAGCAGGTGCCTCCACTCTTCACTCCCATTGGGTCGAAGGGACCATTGACGCACAGGCCCAACATGGCCACCAATATTTAAGTAAATAAATAAATACCTGAGCTAATGTGGAGCTCACCTGAGCTAACCCAGTGCCTTTAGGTCTAAATATCTCTCAATACAGATTTCTACCACTCTAGATGGCACAGTGGTGAAGTGGATAACACTGTAATCTCACAACAAGAAGATCCTGGGTTTGAATCCTGAATGGGGCCTTTCTGTGTGTAGTTTGTATGTTCTTCCTGTGTCTGTGTGGGTTTCCTATATACCAACAATATACAGGTAGGCTGATTAGAGACTCTAAAATGCCCATAGGTATGAGTGTGTGAGTGAATGGTGTGTGTGCCCTGCGATAAATTGGCAGCCTGTCCAGGGTATATTCTTGCCTCTCGCCTTGGGATAGGGTCCAGCACCCTCCACGACCCTGCCCAGGGCAAGAGAGTATAGATAATAAATAAATTAATAAAATACTGTAGATTATATTCAAACGGCACTCAATTAACAATGTTTTTAAATTAACAAATTAACCAAGTCAAACTACAGTACTGATTACCAATAGTTTGCTGATGCAGAGCACCATAAAATAGAGTTTTGACACCTCTCTCCCCAATAATTAATTAAACTCCAAACACCCGCGGACAACCGGTGTTAATGTGGAGAGTCATCGTATTTCAGACCCGTTAGCGTGGTCCTCAGTGGACCCATAAAGATAATGGCAACTGAAATGAATTGTAAATGATGGATTAGCCTGGTCAAATGAGTCGCTAAGTACAGCTTTGTGGGCACAGAGGCGGAGGGCGTACAGAGGAACACAGGGGTCACTTACTGCTGGACTGCAGTCAGATTTAGCACTGAAGATGAACTCTGGGTCATATTTGCTATCATCACATAATGGTGGCCAATCAATGTAAATTCTGAGCAGCTACCATGTTTATCATGCACTTTAACAACATGAGATGCACTTTGACAATATGAAACTCTCAGGTGTGCTGTATATGAGGAGATGGGGTTCCAAGGACCCTGACAGTGGCCCTCAAAAAAATATTAAAGCATAGGATCATCTGGAGTGATGGGGCCCAAAGTGAGACATTTTCCTGGGACCCAAAATCCCTGTGCTCTTGGATGCTCTGAAGGTACAAAATGTTTCATTCTAAAGAGGATAATGCAATTAAGCGCAATTAAAGTATATATTTGTGATGTCTACATTTTAATCATGTCCTTCACTAATGAAGTCAAAACATGTTGTGGTTAACTGGCTTTGATCTCAGTCTTTACCGCATTAGCAGTACCAAGCAGATGACCTGATGCTTGTTCTATTGGGGTTTGTCTCAACCTGCACTCTGGGATTTGGATGTTTTCTGAACAGTTTACTTTCACAGTCTTTCCTGCTTTCTATTCTGACTAGGCACACCTTGCACAGCCTTGGAATAGGTGAGGCTATATTTACACTCTGTAGGCAAGTCGTCCTTGAGGAACCAAGATGGTCATGTGTGACACTGAACACTTTTTTGGGGAGAAAGCACTGCTTATTCCAGAACTCATCAGGATCATTCGTTCATTCATTTTTGTGAGCTATTCATGTTTTAATCATAGCTTGGGTGAGTGGTCGATTGTTGGATTGTGGGATTGTTGTGTAATTCAGGAAGAACAATTAGACTATTTTCTGTGTGCCATGGTGTACAGTATATTCAACCTCCATTTTAGATTTTAGATTAGATTAGATTAGATCTCATTTTAGTTAAGGTCTCCATTTTCCAGTGTCCATTGGCACAATGCATCGTCACCTGCAGACTGTCTGCTCTTACCAAATCACTGCCATTTCGCCATAAACACTGCTTATTCATCAGATGTACTTCTGTACATTTGACTGAATGTTAATTATATCTGATGAGCAGTAGACCATATCTCTCAACCTTCAGCATGCCACACCACAACTCTTTTCTGTATTTTCTTTTCTTTGCTTCCCACTTATTGCTTTCTTTATTTATTTGAGTGGTGAGTCAGCCATCACTTGACACTCCTGCTCAATAGCACAAGCGCTGGAATAACAGGCTGTATTGGGGGTTTTGGGCAGTTGTGAGGAACGGGTGGGGGGTGAGAGAACTGTGCTCCCATAATAGGCTGAGATTAGCCTTCAGATGGGCAATTAATTTCAGATATAAATAATTTATAGTTCATTTGAATACAAACAGAAATGTAAATGGCAGAAAAATGTGAAACAAGAAAGATCCTTTTTTTCTCAATCATTTAGATGGGCACCTCTCTCTGCATCATAGGGAATATGTATGCTGGCAATTCTTCTCCAGAGAGAGAGAGCCAAGATTGATTTAAGATTCGAGTTGCACTTTTCAAGCAATATCACTATATTATGTATAGCTCCATTGCACCCAATATATACATACAGATACACAAGGGCATACATGCACACACAAGTGCACACATGTTCAAGATTTATGGATATTCTTCTTTCCTGCAGAGGTCCGCTATATTAGCATGAATAATGCATACTATCACCTATCAACGAAGTAACAGACATGGTAATCCTACAAGGACTGACAGGAATTGTTAAACTACAACGTGAAGACAGAACATTCATAATTATGCATATATTCAAGTGCATGCTGCATCTGGATGTGTCTCACCTGAATATACTGCATATTTGTTTGCCCCATTATGTTTAATATCGAGTCTATTTAGGCTGGATGGCATTCGGTATTTTGAACATGCTGTCTTGTGCAGTGGAAATCTTTCAGAAATCAAGACTAATAGTCTGTGTCATCTTTCAGACTGCTATTTGTCCTGGAGAAACCTTATACAGAGGAGACGTGCTACAACTGTTAATCTTTTGACAGACCTCTGAAACTGTGGAAAGAGTGCGTGGGGGGAGGGTGGTGGGGGGGGAGGGGTGATTTATTTAGCAGAGGCTTTTGTCACCCAAGCAGTCCTTATGGTGAGATATACTGCTGTTTAATGGAAAGCGATTAAAGCGTGTCTCACTGTGGCATGAAAGGACACGCTTAAAAAAAATATATTAAAAGAAAAAGGTCTAAGAGTCACTACAGGTGTGCAGGGGATTGATGAGCCTTGAACTATCCCAGCATGCCTCCCCCAAATGAGCTGAATTAATTAAACCATTCACAAAAAAACCAAGTGCTCTTTCCTGAGGTATGTGCAAAAAGCCTTAGAGCTAACTTACAGCAGAGGTCGTATGAGTTTAGTCCAGACAGATTAGAAAGGTGAAGAGAAATCACATTATGCAAATCTCACTGGTTTCTAGCTGTGAGTTTATCCCACACTGCATGCATGCTGCTTCTTCAAAAAAATGTGCTTTATAAAATAACTGCGCACGCACGCAACAGTTATGTACTTACTGCAGCACAATGGCTGGAGGCTTGTCCCCATTGAGGTCATATACTTTTCATTGTGTGAAGCAGTGGTCAGATGTGTCCCAGAAATTCAAAAGGCATATTTGGTAAGTGCTGCCCAGGGTGTACAACGGGGCTGTGTTCCGTTATGCTGACTTCTATAATTGCCCATAACAAACCAGAAAAAACTCAAAGAGCTGCATCTATGCCGCAAGAGCAGCACAGAGCATCGCTATGGTGGTGTCAATACTTTTTAGTGATGCAGTGAAGAACCTACATTTTGGTAATGAGCAGTTTTCTCAGCCTACATATACATTAAAAAGGCTCATTTTGGGAAGCTGTGGATTTGTCAGACTTGTTTGACGAAAATGGCTGAAAGCTAAAGCTGTTTCATACTGTAAGGGTTAGGGTTAGCGTCCCCCACTAGGGGATCTGTAGCCAGTCATACATTGATACTAAATATCTCAAATAGTATGACTTCATATCCTTTAGGTCATAAGCTTACTATGGGAGCAGAAAAAAAAAAATCCTTGTTCTGGACACTTTCTGCCAATGACTGTGAAGAGTAGGTGAGAAGATTGTTCACTGTAAGAGATCCCTGCTCATGAGGCCTGCATCCTGCAATGGTTCCTCTTCTTTGTCAGCCCATTACATTTTTGAGCGCAGTAATATTCTTACAACAAGCCCAAGAACTTCAGTACCGGTGTGGCGGTGGACAATTCTCACCCCGCACAGGTCTGTAACAGGTCATTGGAGCCATTGTTTGCGAGGACGTTGATAAATTGTTTTACACCTTAAGTGCGAGGAGCAATCCGTCTTGTTTGTCACAATCCTGATTAGCGTGCTTTGCCTTGCTTACTGCAGACGGCGTCAGGTTACAAAGACGTCAGAATCCTCCGCAATCATCTCTCCTCCATCAGCTGCATCCTCTGTCATATCCTCTCCACCATGATTGCCAGTCATTTTCTAAACCAACTGCCATTTCTTCCAATGAACGTGATGTATTGAAGGTCTTCGAACTCCAACCGGAGCACCGGTCCAGCTACTTACCACCACAACCAGCTCCACACCTTTACATACCTTTTGTGCCAGCTCACGTATCTTGGCCATTGGTGTGTGCTTCTTTTGGCGCAAGAAGACTTGGTGCATTTTTGGGACGGTGGGGTATGTGCGCAAAATATAACTGAAAAGCAGACAGGCCCAAAAACCAAATGGAATTTAAAGGATGATGGTTAGATTGTATTCACATAGCTCATTTGACTATTCTTTACAAACTATTACCATTTTACCCTGCAGTTATCATTTTACATGTGTCTCATTAAGGCTTGCAATTCATTTGAGGTTTTCTGGAAAATGTCAGTTAATATTTGAAACAATAGTGTTTGGGGCGTTTAGGTGGATGTGACAAGCATGCACACACCAAGCATTCATAAATATTTGATAAATCCAAACAAAATGCTTTCTCGGGATTTGATTTTCTCCCAGAGCAGCCATGGATACCAGCAGTCACAACCTCACAGTGATAACCCCACCAGGTGCCTTAAAACCTTTATTTCAAAGTTTGGCCCTGTCGTCCTGGCACACCGCGCCAATTTTAAGAAATGCAAAAATATCATTATTGCTTATTGTTGAGGAAGAGGAAAAAACATCGCGCTCACAATGAAAATTCATGAGACTTGGACAGATGCACCTTGCTGTTTGCATGGCGTGGCTAGCAGGAAGGCCCAGAACGGCAGGATGCAGGTTCTGAGCCACAGGAAGCTGTGTTCAGCAACAAAAGGCGAAAACATTCTCATTGACAGGGGGCCCAAGATGTGATGGATGAGTGCTGGAACTGTGCTGAGATCAAGGAATTGAGCCACTGCGCAGCGCCAAGAATGAATCAACTCTGAGCGGAAAATCATTTTCAAAACCTGATAACTCACATACTGACAATGTGCACTGGATTCAGTGAACACATCTGACCGGTGTAGAGGAAATAACGGGACTCAAAATGTAATCGGGGGATGTACAGAGAAGCAACTACCAGGTATCCTGCCAGGGCCGTACTGCAGCCAGCTTTAGTTCCTGTTTGTTTTGAGGGGATTATTACTTACATTGTCTGGTCATCAGCGAGTGAAATGCATATTCATCTGTACTGCATTGTTCTGCTGCAAGTTGAAGCACCATGTGATGAGTTTTGAGGCACTTGGTTGGATGTGAGCAGATGTGACATTTCTGTGCACCTCCAGAATACATCTTGCAAAGACAAGTGAGACAGTTCCAGTAGCAACCATACATGCCTGAGTCATACTATTACCTACAACATGGGGGGGGGGGGGGGGATCATGTGCAGGTCTTTCTTTTTCCAATCATTTCTCTTTCCACCTCTTTGTTATAGGCTGATGCTCATCTCACCTTACCATAAGAACTCTACAGTTTTGTTCTGTTCTTGAGGATTACCAGTGGTTTGCATCTTGCGGTGAAGGCTCTGCAATTATGATGATGTAGTCTTCTCTTTGTGATAGTCTTTGACACATGTATGCCTACATCCTGCAAAGTGTCCTTGATTTGTTCAACAGCTGAAAATGTGCCTTTTCTTCACTATCAAAAGTATTCATTAGTCATACACCACAGCAATTTGCTATCTGGTCATTTGCTATTGCTGAGCTCAACAGTGTGTCCTTCTTTCCTATCTATGCTTCAAACAGTTGATAGTGACACACTGGGTGTTTTGGCTATGTCTCTGATCGATTCATTCCCTTTTTTTCCAGCCTCATGATGGCCTCCTTAACTTACATTAGCATTTGTTTGGTCCTTATCTTGAAAGACAGCAGCAACAGACACCAAATGCAAATTCCACACCTAGAATCAACTTCATACCTTTTGTTAGCTTTCTTGAGCATAAGTTAATGATGCAAAGACACACCGCTGGCAAAGAAACAGCCAAATTCCCAGTTACTTTTCCTCCCTGAAAGGGGATATGTATAAAAAGAGTTATCATTCCAAAACGAATCACCTGATATGGATGCAAATGCCCTAAAATTAAAGCTGACAGTTTGCCTTATATGCATTGTTTCATTTCAAATCCAGTGCTGGAGTACAGAGCCAAAACAACAAAGCCATTGATTTGTCTCTGTGCTCCATAATTTTACATTTGTAATCAAACAATTCATATGTGATTAAAGTGCATATTCTCAGCTTTTATTAAATAGTGTTTTAATACACAAATAACAAAACTTTTTTATTCACAACCTCTTTTTATTCATAATTGATACTCTCCACTGAGGACAGTTTTGTAGATCATAACAATGTATTTACTTTTTTTTAAAGACCTCAAGCAGCATTACCATTTTATCATTCCCAGACACTGTTTAATAATATTTGTGAATTCGGCAAATTAGCCGAATTCAGGTTGCAGAGCAGGTGCCTCAGAACGGCAAGGTCCACTCGGAGAGTGGAGATGGACGAGGCTCGTTACGAGCGGCTGGTTGCGCAGCTACGAGGAGAGCGACATCATCCGAAACGAACGCGGCGCGGCGCGGCCCGCGGGGGTCACGGAGCGCACCCGCGGATAGCACTTCCGCTTTCGCTTTTCGTTTTTTGAATCCTCCTCCTCAACTTGGACTGACCTTCCGAGATTAGCCGCGAAGGCTTACGCGAGAGAATCGCCGCGCCGCCCCGGCAGTCTCGTGTGCCGCCCCAACGCGCTGCGCGCTGGAGATGAATGGCGCTCGCTCAAGTCCCCGGTTAATAAATCCTCCCCCAGAATCCCCTCTGTCACAGGAAACGGCTGCTGCATTTAGAACCCGAATGCAGGAGTTTGCAAATCTTCGTCTTCACGTTATCCGTTTTAACAGAAGAGGGGAGAGGGAAAGCCATGGAGTCTTTTCTTTCTTTTTTTTTTCTGCCGGAGTAACAGCTTCTTTCCTGCTCATTCTGCTAATGCTACACTAATGACATTACCGACAGGATTAAAAAAAAAAATTTTTTTTTAATGCACACGGTTCAGGAAGGGAAAGAAAATTGATTCAAATAAACACCGTCTTCCTCCCAGAATACTGGTGGGAAAATAAATAAATAAATAAATAAATGAAATTCCAAATCAAATTTGTGGCATCTGCGCTGCAGAGGTATTTCATTAGGAAATATTGTGCCATCTGCGCAGCCATGTTTGCTTTGTCCTGTGCGAGGATGCAAGTAGAAGGAGGGGGGGGGGGGGGCACGGCTCTGTCGACTCGTTTTTGGCTCCCTCCATATTCTTGCTCCAACGGGGTTCTCACCGCACCACCTGTCGTCAGCCAGACGTTTCCTATTAAAGCCTCCGCCCAGTGCTTCTCCTCTGTTGGCTCTTTTCGCGGCACTTGGTCCAGACTCGGAATGTGACAACATTCCAGATTGCGCTTTTTCAATTAAGAAGCTTAGCTTGAAAGGAACTCAGCTGCTATGAAATCAGTGTTCTACTCCCACATGTCAGTTGTTTTAAAAGAGATAGAATAAAATAAAATAAAGAGCAATAAATGTGCCATTGGGATTTAGAATGTGCAAAATGTGATTTGAGCAGGGGTACAGAAAACAGTGTTGATGTTGGGGGGGTGGGGGGGGGGGGTTGTGCTCAAGCGCGCTGTGCTGATGAGCTCAGCTCATTGTTTATGGTGTGCAAGTTAAATTAAGAAGGGGGGGGGGTGCACTGGCAACCTTCCACCATTTCCTCATGGATAGCTTCAGGAGCAATGCTCCGGTTTCATCTAATCCTGAGACCTATTTTATATACTGCAGAAACACATGGGAACACGTATAGGAAATTGGAAGCAAAGCTTTTCGAGGCTTTAATGAACAGCGATGAACACCTTCAATCTGATGCGATTCTCGTCAACTATCAGTCACTCAAACATCACTTGAATTTCCGCATCCTGCTTCCCAGGGTATTGTTCCTGTCAGGGTGCTGTCACGTCTTATAGCAAATTTGGTCTGAAATCTTTGAAAGGTTTTTTTTTTTTGAGGGGGGGGGGGGGGGGGGGATGGAGCGTAGGCGTTTATTTAAAAAAAAACAAAAGCTCTGGCAGTGGCATGTGTTACGCTACCAGGCACAGTATTGATTAACAAACGCGCTGCTGTTTCAGGCAACTCGCTGGAACGACGAGTGGCACTGACATGGAAAAGTGGAAGTGTATCACTGCACGTTGGCACGGAACACTCAGAGAAAATAAAGGTTTGTGTCAATCATGGCGGAGAGCGGAGACGGGGCCTCACACACACACCAGTGAACTTCGTTCATATCTCAGTAAGCATCATCACAGGTTTTTTTTTTCTTTTTTCCCCCCTCTGTGATGGCCCTTTCACAGGCAACTTCCATGGGAGGTTATTGCACTCAAGTGAAGCGCAAAATCATGATAAATATTTCTGTGAAAGCAGTACCGTGGCATCAAGGAACGAGGAAAACGAACTTGAAGAATAGCAAGCATATCAACAATGAAGGTGCCTCTTACAATGGATTTAAATATCAAAGTTCTAAAGTAATACAACCTGTTGGGTGTTTGATATTCACTGTCATTCAAAAGGCTGGAAAAACAGTCTAATAACTAGTCTAGTAACTAGTGTCAGGGCTTCAGTCCTTCAGAATAATATGCTTCAAATAAATACAATATCCAATCCCTAAAGGATGCAAATTCAGTGCATGTATGACAAACAAAAAACATAATTTAAGTCACACGGTTCTGCAATGATTGCTGCATTTAAATATATAATCAAAATTATATATAACTCAATCAAATTATTAGAATGTAAAACATGAAAAACTAACTTTCTGAAGCAATGCTTGCAAGTTCTGAAGCCCCTGACAACAAGGGAATCTTACCATTGGATTACTGCCTGTTTTTTCTCTCCGCCCAAAGGGGCGAAAGAGGAATCCATTTACTTTGATCTATGATGCATTGCTTATTTCCGCAGCGGCAATAAAAACTGGCAAAAGGCTTGTAACAGTCTCACATACATATAAAATAAAGAACCAATGCCATCCAAATAAAGCAGAGATGGTGTAGTCTCTGCACTGTCCTCGGCCGCCATTTTGTTTTAGGAAATCTCTCAGTTTCTGCCTGTATCTGAAGAGGCCTTGCTGAGGGAAGCCCCAGTGTTACAGATTTTACTTTTGACACAATGAGATACCGAGGGCTCCATAATGTTTGGGACAATTACTTTTTTTAATTTCTTTTTTATGGATTTGACTCTGTTTGGGCTATGTATAAAAATTGCAGCGGTTTCTACATGATGAAGCCAAAATGTATAAAAATACCCTTTAATAAAAGCTCAGAATCTGAAGGAAAAAATCTGAATCACTTATAAATTATTTGATGACAAATCTAAAATTGTGGAGGACAGAGTCAAATCAAGAAGAAAAAAATGTATTTGTCCCAAGAATTATGGAGCACACTGCATGGATCAATGGATTACCTGCCTCCATCCCCCACCCACTGATTATTATGCAGTGTAACTGCAGTGTACAATCAGTAACAATATGTATTTATTTATTTATTTATTTATTTATTTCATTTTGAAACCAAACAGAATTGATTACCTCCATACTCCCTTTGAATGACAAAAAGTGGCCAAGAAGAAAGTTTTTTTTTTTTTTTTTGGCAGTAACAGTTTTCAGAAGAATAACTTCCTCCTTGACTTGGCATTGGTCCACATGGTAAGGATGTGTATAATTAAGGGAAAAATTTACTGACCACAGTCAGTCCTTGAGATGTAATGGTATCCTGGACCGAATCCATTTAAAATCTCTCTCTCTCTCTCTCTCTCTCTCTCTCTCTCTCTCTCTCCCTCTCTCTCTCTCTCCCTCTCTCTCTCTCACTTTTGAATTGTTGTAATTGCATTCTGTTCATTTGGGAGTTTACAGTGAGTAAGCTATCATTAACCGAATGCAGTAAGTCATTTATTTACCCTGGGTTGCATTTCCCGGTGTGGTCTTGCATGTTGTTTTCAGGTAGTGTATTTCATTGCCAGTTGAGACCAACTGATCTGTAATGAAAGAAAGGTCAACAAATGAAGATCAACAGTAAATCTTCTCCTATTAAGTTCCTTAGTGCCTTTCGCCGCATTACACCTCTACATTTACTGAGTTCATATTCGGGCTGCTATTTTGTACCTTGTGCAATCTTTCTGCTGCTCCTTTGTTTTAAGTGGTAGAATTTACCCCTAACTATGGTTTGGTGTAAACTTAATTAAAGGTAAGGTGACACATACTGTCTTATCTTTGGTCATAGATTTGTGGGGTGGCTTACATATTAGTTAAATGTGAATGTCACTTCATAAATATAGTTTAGTGAGTTCACTAATGTGATCACTGAAGTATGCATTTTAAGGTGAGCGTATGATTTTGGAGGGAAAAGTTAAGGGCTAAAATTCTTTTGAATCTAGGTCTTTGATTCACGAGGAAAACTTTAAATGTTCAATATGATTCAATTATTCTGTTTTGGTGTTAGCTACCTCTGGTGGAGTAACTTCAAGACACCTTCAGTATAAGACACCACTGTATGTGCGATCCAGGATGTGCACCCACTGCACTTCATGATCAGCTAGTACAAACTACAGGTGTCTGACTGACCAGCTGTGTCACTGTTGTGCTCTTACTCGAGGAAAGAGAAATCCTGACAACTGTGATCATTTTGTTCTAGGTGATTCGATAACTTACAGCAGAGCTATTCTCTCCGGGTCTTGCTGAATACTGCTGCATCAATATTATTATTATTTATGTTTCATCTTAAAGTCAGTGACACATTCAAACACAAGAAACCAGGTAAGGTGGGTTAGCTTTAAGATCAACTGACTTAACTGATCAATTCAGTGCTAGGTAACATCAGACATGCACACTCCAACACTGCAGGAAAGTCCCTCTCTGATAGTGCAGGAATGTGTACTGCTGCACTGTAGTGTGCAATCTAAGAACTGTGTGTATGCACAACTCACTATTGCCGACCTTAGTTGAATGAGTGATTTCAGCACCATGGACAGGGCTGCATCCGTATGTGACCTACTGAAGAGAACACTTGTAAAACCAATTTATACCACTTATTGTTATTTATTTTTTTCCCCAATCTGGAATAATTAATCGTAGGAATTGTAGCCGATTACTCCAATCACTTATTGTCACTCTGCAACCCATCTGCTTAATACATACAAAAAATAATAATGAAAAAAATATTCAACTTTTTTTTTTTTTTTTTCAGTCAGCAATTATATTTACACGGGTGTTCTTTTTTCTCTCTCCTCTTTATCAAGGGTACAACTTTGGAGGGCACTGATTAAGCAAGATTTTTAAAAAAATCTTTATTGATTTCATTATGTTTGGGGGCTATAATGAGTCATCAGTAAATGACTAAGTCTGCATTATAAGGTTATGATAAACCATCTGCAGAGGTACAAAGTAAAATTGAAATAATATAACAAAAATATAAATATTCAATAAATGTTTCTCACACACTTGTGCCCACTGGTCACGACCAAGCTTTCTGTTTAAATGGTTAAGAAGTGAGTAACATTTTCATCCAGCTGGTCTTCATCACCGTAAAACATACGGAATGTAGCACATATATGATACTCTGTCTTTACGTTCTACATCTTTTCGCTCTATATATGGAAATAGCACTGTGAATATGCGTTGCATATATTTTCTTTTCACATCCCACAAAAGTCTATTGATTGCATGCATATCATGCATTCAGGTCAGACGGCGCTTCGGCGCTCAGGGCTGGCAGAACAAATTGTTGCTCTTTCTTCCCACAGGCGCGTGCATACATCATAAGGAAGATGCGAGGCGCAATATTCAGGAGCGGGTGGTCGGGCGGCATCACGTTTTACCGGGGGGGGGTATTTCGACACGCGCCCCCGCAGGTTTAATTCTATCAATAAAACGGGGCTTGTTGTACTGTGAGATGACTTACAGCGCACGGCTTTAAAAGTCTGATGCCACAGTTGTCAGCTGCAAAATGAGGGCAGTGATGAAATGTTCGGACAAACGCATAATGGCTGCCCTGCCGTTATTCATTCAGCTGTCCGCCTAGCTGAAAACGGTGGTGTTGACCCCCTACCCTTATTTTTTGGCATCAATTCGCAGTAAAAGTGAATGGGAGCATTCCTGCCACGGCTCGTGGTGTTCATTATTCATGTCAGTGTTAATACATCGGGCTCTGCTTTAAGTGTGTATTGGTCAAGGCAACAAACAAAATCCATTTTCAGTTTTATTAATTAGGCCGTTTAATCATGGGTGCACAAAGTAGAAAATGTCACTGCTTTTATCAATATGATTTAGTGTGGTTCATTACCTTTACCCTTATAGCACTCAATTCTACCTGCCCTACAGGTGGCTGCAACATATTTCTACATGAGTCTTCTTCAAGCAGTTATGTATGAGTAGTGAAGTGATGTGCCAGAACTGCGGAATTGTTATATTGGCTAATGACACTTTATTCTGAATCATCATCTTCATAATGATGAATTCCTGTGTATTCAGATCAGATGAATTCACCTGTTGGCAATGATTGAACATATTATTTAGCTTATTCATAATGCACTGTGTTTTGTTTTGTTCTTTTCACTGATGTTGGTGTTATAACCTTGAAAATATTTTTCTTTCAATAAAATATGTATGATATGGCATAGGCCCTGTGAATATAAATGTGGGGCTTCATCTGGGTGCGGATATTTGGTATTTGGCTGTGAAATTCAAATGAAATGACACTTTTTCTTTCTTTTACTTATTTATATACAAATAAAACAGCATTTAAAATGACAAAGTCCTGGACTCAACTTATGAGCAATATGATTTTTAGTGAGTCTGTGTCTTCCGGAGTGAAGAAAATTAAATGTGATTTTTAAAATATATTTAAAAAATATTAAGACATTATAAAACATGAGAGAGGATAGAAGAGAAGAAAGGGAAAAAGAGACCTGTTCAATATTATGGAAATACTGTATGTGTGTGCTTGAAGGGAAAAGGAATATGTCTGATTTCAGCTGAATAAAAGTGAAAATGGATGATAAGATTCTCAGGGATGATGGGACCAGGTTCCAGGCAGGCACACACCAATTAAAAATAGCTTTTGTCGCAGTAACCCTTTGAAGAGTCTGTTTTTTGGATTTTTTTTCTTCAATATTCCAAGTCAGTGTTCTAGAACTCCATAGCTTTCAATCACCAGTAGTGATTGTTACATCAACATTAGAATGATCAGTTTGTGATCTTACACATTAACACTTGGGCCAGGATTGTTTCAACATTTTATGCATGTGGTGAGTCATTGCTTTCTCTCTGAGGACTGTGTTGGTAATATGCAAGAGTTTGTTTTTTGACAGAAGATGGTTTTTGCATTCTAAGCTATTTCTCTCATTTGTACATACCAAATACAGGCTTACTGATACTCTATCCCATCATTAGAGGCTGGAATCCATTTAAACAAAGAACAAGGACCTGTCAAATGCACACTGGGAAATGGTGTCCAGCTGTATGCATTCTAAGGCATTCCTGTATTGCTGCTTTGCACTGAAAGTAATATTAAGCTTAGTCTCCATTTACCACCCACACTCTGGTGTTTGTGTGCAGTTCTCGTGCAACCAACATTTGAGGATTACCGTTCGCCTCAAACAGCAATAAAGTCATCCTCACCCTGGGACAATTTATCAGCTGAACTGTTTTTGGTTCTGCCTACACCCACCAGCAACACATTTGTTTTTGATTAAATGGGAAAGACTGTTCAGCATAATTTGTGAATTTCCTGGCTTGCTTTTCAAAAGACACCCTGGTGATTATGCATTTCCTGCACCTCTTTAGGGACCACAGAAAATCTAGTGAGGTAAAATACGTGCTCTCAGTGATTCTGTTTGTGAATAAGATCATGGCAGCATGTATTTAACAATTTCACATACCTGCACAAAATGTGTCCAATTTTATATTTTTTCACATCTGCTGATATTTTATTAGCTGCCAAACCACTTAACCTACTGGTATGAGCATGAATTTTTGGCCTTTAAGTGGCCTTAAGTACTGTAAATTAATTGGTTTACAGCCGTCACCTTGTTTTTTTTTTTTGTTTTGTTTTTTTTTTAGCTTTCCAAATTGTAGGGTATTGTGGGAGAGTATTTTTCAGATTTTTCGTCAAAATTCCTAAATTGAACAATTCTACAAAAAATGTCCTATAAAAATAAGCTATCAATGAAAGCAGTACCATTTCACAGAAAATCATCTTGTACCATTGTTTGGATCACAGAGGATTTCATAGTTATGTTAACTGACCTTGTCTCATGGATCACGGTTTCATCTTCAAAAGGCTTCTATGACTGAATGTTCTGGAAAACCATTTAGTATCTGAGGAGGGGAAAGATGGATCCTGCCCAGGCTGTTCTTAGCTGGGATGGTGAAACTCTGACCTCAACTGGGGATATGGTTGGAATGTGGAAGGAACACTTTGAGGAACTCCTGGATCTGACAGACACATCCTCCTTTCAGAAGGCTGAGCTGGAGCAATCTGGGGGGATCAGAGTTTGTCTCTGTGGCAGAAGTCGCTGGGGTGGTCAGAGAGCTCCTCACTGGCAGAGCACTGCCCCAAGTGGAGAAGTCCAGGTATCTCAGGTTCTTATTCACAAGTGAAGGAAAAATGTATTTGGAGGTTGACCGCTGTCTTGCTGCAGTGACCGCAGTCATTTGGGCATCGTATCGGACGGTGATGGTGAAGAAGGAACTGATCCGAAGGGGAAAGCTCTGGATGTACCAGTCGGGCTTTGTTCTTACTCTCACACATGGTCATGAGCATGAGTGACCGAAAGAGTGAGATTGTGAATACAAGCGGCCCGAAATGTGGTTCCTCCATAGGGTGGCAGGGCTTACTCTCCTCGATAGGATGAGGAGCTCAGCTGTCCGGGAGGACCTCAAAGTAGAGCCCTGCTCCTCCGCATTGAGAGGAGTCAGTTGAGCTGGTTCCGGCGTCTGATGAGGATGCCTCCTGGGCACCTCCCTCTGGAAGTGTTCCAGGTACAGCCACCGGGAAGGAGACCCAGGGGCAGACCTAGGACATGCTGGAGGGATTATATAAGAAGGCTGGCCTGGTATCACTTTGGGATCCACCGGGATGAGCTAGCGTCTGGATGTCTGGGCTGCTCTGCTTGCCCTGTTGCCACCAAAACCCTGAGCTTGACTAAACGGTTAGAGAATGGATGGATGGATGGACTGTGTGTTCATTATCATACAATTAATGTACTCATTCCCTCTTAAATCTATCATTCATATCTATCATCTATCTATTTAGCATTTTCCATTTGTGTATTTTTAGCAAAATGTAATCCCTGTACAGAAGAGCTCTGAAATCTTAATATCACAGGGTTTGTTTGACAGACATCCAATTTAAAAGTGCCACTGTAATTACACTCAAAACAAGGATGAGCTGCAGTGGTGATAAAAAAAAAGTTCTGGCTAGTTTTGTATTTGCTCAAAACAATGAGAAATAATGTACCATTCCTAAAACTGTAATGAACAGCCCTGCTTTCGGTAGAAACAATGCTGGCATGACAATGACATATTAATTTAAAATGAAGATTATTTTATAGATTTCTCAAGACATGGACAAATGAAAATCCAGATGCTTTCTGTTTTCATCATTTTTGTTTGTGTTCTCCCATATATATTTTTATTGTTTGCTGGTCTGTGGTATTTTTTTCTTGAATGCTTGTTGTTTTAAAGGTTGCTGTCATTGTGGACTGTGACAAATGGCATTTAGCTTATTTCACGGCAGTTTTACTTGTACAGTTTCAAAACATTTCTGCCTCAATCCCAAGGCAAAATTTACCACGTTAGTTTTGTAACAAACATTATTATTATTATTATTATTATTATTATTATTATTATTATTATTAGAAGAAGAAGAAGAAGAAGAAGAAGAGGAAGTGGTAATGGGGTCACAGTAGTCCACCTAACCTTATGATCATAAATGAAAATATTTCTTAACTTTCAGATCTGAAAAAAATTACTGTGCTAAATAAGTTCTAAAAAACATTATTCCACCCTCTAATTAAGCTTGCTGATCATCCAAGGTAGGCAAGCTAACATAATTTGTATTCTGCTTCATATTTCAAGGCACTAATTATTAGTTAATATTACAAATTTGTAAGCAAAGCAGTTAGTGCATCAATTATTCAAAGAGCGAGTCAAGCGTCATGTTTGGTACATAGCTTTTAAGTCATATAAAAGATTAAGACAATGTTATCCAAATCCCAGATTTTCCATGTCGGATCCTTATATGTTGTTTAGCATATTTTTCCACAGTATTCCTTCTTTCACTTAATCCCAGTCAGCAGGAATCCGAGTGGCAGGCTTGTATACTGATGAGTGAACTCCATATGTGGCCAGCTTGGCAGGCAGCATGCCTGGCGTGTAGCACAAGGGCATCTTGGGTTCATGGAACCCATTCAAGTGGCCTGTGATTTTGGTCAAAGGCATGTGAACGGAAGAGAAGGTCTGGCTAGGCATTAGTCGCATTATCAGGTATGCCGCGCAGTACCTGTCGCAGATGGCAACCGGAGACATTTCTAAAACATTGGCTTCATCCTGGTAGGCATGCTAGATTGGCCAAGCCCTGTGAAGCCATTTGTAGCCTGATAATTTAAAATACAGAAGCAGAGCATTACAGTTGTCTACTGAGTTACTGTTGCAGAAACATGTTCGTACAATTGCAAATGTCAGTAACAGTTGCTAAACACTGTATGGTATTTATTCACTAGTAGAGGACATGATTCCTATCTCTTCTAAGAGAATACTTCCGTTACCAGCCCTTTCTAGTGTGTAGATTTTTCCTTAAATCTAAGAGCTCAAAACTGTTTTATGTGTTGCTTTATTGGTACGTCGACAATATCACCACCTTCAGCGGGTCAGTCTGCTTATGTTCTAGCTGATACAGTACCAATAGCAGGACATATATGATGAAATGTTACAACCATAGAAAAGCTTTGACAAGTAACTGTGCTTTGGTGTGATTCTAATGTCAGGAGATTAACCCATCTTGGAGGAAGGGGGGGGGGGGGTGCAAGTTTTGTAAATTGTCTTGTCCAATCACATAATGGGTGGGAGCACATTACAGCACATTTGACAAACTAGAGGCCCACGGGCCAGATACAGCCCCCCACAAATGCAAGCAGAACTATATGGCAATACCCCCCCCCCACCCCACCCCACCCCCCACCCTCCTCCAAATGTCTGGCCCTTGATCTGAATCCTCTACACGGCCCTTAGTATGGCTGGGTTTGACATTCCTGTCTTCGAGACACAGGGAAGAGGAGAGGGCTTATTAGCCCA
The DNA here is from genome assembly GCF_013347855.1 of Anguilla anguilla. NCBI lineage: Eukaryota > Metazoa > Chordata > Actinopteri > Anguilliformes > Anguillidae > Anguilla > Anguilla anguilla. The sequence continues at coordinate 63,331,881 of NC_049203.1, read as the reverse complement.
GCATGGTGTGTTCTCAGATTATAACAGGAAAAGTGACCAGCCATTCTAATAGCGAGTCAGGGCTACTTAGCGATGCAACATTTCTTCACCGAGAGCACTGCGCAGAGCAGAGGATTATGTTAATAAGAAAAGCTTTTTCCTTTGATTAGCCGCTGAAAGGTTGATTCACTGTGCAGAGAGAGGTGTTGCGGAAGTGCCCTAATGCTCATTAGGGATCTGAAAATGATTTTTTTCGTGCTCTCCCTCATTGGTAGAATGGTAATTGGTTTTAGTTCATTAGATGAGAACCATTAGGCCTCATGGAGTTTTTATTACATGACCCTCACCACATCTTCTACTGATCAAAAGTTGTAGTGGTGGTGATGACGATGATCCTGGTGATGATGATGATGAGGATGATCCTGGTGATGACGGTGATGATGATGAGGATGATGATGGTGGTGGTGATGATGATGTTGATGATGATAACGTGTGTGTGCGTGTTTGTGTGTGAATGTGTGTGAGTGTGTATGTTTTGGAAGATGTGTTATGTTTCCTTTCATGAAAAATCATGCTTAAGATATATTATTCAGTGCACTCGTTCCACTACCTGCCATGTAGAAAGAGGCCGTGTGAAGCTGAGCTGTCTCGATTCTTAAGCCATGCCTATATAAAATGGGCAATGTGGTAGTTTAAGACAAATACCATGTCTCAACAGCAGGTTGCCTTTATAGCATGTAATATGTTTGCAGTAATTTATAATCAAGCTGCAGACAATTATGCAGAAAACAAGAAAATGCCACTCCAGCTATCACAATTAAATCTTGGCAAAACTTCCTCACAAGATTTAATTAACATGTTCTTTATATTTTTTTTTTTTTGCTGATGACTCAACAACTTGAACCACTTCATTAAAACGTTCTGGATGCTTAAACCTAAAGCTTTATTTTGTCATAAAATGGTGTGTAAATCAAGAGCCAGGATGAAAAATGCATACACAATACAACACAACACATGCAGGAGAGAGAGAGAGAGAGAGAGAGAGAGAGAGAGAGAGAGAGACAGAGAGAGAGAGAGAGAGAGAGAGAGAGAGAAACTGTCACAACTGCAAACACGCTGTCTGTTTGCAGAAGACCCAATTAACATGTGGGCAGCAGAGCTGGCAAACATTGCTACAGGCGTCTGATCCATATGGTGCTTGCAGAGTAAACATACTGTGAACTTAAAACAAATGAGGGACCCATATTCATTTATTTAGTAATTTATACGGATTTTGTTCCAGGATGTACATTTCCCTCTTCAGACTTACTCTCTGCCGTATACCTGCATCACCAAAATGAAAATATACAAAAAATACAAAAATACCCCACTGCCTAGACATCTGGGCAGGAATAATGTTGAGGTGGCAGCAACATTACCAATGCACATTTAAGCCCTGATACTAATATTATTGGACTCAGTTTGAAGTGACTGGGTGTGCATTTACTTTGCAATCTTAGTTTTTTTTGTTTCACCGGAACTTTTTTTGTTCTGTCTATCACAGGAACTGAACATTGCTGGACATGGTGTGGGAGGAAAAACAAAAAAATAAATATAAAATAAAAGTAATAATAATAATAATAATAATAATAATAACAAAATAAGGGCTAAGAGATGAGCTCAGAAGAGATGGCTAGATGAAATAAATGAGAAAAGGCCACTACTACTTTGGAGGCCACTGTGATGCCAATGCATGTCTGTGTGCCTGTTTGAGTCTATGAGTATGCGAGAGAGATTACAGTGACATTCCTTTCAGTATCTCCATATTTTCTGCTTAAATTAATCTCAGATAGGCATTGCTGTAGTTTCTCGATTCCCTCCATGCGACAGTTGCTCCATGTCTTTCACTCCTTATTAATTCACGCAGGACAAGATGGTATACAGTGTCTGTGCACAACAAGTTCCTCTTTACAAAAAAACATAAAAATGCTGAAAAGGGAAATGAGAACATCACCATCTGGCTTGAATGGGAAAAAAAAATGTTTTCTCACCCATGCCCCCTTGCCTACAGGAAAACCAGAGAACAGTCACTTCAAATGCTGTGATTACAGAACATTTATGTTCCATGAACCAAGAAACAGTCCAAGGCCTTACATTATTCAAGAGCAAATACCGAAGACTGAAAAAAACACGTACGCACACACACATGCACACACACACACACACACACACACACACACACACACACGTACATGTGTGCACACAAATGCATACACCCGCACTATTGATTTTAATTTTATATGAAAAACATACAATATTCCAACATTAAGACAAGCAATAATATTTTACACTTACCGTGTGTTCTCAACAAACCATCAATTATTTTATATTGTTGTATGTTTAATAAAGTCCATTTGACATGCCAGGTGGATGGCTGTCCGAGTGAGAACACCTGAATGGGTGGATTTAATGCAGATGATTACCAGGTTTCAGTAAGGTTTACAAACACTAAAGATTTAGGTATTATCAAAACAAGGGGGTGTGTATCACACTATTACTGAAGTGCTTGATGTAAGTAATTAAGTTGTAGTGAAATATGAGATACATGCAAAAAGCCGTAGCAATATTCAAACGATGAAAAGATGTGATCCTTCTGTATTATTACAAATAAAAAAACAGCCCAGAGTTTATTAGCAACACATGAATAGAATCATTTCACAGTAGATGCTCAAATGTACACTACAGAAATAACGAAACTCAAGTAAATAATTACCTGTGCGCTTATGCGTGCATGAAGACACGATATGCTCCCTTGTTCAAAGGACAAAATTCCACCTGTGCCCAGGTGTGTTTCATTGTCGAAGCAGGGCCCGGAGAGGAAAAATGATCAGGGGCCTTAAGTGCTTTAAAATAGCCGTTCAAATATTAAAGCTGAGATAATGTTCTATTGTGAAAAAAAACATATTAATTAAGAAATAAAAACGTTCTGGCCTAACCCATGACCCATGAAATGTTATGATACCTCTTTGTGTTGCACCCTCCATCGTCTGGAACATATCACCCACCACACTCACACAAAGGGGTACTCATGCATACTGGATGCCCATTTTCTTTGCTGCACATTCACCTGATGTGTTTTGGGTGTGTATAGTAGCGGAGAAATACAATTAATTAGCGAACTATCTGAAGTAAAATATTCTCCGGGAGGTGAAATGCAACAGTGATCTAAACGGATGAATTCTGCACATTAATTACCCATGCCATGTTAACTATATGTGGGGGTATTTCTGTTCCATGGAGACCTCTACCATATGTATAACGCTGTGTGAAAACAGATGGTAATATATATTTAATGCCGTAATGCAGTCTCAAAACTGAAACAGGACCTGTCAGTATTGTTTTGCACAAGCGTAGCTTTAGTCAGTGCTTCAGATCTGACACTTGGAAACAAACAGCGCAGTCAGACACATAAAGGGATGGCACTGCTCCTTGGGCTGGTCTGCCCCGTTACATTCGGAAGATCTAAAAATAGCCGGGGTGTTATATCCGCGTAGTCAAAACCGCATATCTGGGATCAGTGTTTCAGAACAGTCAAATTTGATTGGCTGGCATTCTTTGAGCTGGTGCTGACCAGAGCTGGTATACACAAGATTTTTTCTCCTGCAAACGTGAGTCAGTGAGGCTTTCGGTTTGTGTGTGTGTGTGTGTGTGTGTGTGCATGCGTGCATGAATGGCTGCACATGTGTGTGCATATGCGTGCGTGCATGAATGCGAGTGTGTTTTTGCTGGCTTCTGCTCTGGGGCAATCCTCTACATACATTTCACATACACAGACACACAAGCTCCAGTGATTCAAGATAGGGTGCTGATATAATTGTGAGAGAAAAACCTTGTAGCAAATTCTCGTGCAGTTTTTTTCAGTACATGTGGTTTTTTGTAACATACAAGGTGAAAATAATCTGTTAGCAGTGGTAGCAGTTTTTTTTTATTTCTAAGTGAAGCACACACATGCACGCACACAAATGCAAACCCTGTACACAAGTAATGGTAAATGGACTGCATTTATATAGCGCTTTTATCCAAAGCGCTTGACAATTGATGCCTCTCACTCACCAGAGCAGTTAGGGGTTAGGGGATCGAACCGGCAACCCTCCGACTGCCAGACAACCGTTCTTATGTCCTGAGCTATGTCGCCCCTACTAATACACACCCCCTAGTAATACACACACACACGCACTCACACATGCATTCAGACACACACGCACACACACTTGCACGTACTCTCATACACGCAAGCACATACATGCACTCACTCACACGCACACACACACACACTTTCCCAGAACTATTCAAGGACTCTTTCTCTAAACCCACAAAAATGGTTAATGTGGATTCTAATCAATTTCATTCAATAACGAAATGAACGCAAGGATGAAGTGTTTTGTCAAATATGCTTGAACACCAAGGTCAGGTCTCAAAAGATAAAAGCATAAATTGAACCCGTGACTAAACCATCTGTTTTCTTACGTCTTTATTTGAAAGAATACCAGCATTATAGTAGCATATCTTATTACAGGATTGGTTCCTTTTTTGCGCTCCTTTGTAATTTATGACTTCTCCTCTTAATGTTGAAGGGCAATAAATAAGACGCGTTAAATATGCGCTGTCAGCCGAAGAAAGAATGAGATCTGTACACAGATATCTTTAGGGATCATAAAGCTCTGAGATGCATTTGAAAGTTAAGGTCAGGAACATCGAGCTCCCTTGATTTTCGAGATGGAAGTTAGTGGAGCATGCGATCTAAAATAAACAGGTCTATTAAACAGGCCCGGGACGGCTTGGTGGAGTGTCCTTCTTAGACAAGCGCGTGGACGGGCCCCACGGTCTGTCGCTGTCAGTGCAGCAGGGAAGTGCACAATCGACCAGGGTGTCAGTCATGGAGGAAGGGATTTACAGTCAGCAAGGAGGTCTGTGTCCTCTCACACCGTGTCCAGCATGGTCCCCTTGGCTCATTTGTACAATTAGCAATGTAGTCATTTGGCCGACTTTTTTAACCAAAGCCATTTTTAAAAGTGAATTCTACCCGGTGGGCAAAAAACTTCTATGGCTAGAGTTCGGCAAAGTTGCAATCATGTTTCGCGTTCCAGGGCTGTGCAAAGGCTTTTTGAGGGGCAGATGCTCAACGTGAGAAAATGACACGGTGCTGCAAAGCAAAGAGCGGGCATTTCAAAGCGAGAGAATAAATAAACAAATAAATAAGTAAGTAAGTAAGCAAGTAAATAAATAAATAAATAGCTTTTTTTGTGGTTCCTTGTATTTATAATGTGAATACAAGTACAGTACAGATTGCCTTGTCTACATTGTTTGTCCACATTTTTGAGTGCTGTTAATAAACAATAAACAATAGAGGCAGCATTGCACTAGGATGGAAACCAGGACTAGTACAAACCGTGCTAGCACATATATCCTGTTACGGTATAACTACAGCGGGGATTACAGCTCGCTTGCCCCAATGTTACGCCTGAGTGCATGCGCAGTAGCATTGGTGGAGGAGCTGGTGGAGGACGAGGTCACAGTGCGATGCCTTTCGGTACACAATGCAGGTGTCAGCGTATGATTGCGAGGGATTCATGCAGCTAATTAGCGTAACAGTGGCCATATATTTGTGAGGCTGTGTCATTGGAGGAATGAAATACTGCACATGTCATGCATTTTTTATTGCACTCTCTATTAACTTTATAATTAGGATACAGAGCCTTAGTTATGTGCAATGTGTGCGCACACGCGTGTGTGTGTGTGTGAGTGCGTGTGTGTGTGTGTGTATTTGTGTGTGTGTGTGTGCGTGTGTGTGTGTGAGTGAGTGTGTGTGTGTGTCTGTGTTTGCAAGCGTGTGTGAAATGAACTTTAAAAATCACAATTGAATCTCCGGGAAAAGTGAGGCAGTGTTACCATTATAATATGTTGCTCATAGCGTTACTATGGCAATATCTTTCAGAATCCCAGCCTGACCCATAGTTCCACAGTATATATAATAAAAGAGGCAATGCACATATCTATTGAATGAATGGTAGGCAATGCATACGGCAATGCTACTATATGAAACACTGAATAATATCTTTTCTGAATGCTGCTTAATGAAGGTGTTTGATGTGAAAAGTGGTACATTGTCAGAACCACGCAGTTATCACAGAGCTTGCAGTCTTTGATATTGAATGCGGATATGGAATGCTGAACACAGTGTGGAGAGCTAAATTTTGCAGAACACACAATATAGTTGTGTTCATGGCAAGATGGTGATTTTTCCTACATTTCTGAGAGGAAGAGAATCCTGTGACTTTAAGCATGTATGCAATATTCATCCGAATCGGTTTGCTCTGTCACCAAAGCACCAGTGACGTTCCCGGTTGGCTTGCAGCACGCCCGTCGTCCCACCCACCTAGAACAAGCTGATAGGCTCCAGCCATTTCATACATTTATAAGGTCCCTTCACCTGCCAGATGGTAAAATATTGCATTTGATAGTGTGCTCTTCCTTTTTTCAATCCCTAGGCAGCTCAGCATATGGTTAATATTTCATCTCCTAGGTTCCCGAGTGGGAATGAATCATGCATCCACTGAAGTCTTTGGCTTCCGGTTTTGTGCTGGGAATCTGTTCTCAGATGTGTTTCTTAAATTGGCAGTAGAAATTAAGCTAACATTAAAAAAAATAATAATAATATTTTTTTTTAAAAAGAATGTCACAATGGATACATCTTTCAGGGCAGTTTATAGTTATCTTCTGGACCACGGCAGACTTAACAGATGTCTGTTGTGCTATTTCAAGAGCTGGTCATGCCATATGCTATCCACAATACCCATCATGAATAGGGTAATTCATTTCTCACTGCTGATACAAGGGAATATCACTATAATAATTCTGGTTCCTTTTTATTTTAGTGTATTTGAATGTATGAAGTTGTTTTGCTGTGTGAAGTGTTGGGTTTTGGTATCTGTATTATCTCAGACATCTTTGCCTTATTCATATTGATCTTTTCTTAGAACCGGGTTGCATCAAGCTCAAGGCATTCTTGTTGCGTCTGAGGCAATGAAGTATGACAAATTTTGACAAACCCGGCATCCGAAGCAGGCTTGCTAAGCGGATGCCTGGCAGGTGAATAGAGATGGTACCCAAAAGCACAATTAAAAATTGAAAGTGACCTTGCTGTGAGTTTACAGTTGAGCAGCAGTGTCAAACAGGCTGGCCCCATTCCAGCACCGAGAGTTCTTTTGTTCTCTTGATATGTTGATTTCATCCTAGAGTCGTGTCTTCATTCAGTCAACGGGTTGTGGGAGGAATTGTACTATCACTGACATAATATAACATGACGAGAACAGGCAATTCAGCCCAAAAAAATAAATAAACATTCTTGCCATTTTTCTCTACCACTAAACTGTACTGTGTGCTCGGTTTACCTACAGACCAGATTGTATCTAGGACTGTAACAAGACTTGAAAACCCCCAGAGCCCCCCCACCCCCCCCCCCCCCTTCTACTACATAACCCAACAAGCTATTCCACACAGTGACTACTCTCTGTGTAAAAAGATATTTGTTTGCTAGTGTGTGCCAATTTACTTTCTCTGTGGGATTTGTGGGAAGTTTGGCAGCTCACTGTATGGGCTTGGTTTAGTTTTGGATCAACCGGTTTTTACATGGTATGGTCTTTTATCAATGGGGCCTTTGTTTAAAAATACCCCCCCCCCCCCCCCCCATTTGTGTGATGCAACACAGACCTACACACACGTTTTAGATAAATGCTAAACCAAAATTGGCTTTGTTGAAACAAGTGCATGATATGCATAATTTTGAAGCAAAAGAAAGAGTGCTCTCCAAAATATTTAATTCTATTGGCGGAGCTGTCCCATAAGAATGATAAAATGTAATTTCTAGTGATGTCTCATGTAGGACAAATTCAGGTTATACCACCTCCATCATCTCATGTTCAAATACCATTATCCAGCATCGTTATGTACGGCAGAGGACAAAACAATGATCTAATGGAAGTCACTAAGATGAAATCGGTCTATAACCTGTCTGCCCCCTTTTAAATAGTAGCACACAAATGATAAGAATGCAAATAACATAACACAATGGCCATTTTAAAGTGTTCTGTTATTTTAATGACAGAAATTAAATCTCTCTCACACACACACATGCACGCACACACACAGCCACACACACACAGGGAATGTTCTAAATCTAACAATAAACCGCACTTAGAAATAGTCAGGAAGTATTTAGAAAAGTAAAATGCATTTAAATTTTATACCGGTGGGCTTGGTAACTTTTATTTCTAATTATATATAATATATTGTGTTTTTACTTTTTTTACATAGGTATAGCAGCCAATAGCTGGCAATAAGGGCACACATCTATCATACTTTATAGCACCTCTAAAAGGGCTAGACCATTTTCTAACTTCGATTTGCCCCTTGCCTCATTCACCCACACCAGTCACCTGACCTCCCCCAGACCCCCCACCAATCATCCCCAGGGATGGTTTACAATACCTCTCACTCATGAGCACGTACACAATGAATGGCTGGTTTCATCAGCTGACAAATTGTTACACCTCTCCACCTATTGATACATTATTGACATAATTTCCAAAAAAAAAAAAAAAAAAAAAGAAGCTGGGTGTAACATTAAAGTCTGCATTCACTGGTGGAAACAACAGAAGAAAAACAGTAAAATATAAGAAACAGGAAGTAAATTCAACGTTAGTATTAACCAATGAGGGTGAACTCTGGACTACTGCTTCAATCAGCAGGAAAGGTCCGCTCATATTGGCAGGCAAATAGAACATGAAGGATAGACTGAAGGGCAAAGGAATCATTTATAACCAATGTCCATCGCCCAAGTGACAATGTATATATGCAGAAGACTCGTCCTCTAAGTGCTGCATTTGTCATTCAGACACAGACCGTGTCCAGGCGTCTCGTTTTCGAGCTTGGGGACCACTGCACATAAGGCAAAATTCAATGTGGGGACAGGAATTAAAGGAAGGCAATGATCTGTCCACCCCCCCCCCCCCCTCCCACACACACACACACGCACGGTACAGTGGCTGATCCAAAGGCCTGAGTGAATCCTGAAGTCCAGGTGAATGGTTTAAAGAACAGTCTATTTTAACCCACTTACAGATTTATTTTCTAATTTAGTAAATGTGTCTTTAATCGAGGTCTGATGTCTGATCTAATCCAAAACCTACAAACCCCTATACCCAAAAAAATCGAAGTTTGTGCATGAGTTAAAACATGTATTTTGTTATTCTTTGGCAAATTATTATGGCATTTTTATACTCATAATAGTATTCAAAAAGTACATATTAAACATACTAAATTAATTTCTCATAGTCCAAGGCAGACCACATTGAAACTCGTCAACTGCCATACTGAACAATGCCTGTCAACATTCAAATATATATCAATGCCAATCAAGTATGACAATTGTATCTGTGTGTCCAGGAGAAGTTGATTTAGAGTGCCTGAGTCTGCACGAATTAGGCATGTAATGTACTCTCAAGATCAGCATTCATTAGCACAGCCCAGCGCGGTTCACTCTAATCCCCTTGTCCCGATATTATTTATGGTCTGTGCAGGAAGCAGGGGCAGCCTCCAGGAAGAGCTCGCTCTGCTCTTTCCGCCCGATGGGTTTTTTTAAACACTGCGAAATGGAGTAGCTCTCCACTCGCACAAATTAATGCGACAAAGCGTGGCGGCGGCGGCTGCTGCTGCCCTTGGAGAGCCTGGGGTAGGGGGAGCAGGGGGGGGCTGGGGGAGCGGGAGTCTAGACCTGAGCAGCACCTTTCCGCGAACCGCACTGCGATGGCGAGGTGTTTTAATGTGACCCTGGCGTGTTACACCCCTCGCTGGAGAATTCCGTGTTTCAGATATACCACGTACTTTCAGGCTTTGTTTATTTTCTTTTTTCTATTTTTCTTTTTTTTTTCTTGTGATTTCTTTTTTTTTCTTCTTTTTTTTTTTCTTCTGTATGCAGTAGCCTTTGGACAACATGAAAGCGCGGAACATTGGGCCCGGGTTTAAGGAATACATTTGACAAAACATTTTTTTTTTTTTTTTTTGTTAATGGTCCAACTCCATGTTTTCTTGGTTTCAGCAAGATTCTACCTCAAAGCCTTGTTCCAGTCATTTCACAGTACACAGCCCTAATGTTTCTGAAAGTATACATAGGTCAGATAGATAGATCCATCTATTTATCTATCTTTCTATCTATTGATCTGTCTTTCTGTCTGTTGTATATCTGTCTGTCTGTCTGTCTAAAGTGTATTCCCACTGATTGTGCCATCTTCTGTTGAATAAAAAAGTCACTGGCAATCTTTTTTCTTTTTTTATGAACAGCTGAAAGTTCACTTCTGTCTGATTAAAAATCTTCATGCACTTATGTGTGCACTTATGCACTATGTATCTAATTGCTGTGCCATTTACAATATATTGTATAATAAGCTGACACAGGGAAATAAAAAGTGGAAAAAGTAGACCAAAATAAATGGACAAAAATAAATAAATAAATAAAACAAAGTAAAATGAATATGAATTAAGCATTGTTTTGCCAGACTGACTATTGGATATTATTGGAGGTCAGATACATCTCGTTGGCCATTTTTCAAGAATGCAGAAAATAAGTAAACATCAAATTGCCGAGCTAAATTATTAATGCGGAAGGATTTTGCTCAATTATTTAAATGGCATGTGTCGCAATAGCGTAGAGGTGGAAGAAAGGGTGGCTGAGCTTAGTTTACATATTGTATGTAGGTTGCACACGGGACATGGAAAGGTGACATGAATATACATGTTACACGCTTCATCTGATGCTCCATTTGGACTGGAGTAGTAGTTATATTTCCCGGTGTCTCGGTATCCATTGTCTTTTAAATACCGTGACCTTTACACCAATGACTGGACTCCTGATAACTCAATACGCTTGTGCAATTAACTAGAGTATGACCATAACGAGAGTGAGCTAAGTTCACTGGGATGAGGCAGAAAGATGGTGCACACTATGAGTGTATATGCAAAGGCTTTATTCCAAACACACGTCTGGGCCATTATCACAGACTATACAAACAAGTTTATACGTTTTATTTGTTTAAAAAGAGGGACAATGCACATTAATGAACATAAGGTAAAATGTGCCTGGTTTAGCCATTAGGGCTAGTTTTCATCTGAAGACCTTGAGCAGGTTGATGGAGAAATATAAAAGAACATAGGTCATATGTAATATCACATACACATCAACAAATAAGCATCATTATCTGCATGGCGCCATGCAGCACACAGCAACACACTGAGCGAATAGTGCACACATAGCAGTGCTGCATAGCACCACATAATGCATAACATGCACATGACACATATGTATACAGAGTCTACTGTACATTAAAATGTGGTTACCCACCACGTCCTCTCCTTGCCCTGCTCCAGCTAATTATGAGAGGAGTGAATCATTACTGGCCCAGTCCCCAACTCCACCACCAATGGGAACAGGTGCTCTGAAAGAACGACCGTGGGGTTCATTGCCAGCCCTGGGCTGCAGTTCATTTCCTGTCTCGTCGTGGCCATGACATTTCAGTGCATTCCCCCCGCGTCTCTTTAAATGAGATTAACTCTGCTGTTCAAATAAAAGATTAATCCTCTCCTTCGTGCATTTGCAAGGTTGTAAAAAAAAAAAAAAAAAAAAAGAAATACAGGATGGGAAAGTGATAGCTGGAATCTGGGTGGGAGTGTCAGAGCTCGGTGAGGAGCTGATGGTGTCACTTCAGTATTAAACGCAAATGGAGATAAATGCTGAGTCGAGAGGAGTCAAGAGAGAAACAGGACAGTTCCCTCCAGACAGGAACAGGAAGTCTACCCCCACTCTGTTCTGAGTGCTGCACTTTGTGTCACTTAAATCCAAGGGCCTTTTTTATTTATTTATTTTTTTCATGGCTGTTTAAATAAACAGGTTTTTTTTATTTTACCTAATTGAAGGCATCCCCTCTTCCTGGGCCTGTTTTTTTTTTTTTTTTTTTTTTTTGAAAATCAGCCAACTTAAACCAACAGTAAGACAAGTTTGCTGTATATCACAGCTATAAATCAATACAGGTTTAATTGATCAGTTAAGTCCTGCAAGACAACAAAAATCCATACCATCTGGCTCTGCAGAAGATCCCTGACTTGCAGTGCACATTATGTGTAATAGCTAATGGGGAAGTAACATATATTTAAGGTTATCTGACACAAGTCTTTGAAAATGAATCTTTACTCAATGATTACATTCCGTTTCGCCAAAATGCTGACTTAGAAGTACATAATGGTCCATTTTAGAGCAGGAAGTAGAACTCCAACTTGAAAGTGCTCTTACAATCACAACCATCAGAGAATGTTGATTACTAATGTACACACATTTGGCCAAATTTGAGGCTGCATCAAATGCATCCTTACTTTTGAAGGCAATTCTACAAATCCTTCTGATAATCAACATTTAATCTAATTTCTGTTGAAATGTACTTAATGTAATTCTATATACATTAAATTGTAAAGAATAAAATGTAAGGTTAACTGTTAGTATTCATTTTCTTTTGTTTTGAAATAGCTACATAGTGGCTAAATAGTTCACTAGTTTACTAACTAGTGTGCGAGCAATAGCAAGTTAAGTTGGCTAACTGTTAGCGTCACATTAGGGCTTTCATTTTCAGTATCAAGAAAAAAAAAACAAAAACAAAACAAGAGGTGGACAAAACACACTGTTTCAGCCAGCCTGCTATTTGGTAACTTGTTAGCTAGCTTTAAGATGGTACAACTGTTCGAAATAGGTCAGCATTCAGTCTAGCATGTGATCAAGCCAGTAAATAAGCAAAATCCTCAGATCAGTTAACCCCACATACCTCACCATCTTGACATGCAAGCTGTCTTCATAGTCTGTTCCTTTTTTCGTGAGAGATTACTTGCCCAAGCAGGCATCTGCCTACAGAATGGAGTGCAGCCAATGTGTTTAGCTAAACATGCTCTTCCAAGCACACAATGTAAGTCACCAATCTAAGGCTGATTTATAATTGCCTGGCGCCCCCAACTAAATATCTTTCCTGTGCTTGTTACAAATAAGCAGTGTGGTGCCTCTGAATATGGCTGTTTATATACTAGCATCAATAATATCATTCAATAAGTGGTCATGGATTCATATTTTTATAAAATCATCTAAATGAAAGGTCATTAATTTGAGGTGTGTACTTGGCTATTTTTTTTAGACATAATTCAACTTGCAACACAGAGTGGAGGTAGAGTTTGTGTATGTGTGTAATGGAGACCCCCAACATAAGGGGTCTTATGAAGCATGTTCTTCCAAAAATGACACTGAAGTACAGTTTTTTTTTTTGTGTGTATGCAAAAGTGCAGACGTTTTGCATGGTTTTTAAAATTGTGTGCGTGTGTATTTATGTGTGAGTGTGTGTGTTTGTGTGTGGCACGCATATGTGCGAGTGTGTATGTGCGTACGTGAGTGTGCGCATGTGCATATGTCTGTGTATGCGTGCACGCATGTGAGTGCATGTGTGTGTATGTGTGCATATGTAGGCACATATGTGTGTGTGTGTGTGCGTATGTGTGCATACATAGGCACATATGTGTGTGTGTGTGTGTGTGTGTGTGTGTGCATATTCTAGCGTCTCTCTGGGTTAATGTGGGCCTTCTCCATCTCATTGGCAGCCCTTCCCCTGCAGCTGTTATCACGGGTCCTTAGCCGTTAGCTGTTTGACCAGTAAAACACTGGGCCCTTGTCCAACCGCAGTGTGCTCCGTACAGTAGGTGGCCAATGAAGCGGGAGCCACTTTCTGCTCCTCGTAATTTTATGAAAGGAATGAAAACACAAGATGGTCACTCGGTCACAGTTATTACGCGCTACTCAACAACCTGTGTTGTTAGAATGAGTGTTTGATGTGCTGGACTTGTAAGCAAAGGTACTACCTTTGTACCCTCGAGGTGCTTTCAATTTCTCCAGTAGATAGCCCTCTGAATAAATGGGTAAGATATAAGCTGTACTTTCTAAGTTCCCCTAGGTAAGAGGGCCTAGCAAGCACACTGTATAATACAAATGATTGCTTGCAATAGACTGGAAAGCAGCAGGGACTTACTGAGCCAGAGATTAGTGAGCTCACAATGATAGAATAAAGGAACTCAGGTTAAGGGATATCTTGTTGGACACAGCCCAGCACTACCTTGCAACAACCAACAGTTTTCTTTCAAAGGCAAGTCCTTAAAAGTTAGTTGGCTCTGTACTCAGGAAGACATTACATGGCGGGCCATCAGAGTTTATTTATTTCGTTCAGGTCTTCCAATCCTCCTCGAAACAAGAGTAAATAAAACATGATTACTATAGACCAGCCACAAAATGACACAGTTTAAGGTCTATAAGGCACACATGCACACATACAGTAAATGCAGACGCTGCTGTTCATTGGGATTAAATGGACTGTGTGATCAGCTGTAAATGTCCCCTCCAGCCATAATGGTGTGCATTTGAATCTGCTGACACTTTGATGCAATGCATATTCATGTCATTTGGTCTCCTGCAATGCAGACACATCCTAACAACCCCCCCCCCCACTCCCACCCCACACCCCTGCCCTTTTAAGGCTCAGTGAAGTCCTCCATCTGCAATAAATCAAAATCTATCGTTCATATTAAAATGCTCTATAACCAACCAGGGTAATTAATTAATTGCCAAACAGCTTGAAGCTGTCAGCAAGTATGTTTGCTGTCGTCAAGTTTCCCTGAACCCGGTTATCCAGTTTCCTCAAAGGATCACAGGAGGGACAATGGCCATAAATATTTAAAACTGATTCTAATTAAACCTGGGTGCATGAAGCAGGGTGGGGGCGGCCCGATGAAACCGAACGCACCCCCACGTCGATCGATACCGTTGTCCCCGTGAACCCGTCCGGGTCAGGTGCGGTTTCTCGTCCGTCGGTTGCGCAGGTATACCTGCTCTTCACTCAACGGGTCAAGGTACGACACAAAACAAAGCAACAAAAAACAAGAAACAAACCACTTCGGCCTGGCTTCTAATAGATTTTGAATAATTGATTGCCGGTGGAATATTTTGGGCAGTGGCATTGGCCTTGACTCTCAGATTCTTTACCCGGTGAGTGAGCGAGCGAGCGAGCGAGCGAGGAGATTTTCCTTCTTACAGCATTTTCGTTTAATCTGTTCTCACTATCCTTTCTGCGTGATTTAAAAAAAAAAAAAAGTATTATCCCTGTCAATAAAGACTGAGTGTTTCCTTTTCCCCTTGTCTGCAATGAGCGTGGGGGAAATGGCGCTGGTGTATGACATCTAAAATTCATGCAGGGGCAATCGCCGACCAACTGTACCTAAAGGAAGAAGATGGTTTTCAGTAATGTACACATGGAGAGAGTGTAGCGAAAAGATTAAGCCACCTCACCGGAAAATTGCTCCTATATTTGAGAGAGAAAAAAAATCCCTCTCAAGGGCTTGCTGAATCTTGAGAACAATTGGTAACACACAGTCAAGTCTTTCTTTCCCCTTTAAATTAAACCACACTTCAGTGAACCCCATAACTGATCTCAGCCCTCCTGCTGATGTTTGGAGGAAATTATAATACATAATATAATGCATATTAAGGAAGATCACAATTATATTTAGGAAGATTAGAACGTTTGTCAGTAAGGAACATCGGAAAGTTAAGATCGTAAAAAGTGATCGTGCAGTTTTAATTGTAGAGTTCTACCGTTGGGAAGCAAGAGATGAGAAATAATGAGAATTTATAATAGAACGAGGTGATATGATGTGGTATCCTATAGCTAGCAGAAGGGAATCCTAGCTTGAAATCTAAGCTATCTTCATACTAGCAGGGTCAGACTAGAATAAAGAGAAATACATGAAATTTGAACATGTTTAATTGTGTGGATATTGTGTGAAAAAACTATGTGAGCCAACTATTTACAAAAGAATATTTAAAAATTTCAACAGAGGTCCAACAGAGGGTAAAAATAAGTTTATACTTTCATTCTGGAAACCATCCTTTCAAAGCAAACTAATAGCTTACCTGTAAGACATCTCAAGGTGAACAGTAGTTGCTGCTGTGCAGTGCTGTTTTTTAAAATAAATTTATAAAGTACATACACAATGGTCTGAGGAATATTTTTGAATACGAATGTTATCCTTATCAGAAAAATAACACATCAGAAATTCAATATTTCAATGTCATGGCTTGAAGGTTTAGATGCTTCAGGTATAATGTGTCTCGTAACATCCTCAAAGGCAATGATGCAATTACTTATATCCCATATTCCCTTACCCGAAATTGCTCTTATGATTAAACACATATAAAAAGGTTTTTTTTTTTTTATCATATTGTCTGTCTCCAAATGTCTATCAACAAAATCTGGAATATTCCCTTAGCCAAAATAACTACCAATGAAGACAGATTTCAGTACTCAAACCAACTGCCATATCTTTCTTTTTTCCTCCTTCAATCAATGTTTGGTTTTAGTTCCTGTAAAGATGCCCCACATTTTTCTTATGTGATTACTTGTCATACCACTTGAGTGCATTTGAATATCATTAGCTCATGAACCCTCTGGGAAGATCAAAATTATGATGGAGTGAGACACGACATAGCAGTGCAGTCACTACACTGCGAACTGTGAGATCACAAAGAGTTCACTTCCTGAATATATGAATAAATGAATTAGAATAGACAAAATGCATAACTGTCTATTTGGATTTTTATGGTAGTATCATTTCCACGTACTCTTAAGTTAAGTGAAAGAGAAGCTCCTTTTGTTCCATAAAAGATACAATGGTCCCTGCAGCACCAGTAGGACTCATATGGCCGCCAAAATGCACACTGGGATATTTACCACTGCAGAAGTGTTACAAATGGCCATGATTATTTATTTATATATTTATTGTTTTCTTGAACTTCTGTAACTTCTTTGCGAAGGATCATGGTTTACTTGAAAGTGTGTGGCAGGTGTACAACGATGACCATTGTTGCCCTGGTTGCAGTGTTGTCTGTATTTCTAAAAACGCACATCTTTTTCAGGATAGAGGTGTCATCTTGCCAAGATGGATCATCTGCACACATGGAGAAAATGAGAAGCATTGCTCTTCTCACATCTGTGCTTTTATTGAAGTGTCACACATGACAGTCAATATAAGTAAGGTGCGTCTTAGTATGCCTTCAGAAGGGGGGCATCGTAATGGTGCCAAGCAATGTGTTTTTTAACGGTCCTCCCTTTGCAATAAAAGTGCAGGTTGCACAATTCAAGTAGTTCCAGGTGTGCATAGACAATGCACCTTCCCTTAAGCAAGGTAAACAAGGAGTTTGTTTGTGTGTGCATGTTTGTACGTGTGTGTGTGAGTATGTGTCTGTGTGTGTGTGAGAGAGAGAGAGAGAGAGAGAGATTGAGAGAGAGAGACGGACAGAGAGAGAGAGAGAGAGAGATTATGCATGGAATTGCAACTTGCCTTTACAGCCAGTGTTCCCTTTTCCTGGTTCCTAATTACATGCACGCACGCTGTACAGTAACACCGCCCTCTGAGATGGGAGCGCTGGTTTTATTCACAAAGAGGACGGAGGAGAGACCGAGGGAGACCCGGGGTTAGCGAGAGTGTCGGTCCTTTCGAGGGCTTGCGCAGAACACGACAGAGAGCCGACTGCAAAAAGCACCAATTAGTGAGAAGTGGCATGCTGGTTTTGAAATGTGGACCTCATTAACAACCAGGATGATAGGTCATCTCACAGAAAGCCCTGAAATGTGGACATAGTTTGCAGAGCGGAGAGAGAAAAAAAAAAAAAAAAGACGATGCCATACACACTCTGCTTATACAGTCCAACTCGGATGTCTCGCCAAATTGTATTCATTGTTAGTACAAAGTTACGCAGTAAAAAAACGAAAAGAAAAAGTGCAAATACAGAGAGCTAGACAGGGCAACTTTTCAGCTACAAGCTTTCTTCAGTGCCCAAAAAGATGCAACACAAGGTTCACAAAGTGGAAGTCTACTAAGAAGAGAACAGCATTTGAGAACAACAGTTGAGATAATTAGAGGGCCACAAAATGGGTTTTCACTATAGGTCAAAGTTGACATATTCCGTAGATATCTATGAGGGCTTAAAAGGACACTCGCATAAAATGCAGAGCTTCTTATTTTTAGATATGATGTACCACATAGCCCTGGCTTTTAACTCACTCAATCACACACACACACACACACACACGCACACAAACACACACACACACACACTCACTCACTCATGCACACACTCAATAACACACAAACACTCACTCACTCATGCACGCAATCAATCACACACACACACGCTCACTCACTCACTCATGCACACACTCAATCAATCACACAAACACACTCAATCACACACAAGCTCACTAACTCGTGCACACACTCGATCACACACACACACACACACACACTCAATCACTCATGTTTAGCAAGCTGAAGATTTTCCACAAGGGCAAGCTATTAGCACTCACGGTGCTCCGCATGAATGACACTGTGTGTCCTTGTTTAAAAATAAGTGCCTCGGTGCTTGTTTAAAAAAAATAATCTGTTCTATAGTTTAAGAATTTCTACAGACCAGTACACAGCACACAGCAACAAGCAATGCAAGAGCAGTGTGCAAAAATAAACTAATATTAGCAGGCTATGTTTTTGAAAATAACAGACACATTTGGAGTATACACTTGGTTCAGAATTCATCTTATGCATTGTTTTGACATAGAGTATTCGGCATTATATTAAATTTCCACACAATTCTTTAAATTAACTATATTTTATATGCAGCTGAAGAGGTCTCTGTTTATATTTCCTCACAAGGTTACATTTAAAAAATGAAAGAAAAGCAGTTGCTTCAATTTTGTACTCACTGGATTGTGAATTTAGTTAGATTGTGTTTGGCTTGGGAAAATGCCTTGTTTTTTAAATGACAGATATATTGAATTCACTATGTTTTCTCAGACTGCTTTATAAAACACATTGTGTTCCGTCAGCCTCATTGGCCTTCACGATGAATGGATTTCTCTCACAACGTTAAACTGTGTAGATGTTACCATGGTTACATAGATGTCAGTTTTCATGTCATCAGTTACCTGATTGTTAGACGGCATAGGGAAGAACTTTTGTGTCAGTCTTTTCCACTTTGACCTTGGTAAAAAATAAAAATAATGATAGTAATAAAAATGATTAAAAATGATAAATAAATAAATAACAATTTAAAAATAAAAATCTAGTTGGAATGAACCTATTTTCTGCAAAATCAATTGTAAGTTTTCACTTTATTGCATTCACAGATTAAATGGTAATATCAGTTTGAGACAGGATGTTTCAGGGGAAATTTAAATGTTATTCTGTGCATGAAACTACACTATTTTGAGGTAGATGTGGTGTTTGATCCTTCATATTGAAAAATGCTAAATGTATGTGTATTATACTGTAGCTAGCTTGTACACCTACAGTATTGTTTCACTGATATGAGTTATAATTAGGTTAGTTTCACTGATATTAGAACAAGGAAATACAATTACACTGGCAGTTTTACTTTTATTAACACTAGAATGGGTTAAATGATTGGGCACAAATTATACCACAGGGTTCAATAAAGTATATTTATCTTATCTTAGTTGGGAGGTTGGGGCAGGCATTCACTTTTTTTATGACACAAACTCTTATTTAAATTATAAAAAATAAAACGATTAAGATAATTTATTTTTGTGTAGATGCATGGCAGAAAAGATATTAATTTGTCTACAGTAATCCCTCATTACTGCAGTTTACCATAGTATGGCATATAATACAATGTTTGTAGTATCAAATCTCTAACAGTAAGAGCCTTTTCACTGGTATAGTGGAGGAAGGGAAGGTCCCTCCCTAAAAGAGATAGCCCTCAAGGTCAGGTCTGAAAGGAAGCTGCCAATCTCTCTCTCTCTCCCTCGCTCTCTCTTTTTCTCTCTCTCCTGGTTCTCTCTCTCCTGGGCTTCTACAATCCGGTGATGTGCTTCAGCTCTCTGGAGCTCAAGGTTTCAAGTGTGTCTGCCCACAAACTGCCTCTCTTTTCTGCTTGTCTTCCACTTAATTTCTTGCTATTGTGGAGCTGTGAAGCCTGTCCAAAGAAGACAGTAGTTAACATGCTCTGTGTGCTTAGTTGGTGCATCCTCTTTGAATGAGGCCCTGGAGCACTAGACAATATTATTACAGTAAGTACCAAGGTGGTCTCATTCTCAGCTTGTCATATATTGACGCAGAAGGAGCCCTTTGGCATCAATTCTAGACGCTCTAGGTATCCCCATGGACTTCAGCAGAAACCTTCAGTGTCTTTATGTTAATGCCAAGTTGTAAATGGGATGGTGCGAAAGGCATATATTTTTAGTTTGTGAAATAAAAAGGATGTTTAATTTTATGAAATCGTTACATTTATGTTAGATTGTAATTTTGGTTATGTTAAGATGTGGCAAGATACAGTGCTGCGATACAAGATACACGACTTATGCCGTCAATACTATGTTCACCCTTGGCGTCAACATAAGGACACTGAGAGTTTCTATTGAAGCCTTTGGGGATACCAAAGGTGTCCAGGAGTGACGTCAAAGGACTCCTTCTGTGTTGGTCTCATCACACCAAGGACTTCTGCCCAAACATCGACATATGACAAGTTGGGAATGAGACCAGGTTGCACGTACAGTGCACTTTTCTTGCTGTCGTCTTTTTCTCCCCCGTTTTCATCTAATGGTTTCAGACAAGAATTCCTTCAATATTATTACCCTGTGGTAATAATGTGGTGTGTGTGTGTGTGTGTGTGTTCATTTAGCTGCATGCATGAGTGTGTTTGTGTGTACTTATGTTTATTTTTTCATAATTTCTAAAATGTTTTTAGTCCCACCGTCTCAACAGAGCTGCACAATCTGGCATCTTAAGATGGTTTCAGCTAGTCTGATATTCAGTCTGCCAGCACAACTCACTATGCATTTCATCTTATTTTTGCTGTGATTTTTTTTTCTGCGGCTCTTTCATAAACACTAATAACACCATGGAGGAGGACCAAAAAATGTGTTTGTTTTTGTTCAATTTTGTGCTGCATCAGCAACAACTGTTCTCATATATGAAAGCAAAAGTGCTGAAGTTTAAATTAAGCCTGCCTTCTAGATTATTCTCCAACTACAGGTGTTAAAAAATAGTAAAATAACAGCACGGCTGAAAAAAATAAAATAAAAATATGAAGGTAAAATGGCCAACTTTTTTTGACAAAATAATTATCCACAACAACCATCCATTTGCATGTACAAGGAATTTATAAATTGGATAACATACCCTTAAGCCAGGAACCTGTGTTTACAGTGGTTAGCATTGCCCACTGTTACAGTTTCAGATTACAGACCTATAAAAGGAGAACCACTGATGTCATTTCCTGTTTATTTCATTGACAGATGCCAGGTACCGCTTTCCATTACCAAAGACAAACCTGAAATGATCTAACTCTACAAGTGCTCGGCCTCCTGTGTGTTGTCTTGTGGGACACGTGGAGGAATGCTGACCTTCTGTTTGATTCTGAACCCTTCGCTCAGCTACCTGCATTTTTTGAAACTCACTGTATTGACGCTGTTGCTCTATCATAATATGTGGTGACTCTCTGGGTCAGGGGCTGCCCAACCCAGTTCCTGGAGATCACCAGGTTTTCATTTAAATTCCAGTTTGGCTCATCTGATTCTATTAATTAGCAGCTCAACAAAATGTCTAGCTGTTGAATGATGTGTGATATGGTAGGGCCAGATTTACAGCCTACTGGATGATAGATCTCCGGGAAAAAGGTTTGGGAAGCTCTGGGTGATATCACAAGCACCTTGTGCGTTTTTTCTGTCCATAACAAAAAATCAAATGCAGAAAATTTCATATTTGTCTAGCGGTTTGCATTAGCCCCAAGATTTCAACACATGTTGAACATAGACTGTTATTGCTTTGACCTCATGTCATTGATTTTTTTATGCTACAAGACTGACAATACTAACTCACCAGTGCAGTAGTATCTATGGAAATATTTAGCTCGCTTCTTTCTCTGCAGTGGAAACAGTAATGCTTTAAATGATGACTATTCAGACGTAAATAGCATTTCTACTGAGCATGGTTTCACAGGGACCTTATGGGATTGCAGAGCCCAGTCATGGGGAAGATATTATGGTTCTCTTCTTACATCTCAGTCATGTGTGTGTAAAAAAAGATCATTGGAATATATTATTATAATATATAATGCATTATGAACCATCCAGTCCTGACGAAATATTGCTTTTAAGGTTCTTTGGAATGACAGGTACACTGGGATACTGGGGGTACATGCTGGGAACATTACATTCAAACAAAGTGATTGACCATGCTAGGGCCATTATATATTTTTTAAATATATAATGCGACTAGTAAAAGCTTTTTTCTGGGGGGCATGCCCCCACACATCCCAAGAGAGTTGCAGTGCTCAGGGTGTATGCATTTCAACTATCCACCCCCCCACCCCCAGAACTAAAGTTATGCCCTTGCTTGTAATCCCACTTCCCTAAACATTATGGTACATTGCCACTCATAAATTCACTGTAATACATTATGCATATAGCTGTCTACAGGGGAAGGTACTGTACGTACGGTGCGTCATGCTTGTTGGCCATGGATGAACATAGTTTGCATTGCAGCTGTCTCCCTGGATTCTATTGTATATCTAGAACAAAGGTTGCTTGACTGCTCTTTTAAAAATGGTGCACGGGTAAAGTGTTTTTCATGTGCTATTTGCAAAACAGTATAAGAATATTGTGCATTTGTCTAAACAAATGGCTTCTTAACATATGTACAGCGATTACCTATCATTGTGCGACAAGGTACTAGTCTATGACTTGTGTGCAGTTTCGTATCATTGTGCTAGTGCAGACCTGGGCATGGTCACGGTCACAATTTTTGCTACATGTCAATAAAACAGTTTCTTTTTCCTTCTTAATGATCGAGGGGCCACAAGTACATCTATTGTGGGCCACATCTGGCCCCGAGGCTGCCAGATGAATAGCCTTCATTTAGAAACCAGGCAGAAAAGCACAACTTGAGGATCATTTGAACTTCTACGTGAAACAAAGTGTTTCCAAACTGCATTTTCTTAAAAAAAAAAATTTTTTTTTTAAATCTTAGTCACAGGATTAAAAAAAAATATATTCATATATTCTTTTTAAAGTGCTATCACTGAACCAGCCCTGTTCCTGAAGATCTCTCATCATGCAGGTTTTCATTTCAGTCTTATTTTGGCACATCTGATTCTACTGATTGGCAGCTCAACAAATGTTTCTAGCCTAGAGGTGTGCTTTATTAGGGTCAGAGTGAAAGCCTACAGGGCAGCAGATCTCCAGGAGCAGGGCTTGGTTACCACTGGTAAACAGCAAGACTGGTTCACTCGTAGATTAGATCACATTGAAGCGCTGCAATACAGGCACAAGAGCATCCATCAGCTGCTGTTCATATCAGGCGATGTAGCAAAAATAACAGATCCCGTAAATAATTGAGAGCGGAAGCTGGTCCGAAATCCGAAAACGGACACGGCCCTCCTTGCCCATCCCTGCTCTGGACCAAGCCCCGGAGCAGAGAGGGGAATCCTGCGCTGCAGGAGACGGAATCTTTCCAAAATTCCCAACCTGACGACCTGGCAATCATCGCTAAGTTTAATTGCCTTAATAACTGCCTCTCTTCACATTGTTATCATTCTGGGGCAATATGGCTGCTGCGGACATCACACATTATCGGTGGCTGAAGACATTTTTTTTTTGTAAAGTGCTGTACGATCATGCGATGACATATATTGTATAAATTCAATCCATCCATCATGTTCCCTGACTGCCATGCTGTGGTTTGAGTTGAAGAGAAGAATAGCCATGTCTGTGCATTCTAAAAAAAAAATTAAAAAAAACTGGTAGCAAAAAATGGTAGTATGTGAACATCTTTTCAGACTTTTCTGAAAGGGAGAGAGTGAGAAAGAAGAAGAAAATTCCTCTGTACGTGTCAACGTTCTGTACTATCTCAAAGCCATCTGTCATGACATCAGGGGCATTCAAAATGACAGCCATGGTGTTGGGTACTAATATGTCGAGTAACACGTTGAAGCAGGTTGCAGGTTTTCCCAATTCCTATACTGTCATATATGCTCATTTAATTGAACAAAGTGTGTCATAAGAATAAAATAAGATGTTTATTTTTCAGTTCTGTATTATTGTGGCTAGAACGGCAAAAGGAAAACACCAAAACCCTACCCTCCCATCCCAAAGAACGGAAATGGAAAAATTAAGGTATTCCCAAATTGGGAAAGGTATGACCTTTTATTCTAGGTATACCTACAATAAAAACATACTCATAACATAGGAAATGAAAATAGTGTAGTGTTGCAAAATATCTAACTAAACCAAGAATTGTGCAGCACATACATAATTATTCAATTTCTGGGAACATAAATTGTACAGGTTTGGTATTAGCTCAAACAAGTATTATAGTCTTGACTCAGATCCAAGTCAGTGGAGGACAAAACATACAGAGATAAACATACCCGCTTGTAGAGGTCAGCCATGTTGTAGCCACAAGAAATGTTATTATTTACCTCTTCCTAGAAGCCTCTCCTCTGCTTGTTTTTTTGTGTTTATCTCCTCCCTGCACTCATCTCCTGTGATTGTCTTTTCTGCTTTGTTTTTCTCGGAGCAATATTCCTGCTCAGGGAAAAAAAAAAAAAAAGGAGCAGATTCATACTGAGCAAACATTTCTTGGCAACGTGTGATGCTCTCATGTGGTCAGGTTTGACTATGGAAGACAGAAACAAAACGGACGCAGTGACAATGAGAAGGGCCTCTCCGACATTCATCAGTCGTGTCCAGCCAAACCAATCAGAAGCTTAATAACACCAGATCAATATTTTGACTAGATTGCCACTTCTTTATGGAGCCACACACACAAACAATGAAAAAAAAATGCAGGCAGCTTGGGTGGGACATTAAGACTGGAAATAACTGTCAGTGGGCAAAGGCAAATCACATGTGAATGGTTTTGCTTTTTATTACATTTAGTGCATGATAAAACTGTAGTCTGTGGAATCATAATGGAACTTTAATGCTACAACCTTTCACAAAAGGTACCTAGAGACTTTTGGGTCCTGGGATACACGTGCAATATCCTGAATGAATGCACATTAGATGAGAGAGAGAGATTCTTGCAAATGATGACATGGACGTTATGGAATGTCATGCAGTTAAATGTATCTGCTTCTGCAGTGTTTTCTCAGATAATTCAGGCTTAACTGTAAACAATGCAACTGAAATGAATGATTAAAAACCTGTTAAATTCAAAGGTTCCATTATCCTTCAAAAAGTCAACTGAACGCATCTGCAAATGTTGCATATAAGCATACAGCATTTTCACATATAACCAAAAAAAACTGATTTTTCATACTCATTATATGGGTACTGAGGCCCACAAGAAACATGAGTAGGCGTTTAACATCTCTCACTTTCTCAGTCTTGTAGTAACACAGTTGCAGAGCAGGAAGTAAGTCCACGTTCCACACGCATGTGATAACGCTATCACTAATTTTCAGATGTCGCTTCATGTGTCACACGTCTTGGTCAGGCTGACTGTTATACAACAGCTACAATTGCAAGGAGGAAGAGCCAGTGGAATCAAATAACCACTGTGACACCAAACAAATAACTCACATCTTGCCTTACATCTTTCCTGTCACTCATAGGAAGTCAAAACACTATGAAGTGAATGAAAAATCTGAAACTTTTCCCTGATAGCGGAAGGTGTAATACTGTATCCATATTTAAGAGAAACACTTAATAACAGTCACAAACTCAACCCAGCGATTGTTTAAACAATGACAGCCCCTCTCAAGGATTTTTTTTTTTTTGAGAAACCAGTGTACTTGTTTTATGGCTTCAAGTGGGCACTGGTTGCTCACCCTAGACAGCCACCATACAGTTCAGTAAATGCCGTGAACAATAGATTCTCTGATGTGTGAAACCTTACCATATTCTCAATTAACATGCCACTCCCTGCCCAACGCCAAGTGCCATTATGAAACGAGTGAAAGGCTATGGAATAAATTATTCCCTTAAACTATGCGTAATATAGGATATACACATATTTGCAGATAAAAAAATCTTTCATTAGTAATGTATAATTAGATGAACATATAAGGTAAAAAAAAAGATCTGGAAATACCATGTATGTTTGCATGTAACTGAATCAATGACATCCCTTGACTTGGTTCCCAGAATGAGGTCCCTGATATTTTGCACTGGACACACCCTCTGGGCACACCGCATCAAAGTGGCTGTTGGGAAATGTGTCTTGCTGTCATATCTCAATCTCTCTTGTCTTGTTTCTGCAGATTCCTGTCAATCAGATCACTTGCTGTCACATGCAACATGAGAAGCCCCTCTTTGATTGACAGGGGCTCCTCGTAGAAGATGGACTCCAGTCAATAAATAAATAAACAACATACATAAATAAATATTTGTCATCACTCTCTTTTTGAGACTTCTAAACACACCATGTAGTCCTCAATTTATGAGACTTATATAAATAAATACATATTTTGTGCTGGTCATCAATGAACAACAACTGTACCAGTAGTGGTCATATATGACATAGAGTGGCCCATGCTACCAGATAACTCATAGTTATGCCCTAAAGTCTATTCCAGCATATGGAAGTACCATGTGTATTTCTGCTGTATCCAAAAATCAGTATAGAATGTCCATTTGCCCTGACTGTAGGGGAAAAAAAAAAAAATATATATATATATATATGGTTGCTCAGCAACACAGTTTTGTTTTTATACTGTTCCATGAAAGTCAAATACTTATCAGCAAATTATTTATTTAGTCTGATGAAAAATTAGATTCAGAAATTTAGTTGAATTTGTATTTATGCTCTTCTTACAGGGGACAGATATATAAACAGTTTTTTCATGAAAATAGAAAATACAGCTAATTATCTTAATGATGAGTGAGGTGTGATAGAACTCAAAATGGAAGACATTTTCCTTTTTTTCTTGCACCAAAGAATGAGTCTAATGTTTAATATTATTTAATGTTTATTGATATGAATAAAACAAACAAAATATGTATTCAAATTTGTTTTAAAAAGATGACCTTCAACAGTGGAGGTGTGGTACTTAAGTGCACTGACCCCACGTGTAAACAAACTGCAGAAACATGAGCTAGCTATCAGGTATCATTCTATATCGTGGGCATGAAAGCTCGGCTGAATGGACTCCAGGAGCACGGTGTGCTGGGCGCCGTTCGGTGAACCAACTGGCACAATGGCCAACCGGCACAATGGCTCTGGACCTGAAACCCACGGATTCAAATTCCAGCTGAGCCTCCAGAGAAGGTGTGGGAGCTTAACCTCAACTTCTCAAATTTAAAATAAATAATTGAATTTTAATATATATATATATATATATATATGACAGTGTTTACCTTGGCTTCTCCATGCTTTATAAATAAAAGATATGCGGCACATTTATTAAGAAGAAGCTACAGTTCTTTCTTTCTCTCTCTCTTGCTCTTTCTCTCTCATACACACTTCCTCTCTCTCTCTCTCTCTCACACACACACACTTCCTCTCTTTCTCTGAATGGAAATTATATTTATTTACCTTTTTATGGCCAACATATTCCCTTTTAAATAAGGATAGACCTACCTGTTTTTTATTTATTTATTTATTTATTTATTTTACTGGGGCTCTGACAGCTTGTACACATCATCAAGATACACATCTTTCCAAGTTGTTTATAATCTCCATGCATGGGCCCATCACCATCCATGCTGCACGTTCTGACACTTCCTCAGCAATTACAATGATGACAAGCGCACGAGAAGATGCGCATGGATTTCATCAAAGACAAATACGTTTCACTGCGCATTCAGATCCACTTTCTTCTCTTGTCAAGAGCAAACCACGAAAGCGATTCATGCCCCTGAATGCATATTAAATATTTCATATGCACTAGTTCCCACAAGTGCCAAGTAATATGCGTTAACGCTAACTGCATCCACTCTCCTTCTGGTGAGTCCCACTGTACAGCAAAAAAAATAAATAAATAAAATAGAATGATGGGGAGCATGCATTATTACAGCGAAATAAACAAAATAAACTCATTCTCTGAACACTGGGGTCGACATGACTGTTTCTAAGCATGAAACATGCATTGATGAAATGCATATTTAATCATTCCGCATGCTCTAGGAAAAAAAAAACAACAACAGTAAAAAAGTACACACACAAACAGGGAGAAGAGTAGCTCCTTACATAGACATAAGGGTATCGTATTGTCCCCACTACCTATTCTTTCTTCTCTGGGAGTTAAAAATAGACAACTCTTTAGCATATCAAAGACTGCCACTTGAAAAACAGTCGGGAAAGAAGATGAACAGGACCCCATGAATTCTGAGAGCAAATACTGTCACTGCTCTAAACACTGCCTGAAGTAGCATCTCTGATGCCTGGGTGTATATGGGAAATTACAAAAACAGAGGGAAAAGCTGAGCAATCATGCATATACACACACAAACACAGACGCACACACACACACAAACACACACGCACACACAGACAGACATGCATGCACGCACACACACACACAGACGCATAGTATGAAAAAGTCCAAATACCAGATGCCCTTGAGGGCTTGCTGTTATTTTATTCGCCTTTAAACATTACATTTCCCCACGGTTTGTTGCTACAGCAGACTACACGCTTCAACATTTTTCCCCCTGATAAAAGCAGTGAGACACTGCACCCATTATGTAGTAGATGTGCTCATCAATAAGTAATGAGGATAATGAATATGAGTCTCTGATTACCAATACTGTAAAAGATATGGAGGGCGTTGAGGGCGATCAAACGGAAATGATTTATGCAAAGAAGAATCCAAGTTTTTTGAGCACTGTGTGTGTGTGTGTGTGTGTGTGTGTGCATGTGTGGATGTATAGTGGGTAATCCAAAGCCTAAGCCACACTGCAATCAATTGTGAAAATATACTGTATCCATATAGTATATTTACAG
Source organism: Anguilla anguilla (assembly GCF_013347855.1). NCBI lineage: Eukaryota > Metazoa > Chordata > Actinopteri > Anguilliformes > Anguillidae > Anguilla > Anguilla anguilla. The sequence continues at coordinate 63,302,775 of NC_049203.1, read as the reverse complement.
GAACACATTTTGTTCCCTTTAGGTTAGCAGTTATCAGCACAATGTGCTGACAGAGACAAACTTCACTGAATCAATACAGGATTCAACTGCACTTTATTTGATGTTCTATATGGGCGTTAATCGTATTAATAGCACTGTCCCCCGCTTTAGCACAGTTCAATACTAAAATAAATCTAAAATCTGCCAGGGGAGGGCGCACTCTTCGCTTTACGTTGCAAGCATTCATTAATTCTGTAGTTTAAAATGTAGGCAATGGACACCCTATCAGACACAGAACGTTGAAATAGATACAGGAAACGTTTACGTCCATACATTTGTTCTACCTCAGCTTTTGTTTTCCCTATTATGAAGTAGCTGAATATTTTACTTGAAACGCATTTCACTCGAATATTTCCGAATAAAGTAAACTGGATTGTAAATGACCACAGTTTTATCCGCACTCGTGTTTTGCAGTCCCACTCCAAATACATTAAAACATACTGCTGTAGCTCAATCAGGTAACCCTTTGTGAAACGTAGAAGCGAGTACCTGTTGGGCTATTTGTCGGGAAATGAAGACAGTAAATTATGTTTGCATCAACGTCAATCAAGACACATTGTTTAGACAAGGGAAATTTAAGAGGCCAACTCGTGACTTTGCAACACTTCCGAAAAGCAGTTTGCTTAAATAGCAATCCTCATTGAATGGACACCTTAAAATGCAACTCACGCTCCATGTCGTTTTAAACACTCCAATCATATAACAGAAGCCCAGTCTCAGACCACTCGTGAATTGGCAGGTAAGCGGTTTCATCCTGAAGCACACCGTATGATGTTTGTCAAATAGGTTGTAGCGCAAAAGGTTAAGCATAACCATTTCGAGAGATAACTTGTACACAGCTGGGTACGCAGTTTCTAGAGGCGGCTGGCGCAAAGCACAGCTCTCTGCGCTCAAGCAACGGCTTGTTTCCAGGTTTGGAGTCTCTCTCTCTCTCTCTCTCTCTCTCTCTCTCTCTCTCTCTCTCTCTCTCTCTCTCTCTCTCTCATCTCTCTCTCTCCTCTCTCTCTCTCTCTCTCTCTCATCTCTCTCTCTCTCTCTCTCTCTCTCTCTCTCTCTCTCTCATCTCTCTCTCTCTCTCTCATCTCTCTCTCTCTCTCTCTCTCTCTCTCTCTCTCTCCCCCCCCCCCCCCCCCCCCTCGCTTGCTCTCTCTCTCTCTCGGCATCCCAAATCGTGTGGGAACCTCAACGCAGCCATAACCAAGAGCACTTTGAAGATAAGCAGGCGGAGTAGAAATTACAAGGCACACTCCCTCGTTTCTGCAAAGCCCCGATGACAGTATTAATAATAGTTCATTTGAACGCAGTATCTTGATTTCATTGAATGATAGCGCGAGGTATCTCTTTGCTTACTTGCCCGCATCTGACTTAACTGAATTATTCATTTTCCGCGTCAGTCGCCAGATCTCCCTTTTCTGAACATCAGAGCACGTAGTTTTTTTCCCTTCTTTTTTTTTTTTTTTTTTGTGTTGCTCAGACAGCGTGCTGACAATCCTACGAATTGCAGAGCTCGACAGGAGGCGCTTGGCAAGCAGTATGAGCAATTGGGAGGTGAGTAAACACGCATAGGATTGTTTCTGCCTAATTGTATCGGGCTCTGCGTCATTTTTTTGTCTTGAATTGGCCAATATAAGTTAAACAAGCCTTCAAGAATTTTCGATTGTACGAACTGGTTGTACGAACAGTATCATTTACATTCTTTTTTTCTTCTTTTCTTTCTTGAACTGGAGAATGCCGGAGTTGTTTTGCAGCGTTGCCAGCTGCCTGCCTGTTAGTCCCTGCTGTGTTGTCGCCGGAGTGGATGCAGACACTATCTTTAGTGTGTTTCAAACTAAAACGCTTCATGGGGATACAACAACCTTGGGATCCTATCAAATAAGTTCGTTTTCTAGAAGTGAAGTCTGCCTGGAGGACTCTTGAAGGCTGACATTTCAACCAACGGCTATGCGAACGTCTGTGTAGGAATACTGCCGCTCATCACACTGCCAATGCTCCGTATCAATTTAAAAGAAAGCGATTCTTCTATCGCTTTGGGTAAGTGTTTTTGCTATTTGTAATTACCGTGCTTTTATAAATTCACTCTCGTGGTTACATTTCCCGTATCCCTTGTTTTAACAGTCGATGCTATGGCTTTAGAATTTTTGCCTGCTTGCGCATAGGTTTCAGTCATCCCGCGACATAGAAAGCTGAGGATGCTGGTTTTTCTGTATGAAGAAGAACCATGTTTTAAGTGTGCATCTTGCCAATACACAGATTATTATTATTATTATTATTATTATTATTATTATTATTATTATTAAGTGTACGATTTGCATACCGTGTATGTGTTTCTCCGGTGTATAAAGCACACATATTTTGTATAACTTTGCATTATTGCATATTTAGCCTTAGCCTATAGAAGAACATGCTAACGAAAATAGTTTATATGTTGATTGTGTTTTTGTTTGTTTCCCCCCTCAAAGGTTGTTAAATGATATACGGGGGATTCTTGTAAAAAGCAAAATGCTGCTGCTTGTTCTGTTGGCTTTTTCCGTGTCCAGTTCGTATGCTAACTCGGATTCTGACCTCTCTGCCGAGACCTGCAGCGCTTGCTCTTGCATGTCCATCGAGAACGTCCTCTATGTGAACTGTGAAAAAATTACGGTGTACAGACCTACCCAGCTCAAACCCCCGTCCTCCAGTCTCTACCATCTAAATTTTCAGAACAATCTATTGATTATTTTATATCCCAATTCTTTTCTCAATTTCACACACGCTGTGTCTCTCCAGCTGGGGAACAACAAACTGCAGAACATTGAGGGAGGGGCCTTCTATGGACTGAGTGCTCTGAAACAGTTGCACTTAAACAACAATGAATTAAAAGTGCTTCGTGCAGACACTTTCATAGGAATTGAGAACTTGGAATACCTCCAGGCTGACTACAATTTAATCAAGTTTATTGAACGAGGAGCCTTCAACAAATTGCATAAGTTAAAAGTCCTTATACTGAATGACAATCTCGTTCAAAGCCTTCCTGATAACATTTTTCGCTTTGCTTCCCTGACACATTTGGATATAAGAGGCAACAGGATTCAGAAGCTGCCGTACATTGGAGTGTTGGAGCACATCGGGAGAATAGTGGAATTGCAGTTGGACGACAACCCCTGGAATTGTACCTGTGATTTGTTGCCCTTAAAGGCCTGGTTGGAAAACATGCCCTATAATATTTTTATTGGTGAGGCGATTTGTGAAACCCCCAGTGATCTGTATGGGAGGCTGCTGAAAGAGACTAACAAACAAGAGCTGTGTCCCATGGGGACAGGCAGCGACTTTGATGTCCGGATGCCACCTTCCCAGCCGGAGAACGGACAAACAACATCGAACGTCTCGCCCACGACAACACTGCGGCTCATCACCAAAGCCCCCAAAACGACCAACCCCTCAAAGATATCAGGGATCGTTGCCGGAAAAGCTTTCCCTGGCAAAAATCTCAGCCAAATTGTGTCCTATCAGACGAGAGTCCCGCCCCTTTCCCCCTGCCCTCTCCCTTGCACCTGTAAAGCGCACCCCTCCGACTTCGGCATCAGTGTCAGCTGTCAGGAGAGGAATATAGAAAATCTGGCAGACGTGGTTCCGAGGCCAGCGAATGCAAAGAAGCTACACCTGAGTGGTAATTATATTAGAGATATCAGCCCGTCTGATTTTCAGGGTTTTGAAGGTTTAGATCTGTTGCATTTAGGCAGCAATCAAATAGTGACAGTACAGAAAGGGGTGTTTGCAAATCTGACTAACCTCCGCAGGCTTTATCTAAATGGCAATCAACTCGAGCGCCTTTATCCCGAGATGTTCCTTGGGCTCAGTAACCTCCAGTACTTGTATTTGGAATACAATGCCATAAAGGAGGTATTAGCCGGCACATTTGACTCGATGCCAAATCTGCAGCTTTTGTATCTGAACAATAACGTGCTGAGAAGCCTCCCAGCCTACATCTTCGCTGGCGTCTCCCTGGCCAGACTGAATCTGAAGAACAATCACTTCATGAGTCTGCCTGTGAGTGGCGTCCTCGACCAGCTCAGATCCCTCACTCAGATCGACCTGGAAGGCAATCCCTGGGAGTGCACGTGTGATTTAGTGGCTTTGAAGCTGTGGCTGGAGAAGCTGAACGATGGTATCGCTGCCAAGGAGGTCCAGTGCGCCTCCCCTGTTCAGTTCTCCAACATCGAGCTGCGCCTGCTGAAAAACGAGATCCTGTGCCCCAAGCTCGTCGCCAGGCCCCCTTTCGTCAAGACCAGCCCCCCCTCCGCGGTCACCTCCATGTCCCCGGCCGGCGTGGGCAAGGCGCCCCCCGGTGGCCCCGTCCCGCTCTCCATCATGATCCTCAGCATTCTGGTGGTGCTGATCCTCACCGTCTTCGTGGCCTTCTGCCTTCTCGTCTTCGTGCTGCGGCGGAACAAGAAGCCGACGGGCAGGCACGAGGGCCTGGGCAGCCAGGAGTGCGGCTCCATGCAGCTCCACCTGAGAAAGCACGACCACAAGGGCGGCAAGAAGGACGACCTGGGCGGCGAGACCTTCATCCCGCAGACCATCGAGCACATGAGCAAGAGCCACACCTGCGGGATGCGGGACTCCGAGTCCGGCATGAAGTTCGCCGACTCCCAGCGGGGGAAGATCATCCTGAGGAACAGCGCTGACAAGGACAAGGACTCGTTGCACACGCTGGACCCCAGGAAGAGGCTGAGCACCATCGACGAGATGGACGAGTTTCTACCGGGGAGGGAGTCCAACATGTTCATCCAGAACTATTTGGATAACAAAAAGGACTTCAACAGTATAGGGGTGAGTGGGTTCGAGATCCGCTACCCCGAAAAACCGCCGGACAAAAAAATGAAAAAGTCTCTTATAGGGGGCAACCACAGTAAGATAGTGGTGGAGCAACGGAAAAGTGAGTATTTTGAACTCAAAGCGAAGCTTCAAGGAACCCCAGACTATCTGCAAGTGCTAGAGGAACAGACAGCACTGAGTAAAATGTAGGCCACCCAGCATCCTTTCTTTTCCCCCTCAATGACAAAAGTGCCTTCCAGAAAATCTTAATGACCAATGGTTAACTGGACAAGTGTTTCCAGGGAGCAAATTGACATACGGTTAGTTGCCTCTTTTCCTTAGTATTTAGTTGCTCCGTTGCAACACAACCTTTTTTTTCAATGTGGTGATGCCATTATTGAATATACTGTAGGAATATTCGACATTGAACTGTACAAGACCTCCCTAAGAAACCATGTAGTAAGTTGCTGCTATTGAAATTGGTACTTTCAGATTATCATTATTTTTTGTTTTTAAAAAAACCAAAATCATTAGATTTGAAAACAGTGGTGAGTGTAATGTACCTCTTGTTGAACCCTCAGTTGTTTTGTTTTGGGTGGTGGACATATGTGGTGGCGAATTTTGTGTGATCAGACAATACCAAAATCTGAGACTGTGATGTTGGCCCGGGTAAGAAATAGAGGTTTGGATCTCCTTGTGTTATATACATGTACCTGCTGACTCCATCTGCTGTACAGTTTGGATTTATAGCTTGCCACAGCTGGGGGCGGGGAGGGGGGGGTTGGGGGCTTGCAATTTGTGTATTCATTGGTAATGAGAGGCATGTAAAAAAAAAAGAATACCAGTAGATTTTCAATTATACCAGTAAATGTTTATGTAAAGAACCATGTTAATATTGTTTAAATGTGGTTCATCTTGAAGTGGTTGGGCAATATACATGCCAGGACATTCTAAAGCCCAACCTAAACAATTGCTTGCCATGTAAGCATACCTTGATTTAATTTTGTAAGTCTACATTATTTGTATCTGTGGAACAGTTTGTAAAATAAAATGACAGAAATCACAATTGACACTTAAAAGGGTTAAAAAAATGAAAATAATGGAAGACAGAATAAGAAAAACAAAAAAAGCTATGATTGATGACCACTGTCAACTGTCAATTCGTAGTACAGTTAATTTCATATTTAATTTATTTTTCTATACAGGGTTATTTAAAGATTATCGGTACTATTTAAAAACTCAATGGACATTTAGAATGCTTAAAGCGATTTGAGTAAGAGCCACATGTTTTGAAGTTTGAATTGCGTTATCAGAATGAAAATATTTCTGTTTTGGCCTAAGTTCCTTTCCGAATTTTACTGATGGCTTGAAATTAAGGGTAAGACGAAAAACTGTGTAATAGTGGTGTATGGCATTTTCACTATGTTGCACGAGCTGAGGTCTGATTGTTTAACAAGTCTTTAATGATTTGCTAATTCTTATATCCCAGAGTAATTTGTAAAGATTTATTATTACCAATATGCAACCAAAATAAATGTGCATTAAAAGTGATATGATTCTGGATTGTATGACTGATTGCAATGGAAATTATGCTGAGCGAGGTTAAAGTTTGTGAATGGGAAAATGCAGCTATTGCTTGGAATTGTGTGGCTATCTGAAATTAAAATTAAAACTTTTCCCCTTTTTTTCTTTCTTTTCTTCAGAGCTACTGATATTCAGAATCATATCACATACCAGTTGCAATATTAATATGCACAATCGCATTTGCTTAAGTCCTTTATTTTTCCTTTTTATCCCCTTTCAACATAATTTTGTGGAGACAGCCTCTTGTGCTTTGGATGCTTTCACCCACTTTATTTTATGTCCTTGTTCCTTGAAATCTTTATTTAAAATATGGTTAAGTTAAAGTTTGTGAAATGATCAGTATTTTTTTAACTTCAAGTGAATAGAATGTACTATGAAAGGTGTGATCATTTTTCTATAAGTCAGGAGAGTACTGTATATTGGTTAGTTTTCATTGTACAAATCTGTTAAAGTCAAGGTATTAAAATCAATGCCTATTTGCACTGTGGTTTCTTTTATTCTCAAAATTAACTTGTTTCCTTGGTTGTAAAATTTGCTTTACAAATAAATAAAAGGCCCTCAACGTCAATTAAGACATCTGATAGAAACAGAAAATTCATTGTGCATTCAAGCTTTGTGAGATTTTATGAATGCACATAAAAATGATTTATAATTTTAGCTGAAGGTGAACTTGTTGGTCTCATATGCAATTATCTCACACAAAAGCCTTTTTTTTCCCCTTTTGTTTATTTTTCATGCATAACTGCAGCCTGGGTTTTGATGGGTTTATTGTTATGTAATAATACTACAGGTATATTATCCTAAATGTTACATTACACAGTTTCAGTATTTTCCCAAAATAGAAAGAAACTCTGCAAAGAACACTTCGGAAGTTACATTTTATATATTGACATGCTAAGGCTGTCCGCTGAGCCACTAAATATGTATTACAGTGCAGCACAAATTTAGGCCCAGATGCAGTCTCGCCTGAAACAAGCTCCGTCCTTTATCCTTAACCTTGAGTAATGCATTTAGGCATTGCACGCACTGACAGCCGCCAAGTCCACGCGTCAATAAAAATGAACCCTTTAAGGTGTGAGATCAGAAATGAGCGATTAGAATGTTCTTAACCGAATGTACTAATGCTGATGTAACTGTCACTACTGGTACTGGTAACTACTTGTAATGCAAAAAAGCTAAACTTCAAAGGGTTAAGCGATGCCCCCTCCCCCGCCTTTTTCTGACCTGAGGGAGTCAAATGTCACATTAGCAGTCACTCTGACTGACATTTTATATTTATATGCTGTGCTGATGAACAAGAAGCTGGGTCCCATTGCTGTTGGTAAAGCGGATACTGTATTTCACAAAACAACAGTTTGCCAGGGAAGGAGGGTGCTGTCTATTAAATTAAATATGTACTTCTGGAGCAAACAAATTATTTGAATGGGATTGTACATCAGCAGATCTTAAAACTTGGTTTTTACTGGATCCATTATTTACTTGAAGCATTGCTGGAGAGACTACCAAACACATATTAGGCGGTACACATTTTATTTTAAGTCATGCATTAGGCTAGCAGATGTTTGCTGCAGTGCTTCTGTGATTTTAGCAGGCAAATTTTGCACAGTGCCATCATTGTTGCATATGCTAGTATGCATGTTCCGTGCTTGATAAGGAAATCAGGCTGCACATTCAGACCATCTGACCATAATTTGGTTCATCTGGAGGGGTTATACATTATTTAATCCTAACTAGTTGTATCTATGAAGAACATTTTCACAAGAAGTTTCAGGTGGATTTCCTATGCCAGTGTGCTGTGCTTGTTAGAAACAAAAAAAATAGGTTTTTTTAAGATGGGAATCAGGTCTTGCCTTGCCCTCCATCATTTATGGTTATATGTCATGTATTCATTAAAATTAAATATATAAATATAAAAATGTCATTTAAAAAATGTTGTAAAAAGACAGGGAAATATCCAGTTTCATTTAATTTCCCTGTTCAAAACGATGTATGCATCCTGCCTTACTGTCTGCAGCAGCTGGACATTGAAATGTTAAACATTACACTTATGAGGTATCCATTTTTTTTTTGTATTTCTATTTATTTTTGCCCTTGCAGTTACAGTTTTTTTTTCTTCTGGTACTTGCTAGAAACTATGTTTCAAAAATTGAAAGATTCAAATTGACTAGTACAACAGCAAGAATAAACTTGGGCAGAGGAAACTTACAGTGTAACAAGTAAAGCATACATTATGTGCTTACTTACTCTTTATTAAGTGTGCAAAAGCCCCATCTTTGGTAATCATGCCATTTAAAAAAATGAAAATGCTTTTAGGATATAATGTGAATTCACATCAGAACAGGGCCTAGTCAGTCTATGCTATTGTAAGTGTGGTAGAGGCAAAATTGTCCTTGGGCTGACTTTAGATATAGAAACCCTAAAACAAATGACAAAAAAAACAAAAACAAATGCTATTCTGTTTGGAAAAATGTCCAATTCCATAGACCAATCCGGTATCATGCTAGTTATCACATGTGCAACAGCATTCATTGAAAGCTGCACTGGGTTCAATGCTGAAATGGGAATGATGCAAGGACATGCAAACTTTACTTGATTTGCTTGACCTCTGCAAAGGTGAGAACATTGAACCTTGCATTACCATGAGTCTTTTGAATGCATTTTTTATTGATTTGTACTTGCTGGTTTCTTACCGCTTTGTGCTGTCACAAAAAGAAAGAGCCATTTGCTCTCCTTTTTATCTTACATGCAACAGAAGCATGTGGCTTTTATTCTTTTATATAGAGTACTTTTTGTATAATCAAAGCAATTCATTATGCTCTCTGATTTATTTTTCAATGGCTGGATTTATAAAAATAAAAAAAATAACATTGTAAGTTTGTTGTAAGTTGGATATTGTACAATCCAGCCTGTTGCCCTCAAGTGTGAGTGTGTGTGTGGGTACATGCATGCGTGTGTTCGCGTGTGTGTGTGTGTGTCCATGTGTAATCATTTTGCATTTTAAACAAATTATCTGTTGAGCCAATGCTGCGTGTACTAGTAGAGTTGATTATAGAAAATGTTGATGCAAACGGCACAGGTTAATGGACACCCACAGAAGTAATGATGCAATCCTGAACAAATACTGTAAACACTGCCACAGAAACCTTCAGCTTTTAGTGCTTGAAGTAACGAATGACTAATTGTATCGTCTCCCTCGTGACAGTTTCACACTGCATGAGAGTATTTCAAATGAAGTGTCATTTGTCTGTCAGCTGTATCTTCTGAGTAAAGATTTTCCTCCATTGTGCTATTTATTTATATGCATCTTACGGTTTGAAAAATCTACTTGCTTATATCTCCTCTGTGTTCACAGTCTTGAAGGGACAGAGACAGTGGGTCTCATCCACAAAACGTGTGTACGATATTGCATACAGTTTATGATCATATTTGATCATAAACTGTATGTAAGAATGTTTCCAAGAACATTTTGGCATTCATCTGTATTTGTTTCCTTACACTAATCACATGAACAGGGCTGCACCTAAATCTTTCAGTCAGCATTCATCAGCTCATACACCTGGTAATCACACAAATACAAAGGTCTGCGCATGTGTCATGAATCCCATATTAGTTTCTCATAGGAACATTTTTTAAGAACCAAAGTAAGAGTAATGGAAGAGAAGCTCTGTGAACGAGGCCCAATGTTAGACATTTTTTTGACAATCGCCATGTTTGACAATGAAAGCTTGCCTGGCGACTTCGGCGTCCCCCAGGCAGAACTGAGTGTTACTTACACTTGAATGCATCTTGCCAGTTCGACATCAGCACCGCTCGGAACAGCTCTGTAGTCGCCAGTTTAGTTCATTGACCCCTGTGCCATACTGCCACGCCCACGCATCACGGCTGCATTACGCCTTTAATTAGCTGGGCAATGTGAACGTTCACTTCTACTTAGCCGCTAAAGTCGAGCATTTTCAGTGGTCAATATCTAGCTAATGGTTTCTCTTGTGGGGGAATGGTACTGAAACAATTAATTTTACTGGTCCCCTCTCCTCCCCCCAGTTGTTGAATGGCTCATAAATGATCAACACTACTGGCATTTCATTTATGATTTAGCAGCTATCTGGCAGATTTTTGGTGGCTTTTATTTAGAGCACCAATCAAATCAGAAGAGAAGTATTTATTTATTTATTTATTATGTAAGTGTGGCTCTGTTATTTTGTTTTTATTTTTTTAACTGAGGACAGTTAAATTCCTGTTAAACAGTTAAACATTGATTCCTTCCAGTCGATGTAGCACGCCGAGCTCCTCTACATGTCCAATCTTGTGGCTCCCACGAAGCTCAGCACATTGAAACAATGGCAAAAAAGCAGCTGTCCACCCAACATCACACTTCCCTACTGCCCATTTTCACTTACAACCTGGGCACCGTGTTCAGGTTGTAAGTGAATGCAACCCTATTTCATACTCTCATTGCAGCCAGGCCGCCTGCTTTCCCCAAACAGCAAACAGCGCCACGGGTTTGCCCTTTCCGTAGAGGTGTTGTGATTCTCATTTCGTTTACAGTGCTTGTGTGTTACTTTTTTTTTTTTTTTTCCCCAGTCACTTCTATGCAAGAAAAAAGGGGGGCGTTGATTTTAAAAGGAAGTGGTTCTCCTGCTTTGGATGGAGTGTCCTCAAGAGACACGCCGCGATAAAATTTCAAAAGATCACTTAACCCCCGCGACCCTCTCACCACCTACAAGTAGGCGCCAGCATGTGGCGGGGAAAGCCCCCTCTCTGCGCAGTGAGAGAAGCGTGATTGATTTAAGCGCGTGTACGCTCGCGTCCATCTGCGCCTCGTGTTTGCTGGCCTGCCCTCTTCCTGTTGGAGGGCTCCATGTTACAGGAGTGTACAGCGGACAGCGGAGTGGAATGTGCTTTCTTTTTTTTGGGGGGGGGGGGGGGGATGGGGGGGGTGGGTGAGAGGAAGAGAGAGGGAGAGAGATGATGGGCTGAGGGGCAGCTGAGGGAGAGTTTGGAGGGAGGGAGGGTGGGGGTGAGAGGAAGAAAGAGGGAGAGAGATGGGGACAGGGGCAGCTGAGGGAGAGGGGTGATTGTGAGGTAACGGGTGTATTAATCCTCAGGGTTCTTGTCTTGCATGAATGATCTGGTAATTTGTTTTTAGAGGCAAGTTAGGCATTGCGAGATTTCACTGTGTTTTACTTAAAACTGACTAAATAAATGAATAAATAACTTGAGGCCAGGGCGATTCATTCATTCATTCATTCATTCACAAAGAGAGCATATTCAAAAGTAAAAACAGATGGAGATATGTGGAGATAATATTATTTTTGTTTGAAACTATTTTCTGTAGCATGTGCAACCTGAAACCACTGCGCTCAAGGAAATATCAAAATGGACATTTATATTTTCAATTGTGTGTAAAGGCTATAAATATGAATCTTTCCATATGTACAGCTTTGGTACAAGCTGCTTTAGAGTAACTTGAAGTATGTGTTCTTACTGTACTTTAGACCGAATGCACTATGCCTGCTATTGTAAAGCTGGCTGGTTGTCAGAAGCTTCCTTACATAGCTAAGATATCCTTCATTACACCCAATGACAGTGCTGTTGCTTTGACTTTAATTGCAATCCCGTTCACCTACAGTAATGGGATAGTTCCAACAATCCCATTACTGTCGGTGAACGGGATTGCAATCAAAGCCAAAGCATCAGCACTGTCATTATCATTCAAACTATCCATACCCATAGGTTGTTGTATACTGTACATAGCTCCTGTGTGGTTCACCTGATGTGTTGGGAAAAGGCCACTAATTAATGTCAGTTTCTCAAATTACAAACTGGAGGTAAAACCTCATCGCGAGCTCCTTTGAACTTCCGGTTAAACCACAGTACCTTTCTGCTTGGAGTTTAATTATGCGTCCACCCGTGCAACCTCATTTCCTGAAAGCATCGGATTGCAGTTACGGTGTGCTGATAAAACTGTTTGTGTGTTTAGGCCCCGGAAGGAAGTGGAGGGAAAGAGCCAGAGGACGATCGTATGAATTCTGCATGGTTGTAGGTTCATTGGTGCGCCGGGATTAGCTTTTTTGCTTTCTCCCCCCGTCGAATCGCTGAAAGAATTCATCCTGAGCGCCTAACCCCTCCGGTGCGACTCGTACTCCAGATCCCAAATCCCACAGCTCGGCGGGGGTCGCTGTTAATATTCTCCGTCTGTGAGCCGGCGAGGCGGAGAGTCGATGGAATCCCATCATGCTCAGGGTGTGCCGTTGACCTGCATGGCTCAGTGCCCCATGACCATTCGTGTTTGTGTGTTGTCATCCACGGCTGCTGCTGTCAACCCGGTTTTGTGCCGAAATCAAAAGAGCATTGAGAAATATGCTGTGCGCCGCTGCATTCATATTTTGTTCGCCAGTATAATCTGCCTGTCAGTCAATCGCTCCCTCTCTCTCTATCCTTGTGTAGTTCAAATAATTGTGGCATATCCTAAATACAGTCATTTAAATAATCTAATATCGCTGTTTTTAATGTTGAGAGAAACAGGCAATGTTACATAAATGGCAATATGAAGTGTTGTCATCTGTGAAAATTTCAATATACAGTATGTTTTTTTTTCTGTCTTCACAAATAAATGAATGTAATTGATTTACGGTCTTAATATAATAATACAAGGGAAATTATGTCTTAGTTACGTATTTATTGAAACAGTAATTTCAATGGTAATATTCTCTATTGTTCTGTGAAATGAACATGTTTGTGGGTATGCTATTTGAATTACATTTGGTAGACTTGTCATCAGCAGTCCCGTGTGAAATGAATGTAGCTGTTGGCATCTAAACAAACTTTATTTTATTTTATTTGCCCCATGTGTCACTTAAATTAATTTAAAGATTGTTGGAACACAGCTCAGACTCCTCCCTGGGTGAGGACAAACACCAGTGACAAGCTGAATGTTTGTCACATTTTACATCCCTCTAGGTTTGACAGCAACATGACAGATTTCACACTGTTGTGATTTCACACGGTTTTGTGTTTATCCATCAGAAATGAGGCAGGGAGACTGTGGCCTGTTCAAGTCAGACCGAAACATTAAAAAACAAACGGAACGCATTTTGATTTCTGTCTCAGCCCTCAGTACTGCTTTTGTTTTTGTTTCGTCCGGTGACACCTTGGACGTAATTTTTGTATGGGAAAAAATATACAATTATTGTTTATTTAAAAATAATAAAACCTTGCCAGTTGTGCCTTGTAATTACTCAGGAACAGTGTGGAGCAGGTGGGCAGCGGCGACCGTTGCGATCGGCATGGAGGGGGGCGGGGGTTGGGGGGGGGGGTGGGTGGTGGTGCAGTCAGTCGTGCCGGGGACCGTGAGGGATGTGGGCCGGCCTGCCCTGCTTTTCCCTGCACATGCTGGAGGCGTGGATGCCCCAGTTCAGGTTTAGCTTGCGGCGCGCTCGCTCGGTACGAGCAGGAACAGAAGAGCCCCCGGCGCTCCCCTCCTCTGTCCCCCCATCTGAGGTACGGAACCCGGAGACCGCGACTCCACGCGACAGACGTCAGCGGCAGCATCAGCACGTGAACCCCAGCACCTCAGAATCGCCAGACGCACTGTATGTATTTTTTTTTTTTTTTTCACTCAGACCTTTTGTTTTCTTTTGGTGTCTGTGCATATGCTTGGCTTTAGAAAAAAAAAATTAGTCTGATTTGTTTCTCCTGTGACTGCATGCATTATATGATCTCTAGAAAGGGAAAAGGAACAAGTGCGTGTGTATGTGTATGTATGTGTTTATGTATATATATATATATATATATGTGTGTGTGTGGTTAAATTAGTTTCAATCCAGATTTACATAACCATAAATTCAAAAGTAGCACCATGACATTTTCAGTAAATCAAGTTCTGCTTTAGCTGTGTGTGTAACCTATAAATCAGTTCTGTTCAATCTGCTTATTGCTGTTTCTCAGGAAAGCAACTTGATCACATTGGTGCAATTCCAAAGCAGCAAGCTCCATCTCATGATATGACTGTTCATTCAGTACTCTGAAATGGGACCTTAAGAGTTGCTTAAAAAACTGCTTTATATATATAAACATATTATGTCTGAATGTAGGACCCTCCAATACAGCTCAAGGTAATTCACAGTAACAGCAAGATGACAAGCTTCAGAATAACCGTTGAAGTAAGTACAGATTGCAGTTACAAAGCTCAAGGGAATTACACAGCAAGCTCTGAGGGACTATGACTAAAATGATCTTCTCTTTTCAGGGAATCTAATATTATTATGATTTTTTAAATGTATTTTTTTATCACATCTATTAGTGGTGGGTGGGTGGGCTTAGTGGGTGTCATGCTAGCTCTTTGATGTGCTAAAAGGCAGTGGAGGAAAAGGAAGGACACAGCATGGAAACACGAAATGTGAGGTAACCAACCAAGCAAAAAAAAAAGAAAGAAAAAAAAGCTTCCCTTTTTCACTATTTTACCCGGAAGAATTTTGTACATTTGTGTCTGTATGAATGCGTGTAGGTGAGTGTGAGGGAGAAGGAGGGAGGGAGAGAGAGAAAGAGAGAGAGAACTTCACTGTCTGAATATGTTCAATCAATCACTGTCTGAATCTGTTCTCACACTGTGGTTTCTCTTGGGATGAATGGGGGAATATCCATCGCTTTGAAATTCAATTGACATTTCCATTTAAATAAAAAAATGGCTAAGTATTAATTAGAAATATACCTCATCGCGACTTCCGCTCTCATGGATCCTGCCGTTCCATGCCTCAGTGCGCAGTGAAAGCTAGAAAAGTAATGTAATTGTGGTGAGTGGCCATTGTATTGTTCCACCATGTTGTTTTATTGCTACATGTGTGGAAAAGAGGGCTATAGCAAGGTTCAAGGCTTTTATGTTTGCTTTGTCATGAAACAGTGGATATCACACAACACCTCCATTGCAGCAAATTATTATTATTAATAATAATAATAATAATAATAATAATAATAATAATAATAATAATAATAATCAACATAATCTTAATAATAATAATAAAAGTTGTCTCTTGACAAATCATGCCTGGCAAAGTTGTCTGTCAAAATCCCATCAATTATTAACAAAAGTACATACATTTGAGACTGCATACTTAATCTGTGGAGATAATTTCCATTGATTTATGATTTCCCAGAATTAGGAAAACAAACCGTGCATGAATTACAATAAGATCTGCTTCACAGTTTAGAAATACGCATACTGAGTCAGTGATTTGAGTTAGGAGCAATTTATGGCTTATGGGAGAGTAAGTTCTGGGACAGAAAATGTTCTCATCTATAGATACATTAAAAAGATTTTTCTGATAAAAGAAAACAATGTATACGTTTATTTACGTATTTAATATCTATTATTCTTTATTCCGTGCATGAGCTCAATACATTCCAAACTGACTTTATTCCAATTATTAAGTGAGCTGTGTACATTTTAGAACCCCCGTAGAAATAATTTCAGTTTTGACGTGAGTTGATTCATGATTTATAATGCGATGTGATTTATGTTGATTTACTTTTACAGCGAGTTGAGAATTACTTTTGTGAGTGGCACTGTTTTGAGGACCGCGCATTCTGAAAATATATTCTTTTTAACTTGTGATACCTCATGACTGCCATGCAACAAATAAGAAAATAAAAAATAAGGTCTTTTTTTTTTTACTTGAACTCCAAGTGTACAACAATTTACAATACATAGGGCCTGATTTACTGAGACAATTCGCATTACCACTTGCAAAACTAATAGCGAAAACAATGATTGGTGCAAGACAAATACCATGGCCAATCATTCACTGGTTATGGTTTTGGTTAAAGGTCTTAGTAAATCAGGCCCATGACGAAGTGTGATAAATCTGTTTTACTAGCTTTTTTTTTTTTTTTGACAACGCGAATGACATTCAGTGAAGAGGCAGCATAAGAGATAAATAATTCCATTATTTATTTATTTATTTATTCCTTCATTTCTTTTAATGTCATTGTTGTTATTGTTTTTTATCTCGTAATTGGGGTCCCCAACCCCAATTTGTTGTCAGATTGCAAGAGTAACTACTTTCTTTGACTCATTTCTCATATCTCCAGACTAGTCATCGCGCAAGACCGGCGACAATGCTCTTCCCGCACAGACGCCCCCGAAGCAAGAATCTGATAGCGTTCGAAGGGAACGCGAGCTTCGGCTATCTCCATGTTCATCTAGCTTTGAGGTGCAATGGCACCGGACACGTGGAATGCTTAAACCGCACACACCGCTCCCCCGGCTCGTCTGTGAGTCAGTGCCGCCGTGCCGATGCCGATCCTCTCCTCCGCCCGTTCGTTTGAATCTTATTTCGGATTCTCGGGCCGGGGAAAGGGGAATTGCGGTGCTGGATTTCTGTATTATTAATATCTTTCCCTTCTGGCAGGCGGTTGGCCCAGGTTTCACTGGGTGTGAATTATAGTCAATTGGTTGCATAATCAACCCCACATTAATCATGAATGCTGTTCCCCATGGCAACTCTTTTAAATAAATTAGTCAGTTTTTTTTCTTCTATAGACTAGTGCATCTAATGCAGATGTATTAATTGGTTTAACTATGTTTATAGCTGTCTACTACTCAAACAAAGGTACTGCACATTTAAAAAAAACTGCATTCACACACACATACTGTACGCGTACCATACAGTTGTGCATATATATATACAGTATATATATATATATATATATACAGTATATATATATATATATATATACAGTATATATATACACACAAGCACACACACACACATACACACCACACAAACACACTGTATGAATCGTACATGTCATAGAGATCCATTGCAACCCTCTTAGATTTAAAATGGAAATGGTTTGTCTGTGTGTGTGTGTGTGTGTGTGTGTGATACAGTGGTGCTGCCTGGCTAGGAAGGACTTGAGTATTCTGTTGATTCAACTGAGTGTGGGCTCCAGGATTGCAGCACCACAGCATGTTGTCAGCAGAGAGGACTGTAATCACACTTCTTACACGCCAGCATTCGTTTACCCGCGCGCTCTGTGGCTTTAAGGGGGATCTCTGCTTTCGAACCCTTCGCTCTCTTCACCCTCTTCATTAAAACTGCCATCGTTTACCTTGACGGTGTAGGCTGTAGGCTGAGCTGCAGGAACGTTTCTATACGCTTTTAATATTTTTTTCCCCCTTAGTGTCTGTTAGGTAAAAATAGATTTGCCCTTAAGTCCCGGCGCTCTCAGAACAGCCGGCTGTTCGGCTGTTCCTGCGGCTGTTCCGCACGTTCAGCCGCTCCGCGTTTGCCAGTTTGTCTTTGTGCCTCTTGTAAACATGCCAGTTTCCTGTTCTGTGAGCCCGTTCACAGGAAACTGTATAAGATCACTTTACTGTCACTGGATACCGCAGCCGTGTGTTCAGAGAGGAGTCATTGTACAATGTTGAAAAAAAGAAAAGACAGGTCTATTCTTCTCGGTTTGATCTCGGAATCACAGCTAGAATTATGAGGGCTATTGCTATAAAGGACTCTCTTTGGGTTATTTTTTGACTGGAAAGTGTTTCCTTCTTCCATTCGAGTGTTATTTTTATTTTATTTTATTTTATTTTTTTTATTTTTTTGCAAAGGAGACCTACCTTGCAACACGAGAACCTGAGCTGCTCTAGAAATGTCAGTTGTAAAATAATTGCATAGCAAAATGAGCGATGTCACCGCCAGTGTAGAACCCTCGCCAAGCTATACGTAAATGTGGCGCAGTGCCATTGGCCCGCAAACATCAGTCACGCGTATTGCAGCAGGTAGGGACTGGGGCGGTGGAGAGATGACCTGTTGCAGCTGGGATTCAGACCTTTGTTCTCCCTGTGGTACTGTGTGTGTGTGTGTGTGTGTGTGTTTGTGTATATCTGTGTGTGTATGTGTGTGTACATTCAGTGTCATTTATTCAAATCACTCATCCAAATATACACATATCCCAGTTTTCCACCTAAATTCTAATGAAGGAGAACTGATTTGGGACCCCTTAGCTCTCAAACTTGAATATTCGGCAGTGATTATGCAAAACGTATTCATAAAGAATATTCCCAGAATACTGTGTCAGTTGGGACAAGCAGATAAAAAATTTCTGTCAGACACTGTGGTTCTCTGTAGGCTGGGGATAAAAAGCAGGTTTGAAGCATTTTAGATTTGGTTCATAATGTGAATGACACATTCCCTTTTGAACTTCAAATAAAAAGCCATTTTCTACTCATAATATCATGCAGAAAGCCAATGATGAGCTTGTTTTGAAAGACTAACAATGTAGAAAGGGTATTCTGTTCATACTGGCATAGAGGACATCAACTATCATTATATGGTATGATGAGTATTTTAATTATACTGTCATGTGTGAGTCAATACAGAGGGATGGTTTATACTGGAACTAGTTGGCAGAATTTATCTATTTCAAACATAGCTTTCCATGAAGCCTGAAGGGATCATTTGCAAAAGGAGTTTTCTTAAAAAGTCTCAAAACTGCCTGCAAATAAATTTCTTTCGGATGACATTTATATGGCAATACAGTCATAAATTACTCATAATGTTTGTTTGTGAGTAAGACCTTATCATCCATGCATGGTTCAGTCCTCATATGACCTCCCATATGCTTTGAAGGAGGCAATATCCAAAATATCAAACTGAATAACAAAACATAATTTTCGCTGCATTATCACACAGGGCAGTCTGACTTTCTCCCTGTTGCTTTTTTTGAGCTAGATGATGAAATTGAGGAATTATGCAAGCTTCTGTGTGAAGAGAATCTCAAATCACAAAATATATCATCACCTCAGGCTGGCCCCTTCCAAACAGCTTCTTGGGTGTCGAGGATAAAGGGGTTTTGAGAAAAGTAAGCTCCTGAGACAGAGCTGACCCCTGACCTCGAACCCCCGGTTACTGCGTCCAGGGACGGGCAACCTGCTTTGCACAGAACAGAAAGTACATCTAGCAGGAAACTTGAGGAGGTGGAGAGCTGCAGTTGCCTGAGGGATAGCAGGTTGGTGCCCATTTTACCTTGAAATGACGTGCAGCTACATTGAAGTTCATTAGATGTCTTGGATTCACCACAAACAACAAAACTAAAGTGGCGGACAAAATGGCTCCCGGAGGTCTGGCTGGTGTGTAAGGTCTGATGATCTGATGATTTTGGAGATATAAAGGTGCGATTCCTTTAGCTACCCGATAGGTGTTGAACTTAATGTCAGCTGTTATCTGTAGCCAGAGGAGGGAGATGTGAGGAGATGAGATAGCTATTGTAAGGATAGGCATTAGATGTTAAGATCTATTTAGATATTTGTGGGCATTTGTTTTTAAAGTTCACCTACCCTTTCTATCACACACACACACATACATATATATATACACACATCATCATCCCCCTGGACCCACGAAAGACCGGATTCACAGCCCACCCCAGCAATCCCTGTCTAGCACAGGATGAGGCGCGGCACCTGGGCTACAGCATTGGCTGGGGACTCCTGACACCACAGAAAAAACATGTGGAGTCTGTACACGACTGGCCCCAGGGCACCACTAAGGCTAAGGGGCGCATTTAACTGGGGCCTGCCAAGCCCTCCCGATGTTTCGTACCACACGTCTCCTCCACAGCTGCGTTTCTGTCAGACCTCACAGACCCGGCAGCTGGAGAGAGTAGCCTGGGGATCTCACAAGGAAGCTGCTTTCTAGAGCCTCTAAGGATCCCTGCGTTCGGATATGATCAGGTCCTCCACACTCTGGACTTCAACACCCTCTCCATCCTCCAAATGTATGCATTAGACACCAGGCTTGGCGTAGTCCTGTTGCAGCCCTTGTAGGGCTTCCCCATCCTCTTCCTGAGACTCTGCAGTGGATGGCCCCGCCCACGCAAAGGGTAACCAATGGTTTCTGCCTCTCCCGGCCTCCACTAATTAAGTGGTGGACCATCAAGGCACCCGGCATGCCAACAGCAACGACCCGGCAGTGGCATGGATTGCTTGCCCCACTCCACTCCACCCCTCCCCCTCACATCTTTCTGTATCTCTCCTCCAGTTACCTCTTCCCGTCAGCACCATGGACAGCCATTGAACTCCACTTACCTCCACTTACACTGTCCTACAATCTGGTAACCAATCACTCACATTCATCAGCCCCCTGAACTTCTCTCAGGCCTTAAGCTTTGTTTATGTCTGTCTATAGATATATCTGTGTTTATTGTGTCTGTCTGTAGACACACCTGCGTTTATTGTGTCTCTCTAGAGATATGCCTGTGTTTATTGTGCCTGTCTACAGATAAACCTGTGTTTAGGGTGTCTGTCTATAGATGCACCTGTGGGGTCAAAATGTAGCTCCAAATGTAGAGGGATAATTACATTTACATGCAGTTTCATGCATTTACCGTCACAGTGTGTTAAGGTTTTGAGGTGCAGCGCTGACCATTTCCTGTTCTGATCCAGCTGGGCGATGGCTGTACACTCCAGGGAAGATCAAGGACTGGTTGATGGGAAGTTTATTTAACAGGAATTTTCTGCCCAAGTGTACCTCCAGGGTTTTGCAGTGTTTTACGAGACAAGGGCATCCTGGTTTTGAGTTCAGGTGAGTTTGAAGGATTGAAAGTCTCTGTGAATAGAGAAGTCTGAATATCACACACAGTGAGTCATACACATTCAGTAGTCTCTCTCTGCATGTTGTGCTTGCCCCGTAAATATGGAAATATGGAACATTATTTTTAGTGCTGAGGGGAGTTGTGTGTCAGTGGTTTTGATGACAAGCAACCTGTAAAGACAACACTTTTTAACAAATCTGGCTGATGTTAACGAGATGTTTGGAGGATGGAGTATGTTTGACTGAGCTGTGGTCTTAGCATTCATAAACTTCCAGGAACTTTCCTTGTCATGAAATGCTATGGAAACAGGAAGCCTGGCAACCTGACAGTCATACTCTGAAACGCATGTTCCAGCAAGCTTGCTTATTCCTACAATTTTGACAAACCAAGCCCAAAAAACCTCAGCTAAACATATCCTGCCCTGGTATCATTCCAGTTTCTTAAGGCAATGTGTTTTCATGTTCTTAGCCTCAGCTATTTCTTTTATTGTATCATTGAACCAATAGTTCTTAACTTTAAATAAAACATAAATTCAAGCAGGTTTATTTCTTTACAAACATAATTTGGTGACCAGTGGATCCGTTAAACTGAGTTTATGACGGCACTAATTAATTATTGCATTTAATTGTCAATGTCAGGTATACAGTATATGTGGATTGAGTCTAAGCACATCATAACCTTTTTTGTATCTGTATTATTCAGTTCTAAATTATTTACACCATTTGTAAAGCTGTGTGAGACTGCTGAGATTTAGCATACTGTTTCTTGAAGTGGCATGTTTTAGGTTGAAAGTAGTGTTTAAACACTGCAGTATTACTGCTGGAAGAAAACATAATTTATTTCTTCACAAAACTGCAGGAGTGCTTTGGGCAACAACCTAAATACATTTTGTCTGTGATAGATCATCCCTGAGCTTCATATTTATACATTCTTCAAATATGTTTTTTTTTTATTCTACTCCTTCATTTTTGTAATTGTGTTTCTCATAGTCGGTACAGTAAATCACCAATGTACGGTATGGCATGTATAGTGAAGTAGTTGTCCTTTCTTAATTGCAGTAAGAAACACACAAGCAAAAACATTGAAAGATGACATCATGACAACAAAGAGCACAAACTGTTCCCTTTATCCTTTGAAATGTATGATAGAATTTATGGACAAATGTAATCATGCATTCTACATTCAGAATTTTACCAGGGGAACACAAATAAGGAGGTAGAAGTATTACCTCAGAGAAAATTCAAGAAATGTAATGCATGTTGGGAAATCATTACAAATTCTTTAATGACTCCAAATGTAAAATATGGAAATTCCCACAGTATGGGTAAAACCAGTGTAACATGTTTTCATGACTACCTTATAACAAAACTGCTACACTAATCTGTGTACTCGTGCAGATTTGTAAGTTAAGTATATGAAGATTTTATTTGAGTCTTTTTGTATGCCTTTTCAAATCTTGGATCAGTAGGATTGCTCTCCTCCTCAATTCTTGAAAACTTAACTGGCAATAGCATTCGCCCTGGCAACTTGTTGGTAGAGAATACACAATTCCCCGTGTCTATGTGCAAGGAGTACAACTGGTGTTTGTCTGTTGCAAATCAAGTCTGTTTCCAGCACTACAGGGGGATATTTACCTCCATTTTGCTGACTTGTACGTTTGCAGGCAGCACAATGAAATGGTATTTTATTTATTTATTTATTTTCTTACTATTGCCTCCCTGCTGTCCTCAGCTTTGGGGGGAATAATTTAATTAGCACGACACCTCCGACTTGAAATTCCCAGAGACTTCTGCAGTGTAAATGAGGGTGCTGCAGCAGCAAAAGACAGGGCTATTAAAGAAATAATAGTTCATACTTAATCATCATGGTATCGGTGACTGCGCAAGCAAATGTTTCACTTTCGGAAGTTCCTGACTTTTTTTAAATTTTATTGCCCATTTTATTTTACTTTACGTATTTTATTTCCTGTGCATTTTATTGAGCACAGAAACCATCACTGTGAACCTGACTAACACCAATGTGTTTACATTGGAGAGGCAATGCAAGGACCCGTTTATACTGCAGTGTCTCTTTCTGGGCAGCACCTCTGCCCGCTATACTGAACTGATGTCGGAGGCATTGGTAATATAATGAAGACGAGGGGTCAATCTGGGATTTAGCTAAGAGTTATTTGATAAATATAGGGTCAGACATGTCGCTACCAGGTAAATGACTTGTAATATTGAATAGCCACTGCAAGGTAAAATATCAATTTACAATGAATCAGACCTTGATTGAGGATGAGCCTCAGGGATCACACTTACATTCACACATAATTTGAACACTTTAGATTTCTTGTCATGTACGTTTGGTTTAAATATTCTGTATACAATGTCTACTTGTAAATGTAAAAAAAAATCATAATTAACCAAATATGCATGTCAGACTGTGAGATTTTAGCTATCCTCTTTTGGACAGAGAAGCCACATAACCAAACAAAAGGACACTGGTCCCTTATGTATATTGTGCGACAACTAGAAAGAGCCAAAATACATTGATTGGTTGACCTACTGACCAGTTTATGAGATTTTGCCAGACACTGTGTGTAACTGGCAGTCCATGGGATAATTAACTAGGCTTAGAGATCCCTCTGATAGGTAAGTGGCATGGATCGAAGCTGAAAATAGCATAACTTTATCCCCTCTTAACCTCATCTTCACAGGCTAATTAATCGGGGAGACGGCTTCTTGATATTTCTTTTTGTTACATCATCTCTGCTCCCACTCTGCAAACATCATCTCCAACAGATGTGCCAGTTATAGACGAGCAGTGTGCTTTCTTTTGCTCAGCATGTCTTCCACAGGCATTTTTCCAGAGATAGAGAGCAAATGAAGACTAGATCAGCCAGAAATCAGTTGTCGTGGACCACATGCTGGGACAGTTATACATCATTGTGAGTGTTGGAACATTTCAGTATTTCAGTGATGGCAGACAGCTAAATTTAATATGATGTCTTTGTAAAGTTAAAAATAGCATGATCGCTCTGAGATCAGCATCGTCAGATTTTGTTTTAATTTCTGAATGATGTCTTTCGCATTTGCTTCTTGTTAAGATGCACTGACCAAAGCAAAAAAAAAAAAAAAAAAAAAAATTCCCACCTTTTTGTCATTCTACTTTTTAGGCCACTTCTTAATCTGTATTTTCCTTCATTCTGCCAATGCAGAATTAAAAAGCACTGCCACATAAGCCTGTCACAACATTCTCTGTTAATTTGGGACAGCTCATACTGAGACTTTCATCCTACAAAACACAAACAGCCACTGATACTTCTCCCACTGCAGTACTCCAGCTGAGTTGTGTCACCATTGCACCAAAAGAACAGTATGACTTGCACCAGAGAACCGTATGACTAGTGTAGCTGGTGCAGGCAGACTGCAGCTACTCGACCTGACCAGAGGAGGTGCTATTGCATGATTAGAAGAGGAAAACGCCTCCTTACTGAAAACATGTTTACAGCACAGTGCTTTGTTTGATTTTGCACTGACCCACAGGATGGCACAACCACAGTCAGAAAGGATTCAAGTAACAAGGCGCATTACCATTACCTGTGTCATGAACCTTTGTTTAACACACCTCTAGAGACTCCATCACCTTGCTCAAAGACAGCTTTCAGAAACAAAGGAGAGGACTGAAAACAGGCCGCCATTATAGCCCTCGTGGCTAAGTAAGAGGGCAGGACCACAATAAACGCTAATTAGATCAAACACCTGTCACTCTATGTGCGGGCAGCTGGGCCAGGTCATGCACATATGAAGGTTTCAAGTATTACTATGATTTTTTATTTTTTTTCAGTGTTACATGACTCATAATTCCCTGTCTGCAGTGACGTGGATAACATGTCTTCCACCTTTTTGGTCACCAAGCCACATTTTTATGTTCAGGGTCATATTTATCTCGCTTGAGCAATTAACAACTCCGTAACAGATGGTGTTTGCGCAACATCAATGCATACCACTATGAAGTAATAAATAAAACATAAACCATTGCTTCTTGTGAGAATCAGCGTTCAGATATTAACACGCATGGCCACACAGATTTTTAATCAGAACGCAGGTGACTTTAATATTTGCTACTCATATTTTAGAAGTTAAAAATAAGGTTCATTCTCAACAGAACAGTGCAATCTGTATGTCTGCGTAAATGCTTATGCAAATGCTATTATCAGTACCTACGGTATGGAACAATTAAATTAAATTCTGTGACTCCGCTTCTTTTGTCCTTCACCCCGCATTGATCGACACGAGTGAATCACTGTTTGTTTTGAGAATGGTACCACTCCACTCTGCAAATGCCATATGAGATCACTGCACTGTGTGTGATCCACATACCAATCAGTAATAGCCAAATGCCATAACTCCATTATCCAGTGCAGTCTGGTTATGCAATGTACAGCATGCTAATAGCTACAACTACATGTAAATAAAATTAAAAAAATAAAAAGAATACATAAATAAATAAAATTAAAAAATAAAATTAAAAAAATAAAATAATAATAATAATAATAATAATAATAATAATGTGTGTGTGTGTGTGGTAATGTATGTATGGTAGAGAAGGTTTTTTTTTCAAACTGAACATTTTTTTCATTTTATTATTTATCATTATTAATATTTTTTTATGGCAAATGAAAAATTTACATAATATCTTTGACTTGGAATGTCACACTGGTGAATTTACAGTGGCAAAGCGAAAAAGGTTTTACACCACAAGTGTGTACGGTAAAAAAATGAGTGCAAGAGTGACACTTTTTCCAACAGAGAACGACTGGAACAGCTGCATTTAACTAATACCCTCTCCCTTGAGACAAGGAAACCTTTTCCGGGCTATTATGTACACATAGAATTATAGTATACTGAATATTCATGAGCATCAGATCAACTGTCAGTCCAAAAAATTGTATTGCATGTCATTATTTTATCTGGCCCTCATAGAAAGGTTTTTCACCTCATGCTAATATGTCTCCATACATACATTATTCTAAGCTTTATTACCCCTTGTGGCCATTGCATAACCATAAATGTTCAGTGGGATGGTGGGAAATTATTACAAATAAAATTTATTGCACTGCTACGTTCCATTAAAGAAATACTACATTATTTTCCGCGGCTGGTTTCTCAGATTTAAGGCTCGTATTAAAACTATAACTTTGTGTGACAGTGGTGATAAATAACAATGATCCGGTCCTTTGCTGAATTTTATCCATCTGCTGAAAGTTTAACCTTAGCATAAAATAGTAACATGTGAAAGCTTATGAAAGAGATTGTTCTTTCTTTATAATGTTGTACATTCATGTGAATGAGGCACATTTCAATGCTGTAGATAACACAAGAGAAAGGACTACAACATGGTTTTCTAATATCACGCAAAAAAATATTGTACTCAATTAGATGTCAGTATGGAATTATAGTTTTTTAATGAAATTTTGAATCAACCTGTTCCAACTTGCATCAAGTTCTTCATTCTTGTAGGCAGTGAATGTGACTGCACTATACAGTAGACCTAAATATGCTTTAATATGAAAGCCCATCTTACAGTGCCTTGGAAAATAGTCTTCACGAGGAAATGTCTGTATGAGCTTTGAGAGAAATTATGAGAAATGTTTGCCCATTTCTCTGTTAACAAATGCTCCAACCATGCCTGACAGTCTGATCTGATAAGTGTTCGTGGTTGCACCATATTTATCCCCATTTTGTTACAATGGATTTAACGGTGTTCCTAAGCAAGGCTCAGAAGCCTTGTCAAGCATTTTTTTTTTACCTTCAGCTGGTTTTGGATTTCTAACAACTCAAGTTCATTTCCAAGGACCAGAGGAAGCTTCTTTATCTTCAAGAAAGCATGCCTTGTCTGATGTTTCATCCTCACACAAGTGGATTCAAAATCAACATAAGTGGACCTTTTGTAATGTATCTAGATTCATTTCTCAAGAAAATTGAATATATATAAAATGATACTGTTACTGAAATGGGTGTATTTATACTACTATGCATATATCTTAATTTGACTTTGCAACACCGCAAAATGAGTCAGAAAACGTATTAAAAGTCAGAATGAAATTTCAACTAATAACTCCTCCAAAAAAATGTTTGTGTCAAGGCAACAGAGAATCCAACACCTAATAATGTTGTTCTTTTTAATTAAGCTGGAATGGTGTTGCAGCAGATAAGATGCATTTTGAAGGAGCTCTATATCATGAGCTTGGAGAGATAGATACAGTGCATACCCCAGCATAATAATGTTACGCTGTGTTTATCAATTAAAAGTGAAGTCACAATGCAGATTTACATATATTCACACAGGGTAGACCTATTTGCAATAGACTCCCACTGTTCCTGATAATGATGCTACAATGGCACCACCACCACAAATGCCAATTAACACAATTCACCTAAACAGGCCCGTATGCAAATTAAGTACTCAATATTCTTGCTTCATATTCTTTTTTATCGTTACTTAAATCTTTATTAGGTCCCCTATTTGGAGTTTTTTTTAATTGCTTAAAAGTTGCTGTATATACTACTGTATATATCAAGTGACACCTTTTAAGCAACTAGTGTCACCCAAGGATTACATGATCAGTGACTCCAGTAACGGTTTCTATAAATGGAGCGCCTGCTCCTCTTCTTTGGAACGTGGCGATCCTCTGTCACAGATCACTCAGAGGGGAGTCTCAGGAGAAGAAAGAAAGCATTGTGACAGGAGAGCTGGAAGATTTTTTTTAAAAAAAAGGAAAAGAAAACTCCAGCCAAGGTGCTTCGCAGACGGTGACCGAGGTGTCGGAATCCCGTCCCCCTCCAGCCGGTGCCCGTCCTGTCTGGGACGGAGAGGTGCGCGGTGCGGCTAATTTGCGGAACGGCTTAAGTCGGCTGCGGCATATTGACGGCGACGTCACTGCGGGCCTGGTGAAATGTGAGGAACGGCGGCGTGTGTGTGTGGGTGGGGGGGGGGGGGCGTCAGGACTGCTAAGCTTTCAGTTCCGACGCACGCAGAGGAGAATAAATTAAAGCAGGTGGATCTGGCTGTGCTGGGAGCGGGTGCTTTAATTACAGGACAGGGCCTCATTAATTAAACAGTAAGTGATAAGAGAGAATGAACAATATGAATCATCGGCAGGTACCTCAGATTGGGCAGCTTTAGAATTTATAATCCACGGTTTATGGATGTCACAGATTAATTAATTATTAACCACCTATTTACCGGTGAGACTTTGCAGCATTTATTGCAGCTCTGTGTGGCAGCACTGCATCTACAAAAAAGCATTATGGTCATTTATCGTTTTTATTGTGCATTCTATAATTTATTATTTTCAGACAGGATTAAGATCATTGACAAAGGTTATGAATGATCTAATCCACCTATTTCTTGTAAAGTATAAGCGTACAGATTATACAGATCTTTTACCTCTGCAACAAGCCGGAATTACCGCTCATGCGGTCTGAGTCCAGGAAATTACAAGTTATCGCAGGAGATTTAATAAAGGAACAGGGCAGGCACCGATTCAGAGAAAAGCCATTAATCTGCATAATAAAACAATGAATGACTTTGCAGAGTCTCAGTTACTGCTTCATCTGCAGAGGAGGTGATGATTCACAGAGAATCATCAGTCACCATGGGACTGCAGGTACTACCTGCACACATTACATTATCAAATAAGCCAACAAGCAGTGGCTGGTACATTTTCCATTTTAAAACGCCTCTAATTGACTTCACACATTGACCCCTCGGTTTGAAAAACAAACCCACTCAATGCAATCTCGAAGCTGCCATTTAATGTTTCATTATGTTGTTTGTTTTGGTACAGCATATTTTCATATTGACGATTTATCAATATAAAGTTTTATATGATTTACTTGTACCTCATATGAATCTGCCAACAGTTAAAACCTAAGAAGTAAATAAAGATTATAGTGAAATACCCTATGCAATATAATAAAGCTGGTATATCCAAATAGTCAGTTACACTTAATTTGGCTTTCCCCACCATCTAACCTAACAACATGTAACATAAAACTTGTCAAGAGTACAAATTGCAAATAATTATATGATGCTGAATTTTGGTGTCAGCACCGCATACACACCAAGCGTTGATAGATTTTTACTTCCAAAATGTAAGTAAACATTATAGTCACACTTGTAGCTGTGCTACAAGTTTAGCGACTTAGCGAGCCAAGAGGATCTGTGTCAGGCTGCGCATTGTCTGGAGTCAAATAGTTGAAACTGCTTAGGTTTGATTTCCATGCCTGTCCGTATTACTTTTGTACCAGTTCAATCATAATGTTTGGCTGCTCAGTAGTGTAACTGCTTACTGCTTACTGCTTACTGCTTACTTGTAAGCACCATTCTCAAGATCAGCTTAAAAAAAAAATCACTACAGAATTTTGACAGAAAATGTATGAAGCTAACACAGTATCAAGAGAGGCTCAGAGCAACTTGCTGAGAAACATGCAAATAAACACATCAAGAGAAAAAAATGGTGCACAAAAATTGTGCAGTGAGAAATTGAGCTATTTTGCTTTTTTTTTATTGATTTACCTTAGATGCAATTTATTCATGTATGGGTTGTTAGTTGCTTTCCATTGCACAGCTCAGATTTTCATCAGATTTATGGAATGCTTGGTGCTTTCTTGCATGTATTATTCAGCCATATAATCTGTGTGATCTGATTTGCTGAAACAAAGCATGTGATTTCAAATAAGGCTATCCTTTAAAAATGGTTTGAAAAAATACCTATCCAAAGCAGTATCCATGACTTCGGCATCAATGGTGTCATTTGGCGTCATCCTGGCGTACCAAATCAATGTGCTAACGTAATACTAATGAGACATCAATGTGGGTCAAAGCCCAAATAGCAAGAAATTGTATGCTAGATGGCTATTTAACAGCGCAACTACTTTTAAACTAGCTTACAATAATAACTAAAGTTCCATGTGTTCGTGTCTCATTGAAATGCAACTGTGGCCTCCTAGCCAGTGTGTCAGAAGCCAATGTGTCTCTCAACAGCCTACTAGGCAGCAGTGAATGTAGGTCTCTTCTTGATGAGCTGCCCCCATTGTATCAGTAAGAGAGAGAGAGAGAGAGAGAGAGACTCTCTTTAATGAACAGGCAAAGCCTATTTTATAGTTTTCGTTTTATAGTTTTCATTTTGTGTTTGATGCCCACCTGTATACTAGTTTCTGTTTCCACCACTGAGTTGGAAGCTGTCATTCATCACAAATGAAGGTACACCATTCTGCTTCTGAATATAACATACATTATATTTTCAAACATTCCCTTATAGACTAAGCTTTGAGTACAACCATCCCACCCCTAATAGACTCCACAACATAATCCCATTGCAGTGGTTGAGATCTTTATTGTTGGTGCTCTGGTGAACTTCAGAGGAGTACTGGCTGGCCTATCTGAAATGAGTCAGGTCAAATCATCATCATCATCATCTATGTACAGGTAAACACCATGTCCTGGCACATTTGCCAATGGAGTTTCATCACACTGGTCCAATAAAATAGCTCTTTGGCTTCATTTTACTTTATTTGGGGAGATGTCAGTGGCAGCAGATTAGTCATTTTACCTCTAACTGGAATTCATATAGCAAAATTAAGAGCTCCACTAAGGCTTAGATTGTTTATTTTGGTGACAAGAGCATAATGAAAGTGAAGTGCAGAGACAAGTATATTTTTGTCTTGGTTAGAAAATGTGACGGAACAATAAACCGTGTTATTACAATGCATTTTATTTCTGGCTCAGCGCACACTTGAGGCCACCATTGATCTGGGGAATAAAATTTAGGGACGCACAACACATTTAAAATGCAGCGCTATTGAAATCACCGTTGTGCAGAACACTTCTGGGACCTCCCAGTCTGAGTAATCACCCTTTAGGAAGACAACCGAGAGTTAGTCACAGGAAGCAGTGCTCACAATGCACAAGCTCATCTGCAAAGGAAGGCATGTTGTTCAGCTCTTTTTTTGTTGTTGTTGTTTGTTTTTCTTTTTAATTGTCGTTCTTCTTTCCCCCAAGCGTGATATGACTGAAAAAATGCGAACTAAATGAACTTGCCGTTTGCCAAACAGAGCTGATTTCTGAAGAATATTTTTCAACCCACCCTCACTGAAAATAAACAAAAAGAAAAACTGCGTATTCACAGCAAGTTTCTCTCCCAGGCCTGCTTTTTTGGTCTCTTTTGGAGGCTGTCTATTTGCCCGCAGGTGCCACTAAATAAGTCTCATAGACTGACGCACACCTGGACAAGCCTGCATTCCAGGAGATAAAAGCAGCCCATGAGAGGGGCTCTCATTGGTCAGGTCAGCAGCATTTTGGCTCACACACTGGCTGCCTGCTCCATCTTATGGTTTGGTCTCCACATATTAGTTTTCTGTGTTTAGCGGTGTTTGCTTTGTTGGTTGCACGGGGCAGGCAGTGTTTGTTTTGTTTTGTTTTCCTTTTTTATACACAGTTTTGTTCGGCTTTGATCAGAGAAAGAAACCTGTGAAACCTTTTTTTTTTTTTTTTCGGTTGTCCCTGGAAGAATATGTCTCCTGCTTCTGAGATCAGTAGCCTACTGCTCTGGCCTGCCCACTGCCCTGTCCAGCCCGACATCCTGTAACCCATGTTTGCTTGTTTGTGTGGTAACTTTTATTAATTTTTTAGTGAAATAGTATTGTTTTCACATGAAATGCTTTTCAGTAGCTTTAAGATAAGTTTCTGTCTGATTATCCACTTTGGCATTGTATTTCAGAAACTGAGAGACAAGGCAAAGCTTCCACCCAGACACGATAATTTATTTAATAAAAAGCAGAAGATGAAGTTTATTTTGTATAAATAGCTATGCCATTAAAAAAAGAAAAAAAGTTTGCAATTATTATTGGGTTTTTGGGCCTGTAGCTATGTGGTGGGGTAAGTGCACCTTTGGGGTAAGATGACCAGCTGCAGGCTCGTATGGCTTTAATCAGAATGTGCACAGGAGTGTGTCACCTACCTCTCTCCGCCTGCCATTACCCAAACATCTGCTGGTGGATAATACCGTTTTTATTTATTTATTTTTTACCTTGTGAATTCCTGTCATATACTTTAATGCCAGCAAAAGGAATGTGCACCAGGCCCCACTAGCACTTCAAACCATTTGGCAGTCGACAGGAGTGCATATGTACTCCACTCTGGCGGACTTTTTAACGGCAGTTGAATTAAAGCAGTCGCTGATTGCACTTCCTGTTTGGGCTCAGGTTCGGTGCAAGGCTCACTTGAAAAAAGGTGCCTTAAAAAAAATGTTTTATTTCTGTGTACGTTTGATAACAGATGCACATTGAAGCATTTGCTAAATTAGTACCAGTTTCCATAGTGTAAAGCCTGTTCACATAAACATAATATTATGATGCAGTGTATGAGATTTCAGTCATTGGCAGTCATAAAACACTTGTGGTAGAATTTATAATTATATCATTAGATCCAAAATTATGTGAATTGCATAATATAAAGGTTCATATCTATAGGAATCTGTGAACATCTGAAATTTTACTAAATGATCCCATCTGTAATTTCACTGTTAATTACCAAAATTCAGAGGCAAGCAGTCATTCAAGCTGCCAGGGGATTTGAGGCTATAGCAGCTCATTGATCAACAGGAATAGTCCCTTAACTTAAATTTTTCAAGTACCCACAAAGAACATTTGGAGCAAAGCTGTTTATGATAAAATGAAGGCGAGTTACCACACGTCATATCTGATCAACAAAATCAGATATGGGTCCCCACCATGAAGTCACACTCATTAACTTAACAAATGTGGTCCTTATTCACAGTTCCTTTTAATTGCTTTCAGAAGTGCAAAATGTTTTCTGGAAAGCATTATGCTGCTTTTCTTTTCAGGGTAACTTAAAAATGAGAGAATTCTCCAGGGGTGTTTTATTCTTGGGAAGAAGAAGAAGAAGAAGAAGAAGAAGAAGAAGAAGAAGAAGAAGGAGAAACACTTTAAATAAGACTGTAAAGGCCTAAATGTTGAAGCTTAAATTGGACTTCAATTATATATACGGACACTGGACTCATAACAAATTTAAAGAAGGCATTCCCAAGTTACACGACAGATTAACCGCTTAACAAAACTAATTACCCTGTTCTTCTGTAACGGCTGTCAACAATGGTGGAGCTTAATATGTATTACTTATAATGGAAACGCATGAACATCATTAAAACAGCACTTGGGAGTACAGTATGGGGAGTGGATTGCTCTGGATACCATTAGGAGACGCAGTAAAGCACCAAGCAGAAGGCTTCAGCTTTGGCTCCTGGGCGTGCTCGGCTGTTGTAATATCGACCTTGAAGGTACTTGAGTTGCCTTTCTGTCTCTTTATGCAAGCATGTTATGTAAATATAATATATATGTGTCATGCATAAATGATTTGGCGAAGTGAATAAGCAGCATACAAGACGTATTTTGAATAAATGAATGAATGGATGAATTAATGAATGAAACGTTACATTTATATAGCAATTTTCCAGACGCTCCAAGTGCTTTACAGTGAGCGTTCTGGTGCAAAATGGCTGCCATGCATCACCCAGATGGGTGCTACACACAGCCACCACCAATGTGGAGCACCCATCTGGGTGATGCATGGCAGCCATTTTGCGCCAGAACGCTCACCACACATCAGCTGAGGTGAAGAGTGCCATTAAGCAATTAAACATTTATACTGCATATTCTGCATACTGGTTGCACAGTTTTATGTAAAAAATAAAAATAATAATAATAATAACAGACTAGAATGTGAGCTGTCAAGTCATGAGAAAAAAAAACTATGACTTGATTCCACTTGGACGTTTTAGAGACGTCCAGAGATGAAAAATTCTCGAAGGAGCGACGGGAGGCGGGCTCGGGTCTGGAGCACATATTCATTAACCCCCTCTCAGTCACCTCATTGCTAAAAAGCCGCACTGTTCAGAAGGGCCTGGCTTGAATGTGCAGTATTGATCAGGTTAAATTACATTCTTCGCACGGGTCGTCAGTTTCCCAACCTTCCTTACTTGAATTTCATCTACCAGCCCTTTGGCGCCTTAAGAAACTCAACAGGAAGTCGGGCTTCCCTAACCAGGCTCTTTTGCCCTTACTGAAGGGCCTCAAAGGGAACAGAGTACTTTGTGGTCACGCAGGAAAATCCTACGCCTCAGTGAACACCTGACCAAGGTTCAGTCAGAAATGCAACATTTTATACAGTACATCTCACTTTTAGAATCTCATTCAAATAAAACACAGAAGGAATTCAGCTGAAGAGCTTTTGCCTACTCCCAGTGATTTCCCCTTGGGTGTAATATGGTGTTCCCATTTTTTCTACTACTGACTTTCATCCATATTAAGTTCCACTTACCAAGCAGCTTCTGTGAGATTAACTGTTTTCAGAGAAGTTGCCAAAAGCACAGACCCATGACAGGTGTCTAATGTGACTGTTGGAATTCTGTTTTTACTCTACTGTTCACTGGCTTCCCTGCTTTTGCCATCACTGGAGATCCGAATGCAGGTCCTCATTTGCATGATACGCAATGGAGGATGAGCACCCAGGACTAAAAATAAATGTTTTTTTGGTTGAAGAGACTGTTGATTGCAGCATTGGGGCTATAATTAAGCGCTCGTTGTGCATTTCTTTTGGTTTCAATAAGATGGGAGAGGGAATGTTTATCAAAACAAACATGGACTCTTAGTGGGTAATTATGAAACCCTGTATCATTTATTTATACACTTATCCATTTATGTATTATGAATGGATTTGAATATTTTCATATTTGACAACAGTCTTCAAAACTGAGGGGATCATTTGCAGCCAGATGCAGACGGTTACATCATTCGGGAAACATCAGAGTCGTTGAATGTGCCCATACAGCCGTCCTCCCTCAAACGCGTCAGCCTGAACCAATGAACGTGTAATGGCCTTAATGTGAGCCCTGAGTTAAATTTAGCACATCAAATGTACTTGCACTCAGACATAAGCCAGCCTTAATTGCATCTATAACTACCCTCTCCCATCACGGTAACTTCAAATTGCACGTGTGCACACACACGCACCTGCACACACACACACACACACAGTCTCGTATTGCTATCCTTGTGGGGACTTCCCATTGACTACATTCATTCCGTAACCTCTAACCCTAATCCCAACCACTTCATGCCTAACTTTAACCCTAACCTTAACTTAATTGTAACCCTAACCCTAATCCTAAATCCTAACCCTAAAACAGCCTCTTGACCTTGTGGGGACCAGCAAAAGGTCCCCACAATGCGTAATGCTCCTCATCTTTCTATCTGTGTGGGGACATTTGGTCCCCACAAAGGTAGTATTACAAGTTCACACACACACACACACATGGCAGCTTTTGTTCACTGTCAGCCTGGGACAGAACCTGGTGTGTCAGCACAATCCCCTAGGATTCTCTCCACAGCTGGATGACCGTGTGACACATCCACATCGTAAAAATCTCAGGCTACTTTTTTTCAAACAGGATCTTTAGCTTAGCTGGCAGATAGCATGCTTGCACAGAAGCCCTTGCTAACAGCAGCCCCAACAAATGGAATGGATGTTCCTACCTTCACTGACTAAATACATTACATATCACATCTACTGCCCTTGTGAACACAACACAAAATAATCTATTCTGTTGTGGAACAGGGATTAGTTTATAAAGATGCACTTTGGCTATCACAATGCAACCTGCTACTATGGTAACGGCAAAGTGCTGAATAATTACGATCCTATTTTTGACCGACAGCCATCCAGTTGAATAGCAGCCTTTGACACTTTAAATACAGTGGAACAGCAGGAAGGAAACCCAGCATGTGGGATTTGCCATGGAAGGAGAGATCTCTTGCTTTGTTTTTGTCATAGATGTTTGCATTTGCACTGCATTATCACAAATCATAAAGTTTGCAGAGGATGCAGTTTGACGACCGACAGTTGGCGAAGGTGATCAAACCATGTTAATTGTGTTTCCCAGTGCTTCAAGTGTGCCAAAGACCCACTGAAGTAGCCATCTGTTTCAATTAGATCAGTCATATGTCACATTGTGTTTGGAATCAAGAGCCAGAGCTGTTGCTTTAGGAACTGGCTGTGCTAAATCCCTCTGACATGTTTGTTCATTAAGTCAGCCATATCTGTCTGTTTATGAGGAGGAATCCTGGCTTGTGAATGCGTGTGAACTCGTAACATCTTTTAGCTTGCTACTTAGCACCTTTTTTTTTCACCAGCCATTCAATGACTGAGTGTGGGCCATGGTTGGAGTGAATAAGGGAAAAACAGTTGCCTGCATTCAACCAATACATGTCCTTAATTTTGACTTTCAATTAAACCAATGTATCTTCTTTTTTTATTACAAGAAAACATATAATGCTAAATGTTTATTAATTAATGGTAATATCAAGTGATTGAGTAATACTTTTTTACAACTCATTGTGTCTCAGTCAAAATGAATGATAACGTGTCCAGAACAGTCATTATATACACACAGGCTGTGTGCTTGCTCTGGGTATCCTGCTTTGACCCATCTCAATTGTGAAGCAGTAGTGCTGTCTTCTGTAATCCCCCATTGTAGGCACACATCCAAAATGTACCGCTGACAAGAAACAAAAACAAAAATAAATAAAATAATAATACGCTCCTCTTATGAGATGCTTTTCTCCTACCAAATATGGGCAGGATTTTCAAAGGCAAATGCTACCCCAGGTTGGTCTGTCAGGCTCATGGCCACAGTTGACTCATTTATGTAATTGTTTTTTGTTTTTTGTTTTTGTTTTTTTTAATTCTGTGGGGATTCTGTCTGTGCAGCAGCAGTGTCCAGGGATTGTGCAACATTCGGGCTCAGGTGTCTTTGTCTTTCTGCGCTTGGAGGCCAGATGGAAGTTTTTCACACCTTCCTAACCACGCCTTGGGGAGTGAGACGCACAGAACGAGTAAAGAAATCGCACTGATAAGCAGTGATTTAGCAAACAACTCACAGAAGAGGCACACATGCAAACTGCTATCAAAACTTCAATCTCCCATATTTGAATCAAACCGGGAGACCAATGAGCTGAAAAGTCGACTGTAGGCCTGTGTGTGGGTAAGCTGGTAGTCACTGATGGGATTCATGGGAGTTTGCAGATTTGCCTTCCAGTGTCTGGCGATAGCGCTTCTAACTGTGTGCAAGATAGGCAGTCTTTGTATCACTGCCCGAAGAAAAAAAAGAAACAAAGAAAATCCTTATGGTTTAATTATAATTGAAAAGCAATATAACTTTTCCCTTCCAACACTATGAGGCGCTCAGATTTGAAGACTGATTACAGGAAGGGGAGAGCACAGCGGTTGAATTACTCATTAATATGGTGCATTAGGAACGTCTTGCACTGCCTCCCATTATAGAACGCCAGCCGAAGTATATCTGTCAGTAATTGGGTATGCGGAGAAGAAGAAGAAGAGAAGCAATCCATTTACAATGGGCTGCAGCATACGCAGAAAAACTTCTCACCCATACGCGCCAGCGGGTTGGGTTGTGCAGCAAAGCAAGATGGCTGTGTATTATTCTGCGCTGTGGCCTTTGTGCTTTGTGTGGGGGCAAGGCTATTGATTAACTCACCTTAAAACACGGCTACCCTTGATGGAGTAGCTCACGGCTACTCTCGATGGAGCAACTCATGGCTACTCTCGATGGAGTAGCTCACGGCTACTCTCGATGGAGCAACTCATGGCTACTCTCGATGGAGCAGCTCACGGCCACCCTCAATGGAGTGGCTAGCACAAAGATGATCAGCACTGCTATCAGAATGAAACAATCAGAGATTGGTGATCTCTCAGTGTCACATTGGGGCGATCTAAAGATGCAGAAGATTCTCCAATCCTACTCTGAAGAGGGAGGGGACAAAAAAAAAAAAAAAAAAAAAAAAAAAAAACCGAGAGAGGACAGAGTGTCCTGCTTGGCCCATGTACTCCAAGGATGGGGAATGTGGATGTGGCTGTCTCGCTCTTTCTGTGGAAGAGTTATACAGGCACATCCAGGGTCTTCCTACAAAGCAGTGATTTAATTCAAAGTGCCTTGCTCAGA
The DNA here is from genome assembly GCF_013347855.1 of Anguilla anguilla. NCBI lineage: Eukaryota > Metazoa > Chordata > Actinopteri > Anguilliformes > Anguillidae > Anguilla > Anguilla anguilla. The sequence goes on along the minus strand of NC_049203.1, from coordinate 63,264,674 downwards.
TAGTACAATCTACAGTCCTCCCCTTGGTTTCCTAGAAGAAATCACAGGTGTAATGCATTGTTGCATTTGTGTTTGTCTGAAATCGCTGGGCCCTTGTTCTGGGAAAGAAAAAGAAAATAGGTGGCGGATGCTAAAAGCTCAGGGAAAGAAAAAAAGAGAAAAGGAGCAAAGGTGATTTCGTAAGAGGGTGGAAAAAATACTCCACTGTCATCGAGGACTTGCACCTCATAAATCCCAGACAGCATTTATTGAAGTGCAGGAGCATCCATTTGTTTGTTTTATAGGTGGTCACAGGAGCGCATGTGCGATGGAGTGGCTCCAGAGCCACCCGTTTCGGGGCGAAGCAGTCCGGCAGGTAGTCCACGTGACACATTAACGGGATTACCCGGACCCCGGGTTGTGTGAGCTTCTCTGAGGCGGGGGGCCGCCATCGTAAATGATGGGCGCGAAGGACCCGGAGCGACAGTCCTGTTATCTGGCAATGCCTCTTAAACACCTAGATAGAGAGGCGGCTTCTAGATCTGACCTCCTGTCCACGAAACCTATTTTTTTTTTCCAAGGACCACTCTCCCCGCATCAATCATCGTGCCCCTCTGCGTTGTGTTTTTTTTTTTTTTTTCATCGAGTGACTAATGACTCTGTACTTAGTGAAAAATAATGGATTGGTAATTTCCCCTTGCAAATAAAACCAAAGAGGCCTACTTTTCAAGTTTCAAGGTATCCTTGCCCGTATTAATCAACTCAAAATTTAGGAGATGAATAGCCTTGAAAAATCAAATTAATCAAAATTGCCGTCCATTTAGAATAGAGCATCAACTGTTGCTGCAACCTAGTTTCATCAGGTTAGTGCAGGGCGACGCTGATTATGAAGTGTTAAGACTATTGAAGTAAAATTAAATACGACTCAAGGCCCAATGACCTGATGTTTTCTTGAGAAGTTAAAATCAAAGTATTGTTGTCGTGTCTGGGCCAGCTGCCTGGGCTAACTGCAATCAAGCGCCTTATTCTCTTTATTTTAGCAAAGAGGATAGAACGGTACTCAAGCTGCTTAATGTTTTTAATGTCATAGGTGCACAGATTTAGCCTAAGCAAAATATTTCTCGCCAGCTCTTGGAGAAAAAACATTCTGCAACTTTAATACTGTACTTTTTTTTATCTCAAGGATGAATAAAAATTAAAATAATATGTCAGTTTGAACTAAAAGAAAAAGTATTTGCTTTTCTTTTTATCATATCAGAGGCTAATGGTGCTCTGCTGAAACCCCCAGAATCAATTCTTGTGTACATCGCCGGTATGCAGGAGAGTCCTTGGGCATTACATCTGCAGCTTTCAACCAATGGTAAAAAAAGAAAAAAAAAAACGTAATACCCTGTCCTCGGCCATATTACTGTATAATCACATTTAGACTCCCTCGCCTCGGTGGCACCGTGGCACATCTACTTATGACTGATCAGCGCGCTTCTGCCGAGTGCGATCCCGACCTCTTCCTCTCCGAGGAGCACCACGCCGCCTCGCAGAGTCCCATCAGTCATTACCGTAAACGCCAAGGCCCCATTAAGAAACACCTGATGTTTCAATTACGGGGAAATTCCTCCTCGGAAATTGCCTCGAAGGCGAAGGCCGCCCCGGCAGAGGTCTGCCGCCTGCATTTCCCCCCGGATTTTTTTTTTTTTTTCAGTTGGTCGCCTGAACTTTTTAGCTTTTTTTTTTTTAAAAAAGGCCATTATGACACCGCTATGATACAGAACAGGGGCACCTGAAGAATAGGCCACCGCAGGCTGAGCTCATTTGAATTTTAATTCAACTCGCGGCTCGTTCTTGCACAGTCGTGGCAACTCAATGAAACAGGATGAAAGTGCATTTTCATACGTCTCAGATTAAGGTTTTAACAAATTCACATAATATCATTGCATTTCTTTATTTTTTGAAGAGAATAGCATTATCACATGCTGTTATTGCATATCATATTATTGCAGCTTTACTACATTTACAAGGATTACAGTGTTTCCTGAAAATGAGATCTGACAATACAAGTCTCTAATAATCAAGAGTTCATGGAACTTGTTTTTCTGTGTCACAAAATTGTAGAGTGTGGGGTATCCTTTGCTCACAAGTTTCATTAATTAAACCGTTTACAGAGCCTTTTGTGATATTGAAAAAGAGTCTCCTTTTTTTTACAAATTTCTTCAGATTTCGTTTTTCTTGCTGGTGGATATACCGCACCAACTGAAATCTATGTTTTTGCCAGTCAGACACTCAGGGAAACTAGTAGTGAGTTTTTGTGTCACCAGTCCCCTCCTGGCTCTTTTGTGTGAAATGTTTTTGACATATACATTGTTTTAAGCAGGCAAATGGCAAAATAGTACAGCTCATTTTAGAGTGTGGGGATTTCATTGAGAGCTACAGGATCACATGCCAGCTGATGTGATTATTTCTGATTTCAATGATGACCATCCCAACCAGTCGCATTGCCAGCCTCAACAGAATTGTGTGGCGTCAGCCGGATCAGGTGATATCCATGTCAACACTTATGACAAATGCCTATTTCACAGTTTTAACGAATCGATTAATTATTTCAAGAAAAATTCAAGCATTTGGAAGAAAAAAAAAAAGAGATCTGCTGTGATTGGTGGCGCCATTTTCTCACTTCCGCCCAGAGGTCATTATTGGCTCGTCACTGCTCCGTTCCTTCGGGCGATCCATACGCGAGAGCGATGGAGAGCATTCATCTGATGGGAAACACGCTTGCCTTGCAAACACTTATTTCTCTTAATTGATATGTTTTGCTAGAGGAGAGCCATTGATCTCCCGCGGGCTTCCGCACGCAGCCGTAATGTCCGTGTTCAGCCGAGCAGGCATGACGGATTGCGTGAAGTTGGGCTTGGGCGTGAAGTGACTGCACCAAGAACCTAAACATAAAGGAGGCATTACCAGTCCCGTCATCAGTCTGTCGTCTTCTTTTTTTTTTTTTTTGCTGTAGGGAACAGAGAACGCCCGGTAAATATTAAGGCTGGGTAAGATCTCACAGAACTGACCGGTTCAGATGTTTCAAGGCACCCAAATATGCTGGAGAGTGATGGTGAATTACAATGAGGTTTTTGAAAAAGGTTTTCATTTATTTGCGCTTTCAAGATCCTTGTCTATATATCTCACGATGGTGTTAAGGGGTGCTCTCTTTAATTTTCCATTTCATCGTTTCATTTCACAGACGTAGTCAGTTGTGTAAACAGCAAATGGCCTTCGCTTAGCTCAACCTCTCCCATTTACACACTGCTACAGGCTGAAAATGAGTTAATTCATGAATACGTTTTTTATTTTTTCATTTGTCCAAATTTGTTTCTATAGGGACTATTCAAGCAAAATGCGCAGGAGTACAGCAGTTTGTGTGATGTAAGAGGTGTTTCTAAATATAGAAAATTTGAATTACCCATAGTATATTGCTGAATATTTACTGTCTGTCATTTGTATTGAATTGTGGTTAAATGTTAATCAGAGAATATACTTTTGATATGGCATGCCAATGAACAACTCAATATAAGCCATCTCATATTAATAGTCAGTAGCTTTTTCCACTAACCAATCAACATAGATTATAATGCATGGCAATTTAGACTAAAATGGACAGATTTCTTGGAGACCTCAAATTGCAAGGAGATGTGCTGCATATAATGTATACTCTTCTGTACAACATATAAGCCTTGGACCAATTCACCATATACTGAATACAATATGTATACGCTATAGTCTATGTAGGACTCCTGTGGTTCAGAAGCCAGAAAGCACCCTACTGTGTACCTACTCTTAATCAAAGTGGTTAAACTGCCACTGGAGCAACATGTTAGCGTAGAGGATTTCATTTGTGAATCAGCGGGTGTTCCAGCTGTGCATTTCACTGCACTGAACATATGAACATACAGTATAACTACACAAGCTCTTTCTGAAGTGCATGCACCTTTTCACATGTTCAGTCTACCGTGGAATGCAGTCATGCTGTAAGATCTTTACAGACATAAAATATATATATATATATATTTACATGCTGTTTTGTATCTAACCATCTGAATTTAGCCCAAGGTAAAGCAGTCTGGTTTGACAGTAATAATAGTAACTTCTATAAATTGTGCATTGCTACCATACCTACAGATTGTATACAATCTATCTCCTGGACGTCCATACTGGAAAGGTTAGTAGGAATGTCCCGATCCAGGTTTTTTGTCTCCCAAGCCAAACAAAGAATAGTAACATTCCTTATCAGCCGATATTCATCCGATATCAATATATTGGGAGCCTGACAACTGGGAGGAGAGGCTCCGATCGACCACTCTGCACTGTTGCAACAGGACGGCTTGTACTCCCCGCCATTCAGGCTCCCCAGTGGTGCAATGATCTCCCTAATCCCAACAATTCTCATTCACATATACGGTGTTACTGTGAATTTACAAGCAAGGTACTTCATGCAAACAGTCATTCTTTTTTTACTAGCAAGTTGTGAAGAAGAAAAAACTGTGGGTAAAGTTGATAACTGGGATGATTTACAACAATGAAAAGCTCAAAATGTTCTCAGGCGGCCTCTTTTTCTTAGAGCTACTGGTTATAACTTTTTATTTCCATAATCTTTGAAGTAACAGTGTCTATATTCCTGACACCACCACTGTCTAACTTTGCACATTTTTCTTTTTTCTGACATTATAGTTTAATGAGCTTTTGTTCTCAGAGTTTCATTGCTGTGTGCAAAACCACATTTTGCCTTTCCTTTGATGAGGACATACTGCAGCTAAATGATGAAATGCAAACAAATTGTACAGCCAATGAAAGGGACATGACCGATCATCCTTGCAGTAATGATGGTATGTTTAGATTGCCTGGAAAATAAAAAAGGCCGTCAGACAGTTGTGAGGCAGGGCTGGGGGGTGGCCACTGCTCATGTGGTGAACTGACAGGAAAAACACAAAGGAAGTGTTGGCTTACCGCCTTCTTTTGGTCCAAAATGCCAAAACAATATAAATCTTCAATTACAAAGATTTACAAGAATCTGGCAACCAAAACTTCAAAGGTAAAATAAAGAAACTGAAACTAAAACCACAAAAAATAAGGCCCACGCGCATCCACCACACCATGCATGCCCCAGCTCCCAAATGCCTCTCCTGAAGGCCTGGGAGCCAGGCCTCTTATAGAGCCTATCATTAGGTAATAGGCCACAGCTGATGTGATTGGAATGAACCACAGCTGCAGCCATACCTGTCTGCAGTATGGCCACAGACAGCATAAAAAATAAAATTAAAAATTAAAAAAACGGAACCATGTCACTTTCCAAATATAATGCCATGGTTGCTTACAAACATTTACAGAATAGTTTCATTGAAAACTACTTTCAGTGGAGTTTGCAACTGAGTATAATCATGCAAAAAGTCTCAACCAAAGCAAAGTGGTATTCTGGGGTGCAGTGCCAACATTGTTGAAACAATGAGGTCCAATGTATCAGAGTGAGCTGCAGTGGATATCTATAAATCTTGTAGAATCTCATCAAAACCATCTGGATGAACTCTGAGTAAGTGGAAACATACCTTCATTTAATTTTTGGGTGGACTGCCCCTTTAAAGACACACTTTGTCAGTCATGGCAGCTGTATTATCTACAATGTACTGTCACTTATTAATAGAATATCTCATTAATTTTATTAATAACCCAGTTCCCCCTTGGATATAAGGATTGTTAACTTACAGAATTCATTGTTTTATCCCATGATGGTTTGCTTTGTTTATTTACTTTTTTAATTTAAATGGATTTACATGTTTGAAGGTTGATTTATGTCTGCACTGATGGCATAAATACTCACAGATGTTAAATTAATAATAATATACATTGTATTTACACATTGGACATTTATACGCTCGCATGTAACAACGTGATAAATGAAACCCCAAGTCAGAGGTTTACAGCAACATCATCATAATTCATGTTGGCAAGGCAGTAAAACAACAATAAATACATTTAAAAAACGTATTTCATAATCATGCAGTTGGTAGGATAGACTGGTACAGATAGCAGGCACTTTGGGTTCAGTACAACTTTGACCCTGGTTTTGGGCTAGCTTATGTTAGCGAGTGAAAGTACTCACCAGAATTTTCAGCCAGAACAGAATGCTTTATATTAAAGACAGACTAGCGACATTTATCTAAAGTGAGACCCTTTGCCAAGGCAAGGGCATCATTATTCTCTTTGATAAGCTTTGCTTGGATAATCAATGGGACAAAGCACTCAGCCTGAAGATCAGCTACATGGACCTCCTGGAGCTTCGGTCAGCAAATGCAAAGATGATATAGATTGGTTTTGAGAATCTTTTTTTATGGTGAAATGGACAGAAACAGCTATTAGAAATGATTGGACTGAAGTATTGTGAGATATGAAGATGGGGAAAAGGCCAACGTTCAGTCACAACAATTTAAATTATTTAACCAAGCACAACAATTCAATATCAATATTTCTTTCTTTTTCAGGATGAAAGAAGATGGATTCAAACTAGCTGTGATTCTTTGTGCAATATATTTTTATTTTTAAATATAAAATAAAAAATGGTCTGAAATATACCAATATAGAGTCTTATGAACAATAACATATTGTAAGAGACCGACGTCAAAATATTAGCTGATAGGGATAGCCGATAATCACTTTCCTGTCATGGCCAATTATTGATAATTTATGGCATAATAGTTGTCGATATAGAGTGCACCACAATTATTTTATTTCTTTTTTATTTATTTTATTTTATTTTTGTGTGTGTGTTAGTTTGACTTCAGATATTAAAATATTCCACAGTGCTCGTACTGGAACCCACAATTCTGTAAACAAGAAAGTCAGCAGACAGTTTCTGAGAAATTCAATTTAATGTAATTTCTCAACAAATGTTTTAGTGAGAAGAAATGTACCTCTTGTCCAGCCACAGGCAAATATATGGAAAATTACCATGTAAACAGTGAATAGTTCCTCCATTTTAAACGGGAACGACAAGTGTTATTCCCTCACTGTGAAGTAATTTCAAATTACAGAATGGGAGGTACAACCTATTTGAAATATAAATTCATATCACAGGCTTGACAGCCCCTGTTCTTTGACACAGATGATAGTGGCAGGATTTACCTATTTAGAGAGAAAAATGGATTTTTCCAAGATACAATTGTTTAGGGACAAGGGGAGGAAAAAAAAATAATTTACTCTCGGGTTTTCAAACAATGCAGGAGCCATATGGCATTAATGAGAGAACCCTGCTGACAATAATTATAGCTGTAGCGCCATATGCAGGTTCAGCGTAGCTGAAAGCACTGGACCCCTTTTTCAGGTGTACGGTTGGGCAGATAAATGCTCATTATCTCTGAGAACTCCCATTCCTGTCTCATTTCCTGAGAGGAGGCCGAAAAAAAGGACCTGAAGAATTGTGAGGAAAGCTCACGGTGGGATCACTGCATTGTTCAGTTTCGTCTCCTCCTATTTTTCATGCGCAAGCATGGTGGCATTGCATACACAGATGCTGGTACTGTAGCGATAACAGAAGTGGTTTACGGTGGTTTCTTCTGAATCAGAATCCTAGCAATGCAAGCTTGGGGAGTACAAATAGTAAACTGTATTTCAGTTTCTTGTTATTTATTTATTTTTTTTGTTATTGCTGTTTGGTGAACCACTAGGGTACCTACAAAGCACTGGCACAGATACCGGATAATGTCTCTCACACAAGTGGAAACATCGTGTTCAAAACCCACAGCAAAGAGAAGCGGCCCCATGCATTATAAAGCGAGTGTGCCGTGATTCAACATTGCATTTTAAATATCCTGGTGGTACGTTGAGTTTTTATCAAATGTCAATTGCTTTTCTCACAGGAGAAATCCATGGAGAGACGTGTGCCCTCATATCTATTCACCCCAAAGGAACACGACCACTGTGCAGAATACGGGGGATTTGTATGTAAAAATTCATGCTCAAGTAAAATAGCTGGAGGAGAGTTTAGAAGCATTTCAGAAAGAGACAGAACCTCAGTGATAAATTTTCACATATATATATATTATTATTATTATTATTTTATTGTGGATTTCAGAGACGCAGCTGTGCTGACAGACTCATTTCATTTCAGCCCTTTGAAGAGTAGGTTTTATCAGAATTTTATTTTATTTTTATTTTTCAAAATTCTAAGTCAGTGGTCTAAAACTCCATTGCTTTCAATTACCAGTAGAGATTGTTACATCAGCGTTAGAATGTTCACGTAAGAACATTCTGACCACATATTTGTGTTCGTGCACTTTAAAGGGTTAAACAGTTATGCTTTTCCACTCCTAGTGTTCTACAGTTAGGTATTGGCAGCCTGCTCTTTCTTTGTCATGGACTGAAATAAGATAGCATCTGCCCTTTCAGATCAAGTGGAAAGAAATCCATAAGGTGCTGTCTCTATTATTGACAATCGATGCCCATTTTCCCATTGCTCACCAAGAGCGAGCACTGTCCTTTATATAATATTTTATTTTATTTCTTTTCTTCCAGGAAATGACTTTCGAGGCTTTATCAGAAACATCACATCAGGTGGCCGTGTCTTTTTTTTATGGCTATATTAATTTTTTTTATTATTTTCTATTTCTTTTTAGAGGAAGCAGCGTCTGAACCACACAGCCCCTGCTGTCGCCATCACTAAATGTCACCTTGAAGACGTCTCAGAGTGATCAGGGTCGAAAGGTCACTTCCTCCCTCCCTGATTGCACCGCTCCACTGGCACTGAATCAGAAAAAAATGCACGGATCAGTAACGGTATATCGAATTTGCACGCGCTGATATATCACTAAATATGATGGGAGTGCAGGAAAGCTGAGGAGGCAGAGCACAGCGTTGTCCTTTAGCTGAAGCCAATTTGATTCCGGTAAGTTAATTTCATGTTGTTGTTTTTCTGTGTCTATAGGTCTTTCTTTATTTCTTTTGTGCAGGCACGTGCATGAAGCATTCCAAGTGGAACGTATGCACTTGTACTGCACTGGTATGTTTTCCGACATTTTAGGGAGATACTAGCTGGGATTTAGACCCGCAAAATAAGTAAGGTAAGGAAAATTGTAATTCGGTGTGCACATCACTTATCACTATTCGATGCCTTATGCTGGAGCAGTAAAGTGCCATTTCCACAGTGACTGTAAAGCACTCGACGGCGGCGCAGTGTCACATGGTCCGCATTCTCGTCTGGGGAGGCGGTCGGGCTTTGAGCTGTCAGGGTATCCCCGCCTCATCGTTATTTTATTCAGCTGACCTCATCACCACGGCCTACACTCTGTCAGCGCAGGAGAATGCAGATCTGCTCTGAAACGCATTCTGCTGCTGTCTGGCTCCGATTCTCCCCTCTCCGCGCTCCACCAGGCGCGCTTACGCAGTCGCTGCCGGCTCACTGAAGAAGAAGCAGACCTCACGTGCAGCTTGTACGTGGCTTCTGCAGGTGCAAAATGGGATCCCTCCCACGCCGGACCTGTGGGACTGTCAGACGCGGTTGATTTTATTCCAAACTGCGCCGCGTCCAAACACCGGGACAGCAGGAGTCGCACAGCGGCCTTAGGCGCTCACTTGCAGCGGTTCCGTTTTGGAGCCGTTCCTCTCTCCTGTTCTCTCTCCTGCCGTCCTTCGCCCCCTTTTTTTTTTTTTTTGGCGCGGGCTCATTGACCCGAGGGTTGACGGCCCAGAATGGCGGTAATTAAACAGGGCGGGAGCAGCAGGCACCACAGAATTAAAGATTTAACGGATTCCATGATAAAATGAAAACCAATTACCGGTCATCTCTCAGTGCCTGAGATGGACAGGAACACGGTGCAGTCGAGGAAGCTCACAAGGACGGTCCCCTTGCATCGCACTGAAATTAAAAATTGATGATTGGCACTAATTAATTTTAGATCTGCAGTTCATCAAACTTGTATCTCGATGATTAATGGCTGGAGCAACTTCTTATGTCTCAGCAAAGCACTGGAAAGGAAAAAAAAAGCCTTCAAGGAGTTGACTGCTATGTAGCTACCTGTAAATCCAAAAAAGGGTGTCAGTTATCCACGGTGAGATAAACACAATGTAAATGCACTCCTTCCTCTTTAATATTTATAGCAGGTGTCATTCTCGTAATTTTTGGTGATGTATCGGTAAGCCACAACCCCCTTAAAAGTTTGTTGAGCATTGAGAATGTTTTACAGTTTGCACTTTTGAACCAACACAATATGGGCAGTGCTGAGCACCAGCGATCATTATGGCCTTAAGACACACGTCTGGAGATGAAATGGAATAGTCTGCATCGCGGATCACCTGCTGCTTCTCCCGGTCTTTCAGACCGTTGGAAATAGCTTGAAGGAATGCCTTTGCAGGTTGGGGGTATTTGCTGTCAGAACAGTGCTGGGTGAGTTTTTTTATTTTATTTTTTTTTTTACAATTACTATTGAAGACTCCGCAATTCAGGCTCCTCCGAGCAGCTGGAAACTTGAATTCGGGCAGGACGATTGCTCATACCTCCAACTGACAGACTACTTCCTGGGCAGTCATTTCAAGAACCTCTCCTATTTCAATTCCTATTTCAGCTCTCGCCCATTCCAAAACAAAGTGTGCATGCCCTTTTCTACTCTATTTGGAGGTCATTTTTTGGAAATTTTTTTGGGGCGACTCAACTTATCAAAATGACAACTACTGCATTAAGGAAAGTAAACTTGTTCAGATCAATGAATTATTGCAGCAGCCCATGCATTTCTGAACTTTGGGTCAATGGCTCTCTAATGGACCTCTAACAGACCAGCGAGCAGATTCTTCACATGACGAATGAAGCCATTTACCCCTCTGCAATAGCGAGTCGGCTTGGAAACCAGACCAGGCGATTGCTAAATAGTGTTTAAAGTTAAAGGCATCCAGCAACATAATTAAAAGAGGCACTGCCTAAAGGTTTGGTCCCTGTACTCTCCACACATTCTGAAATGCCAATAATCCTATACAGATTATTGTAATTAGCAGCTCTGTGGGATTACCTTTAATGTTTGGAGCCAAGTAATTCCATAGTAGACCAGGGGGTTGAGGTGGAGGAAGCTAAATTGAAGTGGGGGATGCCTTTGACTGTTATGCCATAATTTGCTGGGCTCATATTACTGCTGCAGACTGAACATCCCTACTGGCTTTTTAGTGTTTTGTTTTGCAGAGTTATGGAAATCATGCATTAGCTGGCTTGATCACTCAAACTATGGTGAATTTGATGTAAAAACCCATCATGTACCGTTCTCGAATTCTGTTATATTGTGATTCCAACAGACATGTGAGGAGTTATAAGACAAACCTCAAACAGCTATGTATTTACCCTTTTCAAACAAAATTGTTTCGTCGTTTTATTACTTGGCTACGGCAGGATATGTCTGTATTCACAAAGTATTTCTTTGCTTTGAAAACTGCTTACTGTATACTGTATTTTCACTTTCTGGAGTTATAAATATTAAATTGAATTGGCTTTTTTTTAAATTGAGAGAAGTAAATATGTACATGCAAGAAAAAACTGTTTGAATTAATCATGGCACAACTGATTTTTGCATTTATTTTTTTCTCAGAAATCCATTTATATGCTTATTTAAAAAAAACTGTTTCTATGAATGGCGCATTTAAATGCAAATACAGAATGTTTTCAAGTAGGATGGGGGACATGACAGACACACAGTAAAAATGTTCAGCGTTCAATCACCCCTCACAGAGCACATATGGTCCCTGTTGGACTCGTGTCAGAGTTGAATCAACACTGGACATTTTACCGCGTTCTTGATTCATTTTGCAAATGAATCTTGTCGTAGGTGACAGAGCACAGTTCCTTCTCAAGGCACAGGGAACTGTACTTCATCTCGGCACTGCGAGATCGGTTTTGGCAGAGAGTAATGTGGTAGGACAACAGATAACAGCCTTGGTGAATATAAAAGAATGGGATCTTGACCTCACTTAGATTTTTTCTTTTTTTTACTTCCCAGCACAATTCTTTTCGGTTTTTTTTCCCCCCAGTATACACATGCTGCCTGTGCCATGCTCCGTTTCCCTGGAAGCCAAGTAAAACTTCTTCTGTAAAGAAAGGAGACAAAAAGGTGAAATAATAGACTGTTTCCTTCCTCAGAATCTAACCTCATTGCCATGGTTTTGTGACTTCATCCAAAAACATCTAAGTGGGTCAATTGCCTTTTGAGTTACTGGTTGGTGTATCAAAATTCCTTTTAGCAATGTTCAGTTACTGTAGTTCACTCACAAGCACGCACATGCTTGAGCACAGTCACGGTGCTAAGTACTATAATAATATTTAGTTTGAAATATGCTGCATGTGGCAAGTTAACTGTAGCATGTGTTTGACATGCAATGATACACGTGCAATTATTGTTACACACATCATGGGATCATGTTAGCACAGATGGGTTCATGCCTTTTGCATCGAGACACTGAAACCCAAGGTGTCCTTGTTATCCATTTCTATTGAGGTTGAAAGAGGATATCTAAAAAAAAATGTCTGCCTCTGAGCTGTCAATGTCCTTCGCTGTCAAAACACTGTATATAGCTATCGCTTTTCTTTGAATAATAAAAAAAAAAAACTATATGTACTGCAACAAAAGACCTTTGGAAGAGCTTAAACGCTACTAGCTGACCTTTAACTTTGGAAAGTTTTTCAAATGGAAATCAAATTAATTATTTTCATGCTATTTTTTCTGCTTTTTGTGTACGCACTTCCAAGTTCTGTAAGGTTTTTTGGAATTTAGAACTCCAGTTTGACTTTGTGTTATGATTTTAGAAGGATTTGAGAAGGATTTTGATTCTGCTGAAAGGTCTAGCTTTCTCACTAGGTTTACCACACGTAAAAACAGTTAGTTCTGCTTTATAATACAGCATCCATAAGTTAGTGCTACAACTGTTGTAAGACTTAAAAACGGTTTCAACAAGGTATCATAGGGCAGCTGTTCCGAAACTTCCTAAGCCCTCAACCCGCTTGTGGAACCAAAGCATTTTCTGAGTCCCATTTCTGATTTTAAATACACCCAAACATATTTTCAAATATCAAGTTGTCAGAACAGATGCATGCAAATGATCACTCATAGAGTGCATATTAAAATTGCAGTATCTTGCATGTGTATCTCATTATAACTCATCCCATGGTCCATGCTTGGGGATCCTCCCATTAAGGGAACTGATTCAGCATTGTCATGTGAACCATGGTTACAGTGTAGATATTAATCCTTTAAAGTTTAGGATTTTTAGAATGTTTATTTATTTATTTCTTATAAATCGGAGCACCATTGCTTTCACGAGTGATTGTAATTAGAATGTTCCCTTTTAATCATATTTTTGATCTTTCTCCTTAAGTATATTTTGATGGCAGGGGTCATGAAAGAAAGAGACACCTGGAAGTCGAATCTTTTATTAGAAAACTGATATAAATAGGTAGAAAATTGAACACAAATATAATTGTATCAAAGGAAGTGGTTTCAAACAATGAGATAAGAACCTCTTGCAAAATATTGCCTAATTCAAGTAACAGAAACTCATGGCTCAGACAGCAATTAGTAGAGAAGAGATTCCATGCAAAATATTGGCAAAACATAACAGATTCCAAACAAGGCTAGTAGGGTGGTCTTTTTGAGCACAGACATGACGTAAAAAATTAATTTGTAAATATTGTGCACACTGTGGCCAAAATATCTTTTAACAATCATATTATTTGCTGGTATCAATTAAACATAAACGTAATCACAGTTAAAATATGCATCAAGGACATGAATCACAACTAGGAGCGAATGGGTTTCTTTAATTATCTTTGTGTGCATGGATAGCAGGAAAGCATTTCATTCTTGTCATCTCCTGCTGAGATGCATTTGAAAAATAAATGTCAGTAACATTTACACAGGTGAGGCACTTGCTTTTCTCGCAATGACACTGCCATGCCATTGCTGTGCTTAAAATGGTAGAGCGTAGCACGGGCTCCACTTCTTTTAATGTCTGCTGTGCTCTGAGTACAGAGTTAGCTTCCCGCAGATTTTATTTTAATAGGGTAAATAAAAAACAAGTTTGTTCTATTAAAACAAAAAAAAAACAATCTGGCAAGATTAAGTGGAAGTCTGGATAACCTTATCACATTTTTTCAAGAACAATCAAATTGGTATTTTTCGCTTGAACTACCAGAACTTCCACACGTTTCTTTCTGGCAGTTTCCTTCGTCACTTGCCGAGTAGACACTAGGTGCAAATATCACACTTAAAAAGTTGCGGAGTAATGTGTCCCTACAGTTTCAATGGTTGCCTTTGTAACTTTGAAAGTCATTTATAATTCACACATTTTAATTTTAATCAATTACTTAACCGTCTCATTTCCTAGCAGTGAATCCTACAATAAGTTAATGACTTGTAATTGAGAAAGCTACAAATTGGATCTCATTAGAGCTTTTTTTTTTTCTTTTCTGTTGCTTTCCAAAAGATGCAGCTTAATAAGATGCAGTGATTCTCCACTCCACACTGATTCTCACTCATAAATTCCACGGCATGGGAGTACTTAGGTGCAAAAAGGCTATCAGCACCTTGGATCGGGACCCATTACCCGACATTAACGGTCTGATTTCCCGGCCTGTTTTCTCTGTGCTAAGGGAAATCTACATTAGCCAGTTGTGGAGCCAGGCTTCAAAATGGCCAAAATGATGAGCACTCATAAGAGTAGGCTATATCTTTGCACTGTGCTCAGTGCCCAATGCAAAAAGTGTAACCGCTATTGTGCTCTTTGGCAGTAAGACTAACTTCCAGATCCAGCAGTAGCCCACGTTTCTTTAACATGCCTGCTTTGGCAGAAAGTGTACAGACTGCCATTCAAGTTCTGCTCCATTGATGACTTTCCCCTGATTGGTTTCTTATATATACACAACATGGCCAAAAGTATGCGGACACGTGCCATCCAACATCCCATTGGAGCATTGCTGCAGGGATTTGTTTCCATTCATCCAGAAGAGCATTAGTGAGGTCGGACACTGATTAGGCCATTAGGTCTGGCTCGCAGTTGGCTTTCCAATTCATTCCAGATGTTGGATGGGGTTGAGGTCAGGGCTCTGAGCAGGTTCTTCCACACCATTCTTGACAAAACCATTTTTATATTGACCTCACTGTGTGCCCGGGGGCATTGTCATGCTGAAACGGGAAAGGGCCTTCCCCAAACTGTTGGGGAAGCACAGATTCGTCTAGAATGTGATTGTATACTGTAGCATTAAGATATGCCTGCACTGGAACTACTTGTAAGAGGCCTAGCTCAAACCATGAAAAACAGCCCCAGACTAAGGGGTGTCTAGATACGCTTGGCCATATAGGGTATTTTTGGACAGGGGGAAAGCAGAGAGGGTAACAGATGGAGAAAGGATGAGAGCTTAAAAGGGACCATGGTGACCTGCATCACAGCGGGTTCCCCTTTGTGCTTTTTTTGTATTGTATCCTGTAGTGGCCACTTGTTGTGTCTGAAGAGCAGTCTGGCACTGAGTTTTTTATGATAATAAAACCACAGTTTTTCTCACTGCACAATAAAGAATAAAAAAGTGTAAGTGGATAAACTTTTTACTTAATTTTTTTTTCCACCTGTGTTTTCTATGTTTTTTAAACAGAAAATGTTTACGTTCATTGGAATTAACCTAAACGTTTTCATCTGAGAAAACCTAAAAAGAATATAGGTGTAGCAAATTGTAAGTAAAATATTTTCAAAATGTTTTCTTGTGTAGAAGTCTTTCATCTTGCCATGTCATCACGGCCCAGCATAAGTCCAGCCTTTTGCCGTCTGTCACACTGCTTTATTTCAAACGCAGGATGTGGGCGGGGCCACCTCAGTGCGATCGCTGTTCCGTTGTCGCGCTTTCAGATTTCCAGCGTTTCGCCGGCCTTGCCTCGCGGGCAGTCAGTTGCCCGTGCCACACCCGCCCGTCCCTGAACCGCTTCTCCGGCAGCCCCCCCCCCCCCCCCCCCCCCGTGTCCTGTCTCTCGGAGTCCGCCGAGCAGAACGCGGGTTTTCACAGTCACCGATTCGACCCCCCCACCCCGCCACCCCCCCTCCGCGATCCAGCGACTTCAGCCCGGAGGCTGTCCTGCCTTCCCAGCAGCTCCGCGGGTCTCCCCGTCTCTGCAGCTGTGCCCCCGCTGTCTGCGTTTTTCTCCTGGAAACGGCATCTGCAGACCTCCTGGTGGCAGGCAGGCAGGCAGGCAGGCAGAAAGGCAGGCAGGCAGGCTGGCAAGCAGGCAGGCAGGCAGGCAGGAAGGCAAGCTGGCAGGTAGGCGTCCAATTTCATGCACACGTTCCTATCCCAGTTTCACCAGCTTGTTGTCAAACCAATGTCTGCATGTAATATATGTGTGAAAAAAGACCCCTTTCCCTGACACCAGGGTACAAATTACAGGGGGGGTGGGGGTGAGGGGGCTCTGAACCTTCTAATTGAGACTTGAGCCCCCTTGAAGAAAGTAAAATAAATATTTATACAAACTATAAGTCATTGTAATATAAATATTCAAATGTTTCCTCAGCCCTGTGTTAACTGTTGAGATTGACACATTCATCTTATTAGCATGATGATGATGCTAGCTAGTTCTCTCTAGTTATCATGGTTCTCTTTAGTTAGCTCCTTAGCTATTCAATACATAATGTCCAAGGCCCCGGTACATGATTTCACAGACCACCCCCGCCCTCGAAGGCCACCGTGTAATTCAAAACCCTGCCTGTCCCCAATGAGCACCTTTCTCCCACACCATTGCTGACCTCCTCCTCTGCAACGGTGGCCTTTAGGACACCATCAGTTTATGTCTTCCTCAATTCTGTCACTATCTTGGTTTGCGCACGGGGGGGTGAAGCCACCGCAGCCTCCTCTATGTTCAGTGCCTCTAGTGCTGTGCGTCTCTCCAATGCGATTCTCCTTCCCTCTTCCTTCTCTCAAGAGCCTTGAAACCACCGCTGCCAGTTATTGCTTATCTATGACTGTCTGTCTCGACTGATCCACGGCTACATCCCTGTGCTGCTATAACTAACTCCCTTGTCAAGGTCCTGCTCCTGGTTTGCACCTTAGCTGGATTTGCCCCTAACACTCTTGCTATATGGGTCTTCTTTGGCCTGACCTTTCTGCATCAAATCCCACTACAGTCCTCTCTGTACAGTAGTCCCAGACTGTATAAGCATGATGGTCATTTAAATGCTATCCTACTATTTTCCTCCTGTTTATTTTCAGCATACAGCTGGATATAAGCAAACTACTAAACTGTATTTCATTCAGTAGCAAAATGTATTTCACAGAGCAGCTTTTAAAGTTTTATTTCGCAGTGAAGTGCAGTAGAAAATATATTCAACAAAGCAATTTGAGCTAAAGAATACCTGAATTCACAAGTGACTTTATTTTAATTTACTTTTTTATTTTATTACAGCAGTAAGACTAATATTAGCAGTGAGAGTAATATTTTTTTTATGAAATATATCCAGGAGCGAAAAGGGAATCTATTCTTACAATAATAAACTGCCACTTTCTTCCTCAATTATCCATTATTTACGTGCTGGTATTGTTGATGTACCAAATTTATTTGGGAAGTTTATTATATATTGTAACAGTCCACAGAACCACGCAGGCACGGACGAGAACGATGCACACGTTTATTGCAAGCCACAACACTGTCACTGTCGCCGTTGTCATTGCTGTTGCTGTTGTGGTTGCGGTTGCTGCTGGTTGCGGTCTCCCGGTCTCACTGCAGGCAGCACATATAGAGGTTAGCACTACTCACATAACTGCCCACAGCTGTGACTGCCGGCCGGCTAAACCACTCCCCCATCTCTCCCCCTGCAGCCGGCACCACAGCCACACTGCCCTCTCACACACACACACATATATATATATATATATATATATGTATATGTGAGAGGGTCTTTGTTGACTTTCTATTTTAAGGTGCATTTCTGCATGTTCCCATAATTGTCCCCTTGACACCCCCCCACACCCACCCCGGGTGCCTCACCTTGCGTTAGACAAGCCTTCACACATAGACTTGAATCTCTTTCCATTTGCAAAACCGTACGTTTCGCATGGCAGGGATGAATAGACATGACTGAAGAGCGAGAATGAGTCATGCAGTTTTACAAAGCAAGGCAAATGCCTTTTTGATAAGACAGGACCCCCAATTGTTTCTCTGTGTGCTGGACTCAATGATTCTTGAAATGAGGAGACGGAGTTCATCCTTTGGGTTTCTTTCATTTCAGTATGTGATTAACCTAGAAAAAGATATGCTCAAGTCTTTATTAAAGCTGGTGTGCAATTTGTTTCAGAGGGAGGACGAGCGATTGGGGTCAGAACTGAAATAGATTGCTGTTAGTTTATTACTCTTGTGTTGACATTAGTCTTGTTTTGTTTTTTGTTTTTTATTTGATGAAAATATTATAATGGAGCTAAATTCATGCAATAATGGGCTATCGCAATGCAGGGCAAGCTGTGTGGTGCTGACAGGATGCAATAAGTATCTCTGCAGTTCACATGATTTTATTGCTATATTTAATAATGGGACTTACTGTCTATAATACTCTATGCAATTCCATATAAATTTCAACCTGAAATCTATGATTTGTGTATGGGTAAATATTGGCCAATATTAAAGTTTAATTGATTTATTATAAATTATTGCTATACAGTACATACTCTACCTGGTTCCACTCCGTCATGAAACTTGTACTGCTCATAATTTTTCCCTATTTGACATTTTGACTTTCACTTAAAAAATAAATAAATGAATAAATAAACAAAAACTCTCCTCCCCCTTGTAGCTTCATTGAGATGTTGAAAAACAGAGGGTGGAGTTATTTGCAACGTTGAAATGAAATGTTCTCAAAAATGAATGCTAATTTATACAAGCTTCAAAAGAAGCTTTGGTGATTGTAATCATCCAACTGTGATCTCAGCTCTCTAATCAATGAACTGGTAAATTTTTTTTGTTTTTTTCCCACAAGTAGTGGGACCATGATGGACATGCCAAATAAAGTCAATAATCTACAGCCCAAACACTCATGTAGTGGATAAATATGGTTGTGTGTGACCCTTTCTGCACTTGTTACTAATCAGTTGTGCATGTGCAAATTCTCCTGTTCATGAAATCACACAAAATGGCAGCCTCCGTTTTTGTTTACACTGAACTCTCTGAAATCTGACAATTAGACCCTCTCATTAGAGAGATAGTATATTGCTTCAGTCCAAACTAATATGGAAATCTTAAGCACTGGAGTGACATGTTCTTAATCACACAGAAAGCATCGAGGCATGGGTTTGTCTTTGGACAGGCACATATAGTAACAGCATCAGGTAATGCTACATTTTTATAAATGTGAACCATAGCTGCTACTGTATGTGTAAAGTGACCCTAGTCCAGAAAATACTTTAAAACAATAAGTAATGTACTCTTTGTAATACAATACTCAGCCTAGCTAAGTGAGGCTATGTATTGCCCACTGATTTACTGTACAGGCTGGCTTTATGTTAGCATAAAATGACAGATGAAAAAGTGCAATTTTCACTGAGTAGAAAATGTGTGAAGAACAGATACAGGGTGCAACTCAATTTATGAGTTTACGTTTATTTATTAAAAAACAGGGAAAATGTACATTAACAAACCTAATGTAAAATGTGCCAGATATAGCCATGAACGCTAATTTTCATCTGTAGCCCTGTCATCTATAATTGTAGTATAGTTGCACATTTTTCAGTCTTACCTTGGGAACAAACTCACCGAATTTGAGTATGCTTAAGAAATAATTGGCCAGAGAAAAATAAGGTTTCTTTCTGGTGCGGAGAGAGCCTTTTACGGTTGAATCCATACATTCAATTAAAGACACACATAAACAATTCTGAACAAAAACTTACGAAATTTACATATTAAAAAGCCCGGAATAAAACCATACACTTGAAACTGAGCATCAGGGAAGGAATCTGTTTGGTTCTGAACTCAAGTATTTTTACCTGTGATAAACAAATTAGGTCTGTCTTTTAGTGGGTCCACAGGCTGGCTAAGGAAGCAGGATCTTTTATGATCTGAGAAGAGTACATTTCAATGTTGACATCAAGTGGGAATTACAAATGTTAAGTCCCCTGGTGATTTTTTTTATTGCTTTTTACCTCATTAAATTAATCGCTGAAGACACTGGCGAAAACCAGAATACACATTTGCAAATGTCACCTGTTTATGTGTTCTCCACAAAGTGTAAAGTCTGTGCAACAGCTGGCGGGGGGGTGGGGGTGGGTGTGAGGGGGGGGGGGGGGCAGGAGGGGCAGTATTTACCAAACATTTCCACGTGGGATTGGGTATCATTCGTCCTGATCTCTTCGCTGGGGTCCTCAGAGAAAGAACACAGGGGGCTAACTCGGTCGTCATCGTCGTCCCCCCCCCCGTATCATGGCAACCGAGGTGCCGCGGCCCGCCGGGCCTTTTCGGTTCCCATCATTGTGACGAACGGCCGGGCGCACCGCTGGTCACGCAGGGAGACGCTGTTCGCACCGAGGGAGCGCTGCGCCAGGGGTGTGACCTCATCTCCGTTTGTCAATCACGGAAGCGCGCATTAGCCTGATTTGATGGGAAGGCCGCCAAAGTTGACTGTGCATACTTGATCTCCGTTTCAGGCAGCGCAGGCCTGTGTCCTATCTGTCAACAAATAGATATTACCCTCTGTTCATTACTGTGATGCAGTAGAGCTGGAGAAGGGGTGGGGGTGGGGGTGGGAGGGTGGTGGGGTTCATGTGCGTGTTGGGGGAGGGGGTTGAATCCAAGCAGAATGTAGTCTCTGTGAAATGAAGAGCATGTTTGTGCCTCTTTGTCAACACTGGATTTTACTCTACACTTTTACACATTAGCAGCCCCTGTTATGGTTGTTGGGTCATATTCAATGCCAACGATAGGCCAACAATAGGCTCAACATTTCTTGGAATCCAATGTACTGAATTTCCACAAGGTGTCTCCATGGCCACTACAGTTGGTTTAAACAATAACAATTAAGCTTTCCTGCCACGTAACTAATTAGTTACCGGATTAAAAAATGAGACTGATAATGGTTCCATTTATTTAATTTCTTCCTCTTAACCAGGATGCAGAGAACCTAGTAATGAACACAGAACCTTCTGCGAAATGCAAAAATCCCCGATTATCAGGCCTTAAAAAAAATGTAGCCCTATTTTATCCTAATTTGTAATGCCCACTTAAGCGTGTGAGCATGCTCAGTGCTGCCACCCCGTTTGCCAACTCCTGCAGATATTTAAAAAAAAAAAAAAAAAAAACGTCATCACAAGCCACTGCTTATTTTAGGTCCATTTAGTCATGCTCAGATAGACCCTGAGTGGAAGGAGGGTAAAATGTAATGTGCAGCATGGACAGGCAGTTTGTGGTTGACTTCATGACCAGAGGGCATTGCTGGTCTGTGGTGTGACAAAGACCCCACCAAATCTCTTCCTTTCCCCAAGTCACGGCCAGTTACATAACACCTTGCAGGGGCCCACCCACACACCTGTACAGTGCCTTAATAGGATGCACCACCCAGCAGCCCACAAACACTTATGAAGCAAATTTACTAAGGACATGTTCCACAGGTACTCCTGAATGGTGTCATGTAAGGCGGCAGAACGAGTCAATTGAATAATAAATCAAACTAATTAGCTTGTCAAAACATTGTTATCTTGTTTGGAAATCATATAGGTCCGTAATACATTGCATTTTCTCTCTGGATTGTCTCCTTTATCTATGGAACATTATTTCCATAAAGAAAAAAAAAACATCCCCATCATTAATATTCATGATAAAATACGCTCAGTCCCAGCAATAAAGCACAATTCTAATGATTGCGTCAGTCTCATACAGTGAATCCCACGATGTCGACGTAATTTAATCAAAATAATCTGGGCAGGATCTGGCTCAAATGATGGTGTATTGCTTTACAGGTCAGAAATGGATGGCTACCTTATGTTTTCAAAAGCAAAAGATGCAAGACAGTATATTTACCAGGTTCTGGATTTTTTTTTAAAAAAAACCTGTTTTAGGAGAACAGCATAAAAGTTTTGTCCCCATCAACTCACTGCCAGTTCCAACATTTGACTGAAGACTATGCCGGGCCACTCAAACTGTAATTTAAAAGCAGAATCTAACTAAATACAAACTGTTCATTGTTTTTCATTATTATTCTGCCTATCATTAGGATTATATAATTAATTAAAAAAAAACTTAAAATCCACTGTTCAATTATGAAACCCCTCAGGCCCAAACACACACACACAAACACACTGTAGGGCTTCATAATTTCAGAAGAGTCTAATGTTTGGTTCAGACATCACTAGAGACCGCATCTAATCAGCTAATGTAACAGCGAGTGCTGTCAATTAATGACTTTAAAAGACCAGCCAGAAATAGCAGGATCTAGCTGCATTTCCTCAGCTGCTAAAAAACAGAAGCGGCTGAATAACAGCTTAGCTTGGACTGTTTTTAAAAGCTAGCGCTCATTAGCATGAAATTTGTGTGGGATTAAACTGCAAGAACAACGGCTCATTAAAAAACACCTGGTCTTCATAATGACCACGGTACGATTCACGGATTTATGTCTCATTACAATTCCAGCAGTACTGTGTCCCCAAAACAGCTTTAGTTTCTGACCTGCAAGAAAAAAAAAAAAAAAAAGTTCTGCTGCACAAGTCCACTAACGACATTTCTGATACAAGTACCTTTCCTTTTGGGGGCCTATAAGAATGATAGGCCATGTTAGCCATGCTTTATCCTCAGCCATTCAGCAAGACAAAGATCCACTTCATATTCCTTCCACAATTTCACATGGTATGCTGCGAATACCAAACATGTATTTCAAGCATGAACACTAGTTTTGCACATACATTTGCCTGGATTGTTGGTATGTCAGCTGTATGGATTTTACTCGCTTGCCATTTCTAGGGAATAATGTAATGTATTTTATCTTCTCAATTTTATACAGGTAGTTTTTTTTTTTTTTTTTTAACTGAATTTATTATTAAAGTACATAGCACAAGGGTACAGGGACAGTGCTCCACCTGGGAATCGAGCCTGAAGCCCTGTGGTAGGAAGTCCATCTCCTTAACCACTGTGCCACTCTTCCTCTCCTGCGCTACCAACCCCCCACCCCCTTACCCCCCACCATCCACCACAACCCCCCCCACCATCCCACCGCCCCCCAGTTATCTGCCATCTGGCCCCATTCTGTCACCTCAATATAGAGTGGTACTACAAAACAGTGGATACTGTAAAAAAAAAAAAAAAAGAAGGAAAAGGAGCTAAGGAACTACAGCAGACACTACACTGTGGAGAGACAGGAGACTGCTGCTGTCTTTTGAATCACCCTGTATCATGTAGAAACAGCATGCATATTTCATTACTGCAAGCAGACATTTATTAGAGACACTTGTTCAAGCGATGGAACAGAGTGGGTAGGCGGTCCTGTAAGTTGTAATCGCTTCAGTTTGGAAACTGTGGCGAATTAAGATTAAGATGACGTCACCAAATGCTTGCATAAACTAATGCAGCATTCAGAAAATGTATGTTCAACAATTTTAGACGTCTTTCCTTAATTGATCTCAACAAAAAGACATTCCCAGTGTTAAAAAAAATGATAATAAAAAAAATCCAGGCTACTCACGCATTCCAAGAACTCTCTTTTCATTCATTAAAACTTAAATCTAGCCCTGCCATTAAAAGTATTGCTATCAAAATGAGGCCAAAATGATAAGTTACAACAAACAATTGGCTCGCAGAAATTAAACAAGTTCTATTCCAAAGAAATGCTGCTCAATGTTTCCTACATTTTTTCAAGTAATGTGGCCCTGTGTTTTTTTCATCTTACCATCTGATCAGAATGTGGTCATTCAAAGTCTATGTGTCATAACTAATTTTAGGCTGGGGAGATGGGGTAACCCCTCAGAACCACCCAAAACCTGGGGGGGGGGGGGATTCCTTCAGAACCACCACCAATCTGGGGGATTCCTTCAGAACTACCACCAACCTGGGGGGGGGGGGGGTTCCTGCAGAACTACCACCAACCTGGGGGAGATCCCCTCAGTACTGCCATCGACCTGGGAGGAATATTGAATTCATGATTTTGTGAGCTTTTTTCAACAAGCTAATAAATAAAGATTTTAGTTTGTGTTGCTATTTTTGATTCAGATTTAATTTTATTATCCTCACATTGGGGGAATATGCAGGTTATTTATTTTCCAGATTCCAGGACAGTCAACATCATGTTCAAATGAAGTAAACTGGTCTTTTGAATACAGCATAAACCGACGACAACAACTACAGGCTTTCCACCGCAGCTTATACTGCCATGTTAGCATGCGTAACCTGGGGAGGGGGGGTTTAGTGAGGTGCTAGACACTGGTGTAACATCTGGTGAGTTGCCCTCTTACTGGAAATCAATTTTCCCCAGCTGAGCCACATAGTAAACGTGAAGATTATAATGATTATGCAACTTACCATGTGCTCCCTTAATGTTCTTTTTGTGCCATTTACCATCATTACAGTCATTATTATTGCTGCTTCCATCATTAGTAACAAAGTATCAAATTGTCAAATAATCATGCTGTGAATTATATATAAATATGCACAGTGAGCATCATAATGGTTGGAACGAAATGCACATTCTCAGCTTTAATTTGAGGGCATTTTATACCTTTTGATTTCACCATGTAGAAATGAAAGCACTTTTTATACAGACCTACAACACACAGCTAACAGTACAATAGAAATATAATGTAAGTGCTGGTTGAAGATACAAATGTAATATGAATGTGCCAGAGGATCAAGATAGGATACATGGGATAAGAGTGATCATAGTTTGGGAGTACCCTGTAGAATAGTAATAGAGTTAATCTAGGTTCAGTCTGAAGAGATGCATCTTCTAGTGGTTTGCATCTTGCAGTGTTGCCTCTATAGTATAACTGTGGTCCTCATGTTGATAAACCCCAATAACGAACTCCAAAAGCCTAGCATCAAGAATAGATACTGAAAGCAATTGTACACACCAAACTAATCAGAGACACCTGTAAAGTTATTTGTCCGAAACATTATGGTGCCCTGAAATTGGGGGGACTACGTATAAAAATGTCATTGATGTCATTTTGTAACTTATACTAGGTGAAACCAAAATGCAAATGTACCCTTCAATAAATCCTGAAAATCAGCGCATAAACCATATGTGGACTGTTCAGTTACAAATATAAAAGTGTGGAGTACGAAGCCAAATCAAATTTGGCTACATTTATGTATTTATCCCACACACTATTGAACTCACTGTATATGTATATATATACAGTGCTAAAATATTCAAAATAATCTTCACCTTTATCTTCATCTTCCTACCTCCACCTCCCTTTATCGTGGCCTCTTATCAGTTTGAACACTCACGGTAGAGAGCCTTTGAAATATAAATCAGCCCTCATTATCTCTGGAATTACAGTTCCCATGGTGATAAGCGTTGAATCGAGGACATCCTTGAGAGGTAATATCTTCCAATATTCTAAAAAAAAAAAAAAAAAAAAATCTGACTAAGAAAGTGTAATAGGGCAGAGCACCACTTAATTTGAGGCAGAGGGCTTAAAGCCATCCCACGAAAGGCGCTTTATTAAAGCTAAATTTTAAGAAATTGGACTTCTGGGCATACGTTGGCATTTGGAACGCCCGCCGACCGATCCAATCTACTGCGACGGGAGAGAGAGCATCGCAGCTGCCAGCTCTGTGAGAACATTGCCGTGTGTTTATTTCCCCTTTTTCCTGCTTTGCAGAAAGCTCTCGCCTCAGCTTTGATCACGCCTCTTATTTCTGCGGATGATCTGTCGCCGGACGCCGTAACCCCGGCGGTCTTTGAATCCAAGGGCATTCGTCTGCCTCCGGAACAGCCGCCGTCTGGAAAACACAGACAGCCACCGCGAGAGAACATCAGGAACATGTTCACTAACCCGAAATAACAGGTACTCCAGCTGATTCCATAAAAAAAGGGGCCGGCTGCTCGTTTCGACTGATTTAATGGCCGTGGAGCACGAAAGCCTGATAACATGAATTACCCAACGTGTGGGTCAAATCTGTGCAAGGTTCTGGAAGGTGAAGGCAAGGCCCCGATGGCGAACAGTTGTGCTTCGAGAGCTGCCAAGCAACGTAAACTTTTTCAATTAATAATAAATCACTGATTGGAACCCCGGTGCGAACGTCAATGGGTACAATGAGGGTGGAAGTCATTTCTGTTCATTTCTGCTTTTTTTTATACACTCTCACTGCATGACAAGTGATAACAAAAAAAAAAAAAGTAATTCTGCTCGCTTTTCAGTCTAACGTTAGGAGAAGAGAAATTAATCATTGAAACCGAGCCATATGGTGAGAATGAGAGTGGTTGTAATGAGAGAAATACTACAGCCCACTGAATCACAATGACAAAAAAATGCTTTGATTTTTTTTAACAGACACGGCAATACTTCAGATTTTAAAGTATGTATGAAGACCACCTGTTTTGGCTATTAAATGAATCACCCGCCAGTCAGCATTGATTTTGCCTATGACGAGACACTGGTAACAACCGTGGCTCTCTGTGATTATTTAATAGCAGTAGGGTCTGATGGAGAATAAACTTGATTTCCATTGGAGAGCAAAGCATCTATGCAACATGGTCACTGCGATATTGACACAGTCATACGGTGTTCGATATAAGCAACCAGTGATGGAGCACGTATTTATGGCTTGGAAAATATGCCTTCCTCGCAGATCATTTGAGCCATGAGAGTGTGCGAAAGTGTTGCAGTCCTAGTGTTTTTATTCATTCTTTATTCACCATGAACTGAATCATTAAAGTAACATGTCTCTAATGAAATTATATCAAAGCAGCACAATATACTGAAAAGATCAATTAACTTCATGTTCAAGATTTTACAAAAAAATGCTTGAATCACAAACAGAATTTTTTGTTGTTGTTGTTGTTGTTTTGTTTTTTTGTTGTATCCCTGGGACATAAACTGGAAAATTTGTTTTACATTCCAGTTGTTTTACAATTAGAGCATGCCCCTGTTTCCATTTATAGAAGTGGGGTTGGAGATACAAACAGATTCACTTTGCAGAACAATTTATCCACAAGGCATCCTTGCAAACATTGCTGTAAAGTCCACAGCTGAGAAATTGAGGCGTTTTGGGATGGTAGAGGCCCAAGGTGAGGTAAAATATGAGCAGGAATAAACAAGACTTATTGTGTGTGTGTGTGTAGGTGTGTGCGCAGTATGTGTGTGTGTGTGTGTGTGTTGTAATACCCTTGTTATTTATTTATTTATTATTAGATTCAATAAATACACAAAAGTATGATCCTGCCACAATTGCAAACAACCTTTTCCTCCCTATGTGCATATTGTGTTCATATTGGTGCCTCCTGCTTGGGGACTTAATTTAGTAAAATCTCAATCAGCTTTAGATCCATTAGCATAACCTTGTCTTATTTGATTTTATGGCCGAGGGGCATTGTTTCAGAGGATTCTGTCGAACATGCGCCATCTATTAATTGGCTCTTTTCCGCACAAATTTAATTTAGTATTCAATAATCAAAACCTGACTGTGTTTTTTCATAACTCCTGGGTAGTGCTACTTGTATGCATCCTGCATTCTCTTTTGACGTACACACAGGTCAAAGAGCAACACTTGGTCTTCAAGGTCCCATTGCCACTATAAGCAAAGTATTCTAGCAGGAACAGAGCAAATCTACAGAGCGTAAGGGATGGGGGAATGGAGATCCGGGGTCAAAGGTCGATCAGCTATCCACTTTCTAAGTGACAAGGAGCTCACCTTTCCGGTGTTGAAGAACAGCAGCTCAGACAACAACGTGTCCTCCGGTACGGTATCCATTTTCTCTTCTCTTTCCCCACGGCAGAGCCCAGCCGGAAATCAGACCTAGGGAAGCTTTTATCTTTGGGAAATCAAGTAACACAATTAAATCAAAGAGCTTTTTTAATTGAATTAAACTTTATTGTTGTTGTTGTTTTGTTTTTTGTTTTTTTTTCATTTATTTTACATTGCATACTGTACAGGACTGCTAA
Organism: Anguilla anguilla; assembly: GCF_013347855.1. Classification (NCBI taxonomy): domain Eukaryota; kingdom Metazoa; phylum Chordata; class Actinopteri; order Anguilliformes; family Anguillidae; genus Anguilla; species Anguilla anguilla. Next base: position 63,236,584 of record NC_049203.1, on the reverse strand, counting down.
AAATAGTACAAAAAACAAATGTGTATTATATGTTAGTTACGGTTCACAGCATGCTATGCAAGGCTAACATGGCACAAATGTGATGACACTCGAGCAAGGTTAGCAGCTGATGTAATTCCTGATTGATTTATAACATAATTTCAAGTGGGGGAGAAAAAAAAAACAGCACTGGACAGTGGAATTCATGCATTTACTCTTGATTTACCTTTATTATAATCCACAGAAAAGGCACAAATTGACATTACCAGAATCATCATCAATTAGAATTCATTGCACCGCAGAGACTTTTAGATCAACTGCAAAAAATATTCCCAAAGAGAGATGGGTTGCTTTAATCGTTAGCATTTGTCTGGGAGAGGGTAGACATCATTCAGCATCAACCGGTTCTGAGCGCGGAGCATCCTCCGTGTGCACTCAAAAGCATCGCGTTCGCTGTAGCATGCATTGCGCGCCTCCATCCATAATGCTACCAGAAGAGAGATGCTAAATTGCAGCCTTATTTGATCATTTTTACAATGATACACAGGTTTGAAAGGAAAATAAATTACGAAATAAAAAATTGTCCTTTCCTTTTAGCGTGAATCTTTACAGGGGCTCAGTCAATTAGCAGCTTGGACTCTTTTACTTAGGAAACTGGGCTAACAAGTGCCAAAAGTTCCATTAATTTAAAACACCCAGGTTGATGGTACCTACATGTAATGCATTTTTATTTTATATTGCATGCAGTACACGTACGGTTGCTGAATTATAAAGAGAACCAGCGAGTTGTTTCCTGAGCCTTGTGTTCTTGATTTAGAGGGGAACTACTGCTGTGGAAAATGCTGCTTATAATTAAATAAAGGCGTTATTAAATGCTGTTAATTGTAAAAAAATAAATAAAAAATAAACTCCATATTGAGGTCAGCGATGCATACTCACTTCCTCAGGGGACTCGTCCTGACTTCAGAAAGGCTGCCACCTTGGGACAGTTGCATGCAACTACATTCAAATTACATCTCAGATAATAAGATGGAGTACAGGACAACAACATTTTTATGACAACAAATAAATGATAACAAATCAATAATTAAATATAATGAGACCCACACAGGTTCTTAGGGTTCACTCAGAATTATTTGAACTGAAACCTGTGCCTCAGCATGTCTATGCGCTCACTCCAAGCACAGGCCAAGTCTGAATAGGCAATGCTAGTCTAGGCTGTGAGATTATAACTGAACCGGTAATATGAAGCAGTGGATTAGCACAACTGGATTATCTCTCTGGGGTTTGGAAAGCTCGAGCCTGTCAGCTTTCTGCGGTTTACTATCTGCTCGCCAGACGCCTGCAGGTTACCAGAACAGGTTCCCTCTGATCGGTGAAAGCATAGGTCTTCTGTAAGCGAGTCTGTGCTTACTCAAAAGGTATGAAAAAGATGAGGGAACATTCAAAATATACAGTTGAAAAAGATACTAGATTACCACCCTACATTGTATTTGGAATGCTATTGAAATTAACGTGCTTCACTCATGGTAATGTCCTCCTGCTTGGTAATGCACACAAACACAGTTGCATGTGTGTATGCACATACCTGCACGCAGCCAGATTTATCTAAAATTTCAGTACAGCGCTGATATCATATTAAAACTGCTCCACCGCGTTTGACAGATGTTATGACACGATACTTATATAAACCGAAGAGGCAACGGTGGAAGTCATATCGATCTTCCGCAACCGCGCTGTCAAGTTTTCGTCGGGCATGCTGGGCTCCCGCGGCCTCGCGGGAGAATTCGGGAACCCGAAATGGGATAACGTGCTCCGCTGAGTGTGTGTAATCTTATTTAAGAGGACTATTCAATCTCCAGTGTGTGCGGCATCCCGGGAGGCATGCTGGTCAATTCCCCCCTGCCGCCTCCGTCGGGCTTTTGAAAGGCCCGGTTTATGTAAACCGAGCGCCGAGCGCCATGGCATGGTGGAGCAACGCATCCGCGATGTAATACGGCTGCCCCCGCGATCCATTAATGTGCGGTTAATTAGATTTGACGTCGCTTTATTTACAGGCAATTAATGAATTGTAAGTCAGGGTCTGATCTAATTTATGGAGCTTAACATCGCATGTGCATTTCATAAATGCGAAATGCAAGCTAAGGCTTCTCGCAGAAAATTGATCCGAGGTTTTAATCCAGAGAGAGCCGAGTCTTTACATGACACCAAGGGTTAATATATTATAACTGAAAAAAAAATAAATTTAAAAATCCTGAATAAATAAAATAAATACATACAAATGAGAGTTGCATTTTGTAAAGCGTATCACATTATGGTGGCAGTAATTCCGTATGAAAGTGGAATGAATCCTGGTATATACTGGTCAGTTGGGCGCTTGCAGTTTGCTTGGTGAGCTGTACATTTTCCTCTGACTTGTGTTTTGCGAGCGCACACACACATGCATACCCATGCACACACACACATAAACGCACACACACAGAGGCATACAAAATACATAAAGCATAGTGTCATGATACTCTTTTCTGTGAAACAGAATTGATACAGTGGCGCCAAGTCTCAATATTCTATCAAATATGTACATATTTTATAATGGCGTTTTTTTTATGTCATGATTTTAATGCACAATGGAGAATAGAAGGACCACCCTCTGTGGAGTGCACTCGTTGTGGATTATCCCATTTAAATTATGGTCACTTCTGAAAAAATAATTAAAACAAGAGCATTCACTTATTTTCATTAGACGTTTTGCATTCACAATTAAAGGTCATTAGGAAGAGAGATGCTGTTTCCCTGGCAACACATGAGGGTCAGACCAATGTCTGGAAAGCAACCACTGGACTAGAGTGAGTGTCTGCTTGTTAGGTGTTCTCTATGGTTAAGGCTATTCACTGGAATCATGAAGTATCATATCCATTGTATTGTAAACAAATGTTTATTACGGGTTGTGTAACAGTATTAAAATTCAATTTGGTATTGGGTCAAATGGTCTCACAGTATGTTTTCTATCACGGATAGCTATAGTAGCAGGACATATACTCAGTTTCCTTCAAAACTGCAGCTGAACTGTTGCACCAACACCATGGCAAAACTTAATTCAGTTGAGTATTTATGTGATGATGCTTGGTAAATTGAATAAATATGGCACATACTTACACCAAACTGCCAAATGGCTTAGCTAGCTCACTGTTGCCATCCGAAACTGCAGATGGTCTACAACTGCAGCTCCTCTAGAACTGCTGACATTATGGCCATGCAACTGGATTCTCAACATGTTGGAGTCTCAACACTTCTATTTAATTGCACTTTTTATTTATTTAAATTCATTCAATTCATTGAAATTAATAAAATCTGCTGAAGGGAACCGGTGTTCTCAACTGTTCCTATAAGCTGCTATGCGTTCATTGTGCTCATCTGCACAAGTAAAAGTGAAATTAATTGATGCGAGGCCTTTTATTATGGGTTGTAATGAGTTTTTGGCATATTTTTCTCCTAACGTGTCTGATTTGAACCTGATTTTCACTGCAGGCAAATCTGAAACAAATGAATAAAAATGGCAATACATCACAGAATGGAATTGCACTACTAAGTGCATCACTGAAACACATTGACCCAAGAGTGTTGTAGCAGGATAATATAGCATCGTGACTTCCCAGGTGCAGATTATTTCCGGTGCGATTATTTCCGCCTTATCTAACTTTTCATTAACCTAACATTTAATACTGGCTGGCCAGTGGAGGATGAGTTCCCCCTCAAAACCAGAGCTTTTTTTCCCAATGGAGATTTTTTTTTCCCTCTATACTGTTTTTTTGTGTGTGTTTTGTTTGTATAAGTAAAAATACTTAAAAGTTTGTGTGTATGACTGTGTGTCTGTATGTCTGTGGGGGGGGTTGGTGGTGTAGTGTTGTGTATCCACCACATATAAGAAAAAGCAGCATGAGGCCTCTCTCATCTTAGAGCCTACCTGAAGCCTTGACGTTTTCCAGCGAAAGGGATGCCTCCGGTGGAGCGCAGCATGCCAAGCCAGGCCTTTCAGCACCCGGGACAGCTCCCCTCAGTTAAGGGCCATCGAGACCAGCAGCACAGCAAGCGTCCCATTTAGACTCCCCTCCATCGGGGAGCCTCTTTTCTGGAATTCAATTAAGCCCTTCACCGGCCGCAGAGAGCAGAGGGAGCGCAGCACCCATAGAGAAGGAGCGCGATAGCAATAATACCGGGCAATTTAACATCGGCTCTCGCTGGTATTTTGGACCCGTTCAATTAAAGCCTTTTCAGCTTACGTTTCCTGACACGCACAGTGGGGTGGTCCTTGGAGTATTTTGTGGCACAAAAGCCTCTTGAATTGTCCGTGTGCTGGAGGAGCACTGACCTTTCGTCAGTTTTCTTGGTCCATGCCATCAAGGTTGTTTTTTTTACATTTTTCTCCTCTGTATTGTCTACGTTCTTTTCTCATGAGCAGCAATGAAAGGAAATGTTCTTCAGTGTGCTCAGAGTGCTGTCCTGATTTCACATCTCCAGAGACCAAAAAACTTTGTTCATAAGACCGGAAGTTTAATTCCTTAGCTTTTTGCTGGCTGTTTTGTAGCCTCTGCATAGAAGGACAAATTGATGATGAAGTTGGGTACCGTTTCATACATTGGATCCATGACGTGTGTGATCTTCAGTGTTCATATTTATTTATTTATTTATTTATGTTGCACCATTAATTATGACCAAATTTAACCAAAATATGTTCTGTAAGCATTTTTTCGTCAGCATCATATTAAAAACTTGGCAAACCGATGCACAGCATCAAATTAACACAAGGGGTTCTCTTTATAATTCATCATCTCGCTAAATGCATTTCTGAGCCTGGCAACTGACACAAAAATCTCATATCGGCCGTCAAATGAACCCAGGCAGCAGTAAATACCTACACGGAGCACTGGTCATGGCCAGAACCTTTTATTAAACAGGAGCACCTGTTTCGAGAGGAAGGGCTTTTAGCAATTCCGTTTAGCATCTGGGCGGTCAAGCCTAATGCAAATGTATCCTCTGGCACGGGCCTCCGCTTTTTATAGCTCAACTTTGCTCGGCTTTGTGGACCCGAGGAAACTCTTCTCAGTGTATCTGTTATTGTCAGGGCCTGGATGCCGAGCCACACAGGCTGTGGTGTTTAATAGGGGCCCAGGGGCAGCTTATTTGCTATGAGACTGAAGAAGACGAATCAGCAGCAATAACACACAGTCAACAAACCCCCAAGCTTTTCTTGTGTTTACCATTTCCTACTTTTTTTGTGGAACAGGCTTGAAGCCCAGTGTGTTCTATTCCTTTGATCTCGGTCTGAAATGAATCTTAAATTGTAAATAATCTATTGCTACCTTTCCTCAGATCTTTAATGAACATTCGTTTACCTAAAGAACAAATTGCTGTGTTTTGCTTAATTGCAATGTACTTCAAGTTGAGCAGACCTGGAATAAACATCAAAGTAAATAGGAAGCAGCTCCTAATTGTGTGTACTATTATCATATGTATTTTTTATTTATTTAGTTTTTTGTATCTATTTGTTCCGTTCTTGTTCAAATTAACTTTGCAACCACAGCTGAGACCAAAAGTAAGTGGGTTAGCTCATTATGCTTACCTTACCATTAGTAAAATCATCTGGAGGCAGTATATGCTGACATGTGTACAGGTGTATTAATGTTTAAACAGCAAACATTTTTGAACTGGGTTGTATATTATTTACAAAGAGTCATTTTATCAATTTCACCATCAAAAATGTATCAATTCTTTGTGAAAAAGAATCACAAACCCTCCCAAAATACGTAGTTTTGACCTTATTTAAATTCAAACCTTACACTTATCTGAGTTTTAATGATAGATAATGGTTATTTTATGACTAATCTTGAAATGACTAAGAAGTTCACACACTTCATAAAGTTTCTAAAATTTTTAACAATAAAGAATAAAAATCACACTTTGCACCATTTGCACCAAAATGAATCGCATACAGATTCTTCCACGACGTTAGTTAATGTTTCCTCCCAAATGTTCTCCCAACCATAGACTAATCTGCAATAAAATAAAATAAAATAAACTATCCCTTGAAAATTTTAAACACAGTGTTCATGGTACTGTGCTAAAGGAGTGCAATTATTTTACATTTAAAGATGCTTTTTTTGTAGGCTTGAATAATTAATTTTGTATAGGTCTTTCCTGTATATTTTTGTTATGTTTATGTGTTAGTTTTAGCTTTTGGAACTTTTATGCATCTTGGCCCCTGCCACATTTAATTATTATTATTATTATTATTATTATTATTATTATTATTATTTTTATCCTGAAGGACTTCCTGGTTCAATAAAGGTTAATAAATAATCCATACTAATCATTCAAAATAGTTAGTCTTGCCTACATTATCCTTTTTATGTTTAATGGTTTATTGTTAAATCCTTTTCAATTGACACATTTGAGAGATTTGTTATCAAAGTCAATATATTTGAAATATAACACTGTTTCAATTCTCAGCAGCCCCACAGTACCCCTTCCCAGCCCTGCGTGATATGAACCAATGTCAATGGTAAGCATTCCTCTGGAGGAGAGTGTTAGCGTTTTCTGTATAGGTGGGATGCTTGCAACGAATAACGAAAAAAGCAAAGCAGGTTCAGCTCATCTGGCCCAGAGATATGGTTAAAAGCTTGGTAGAACGATTAAATTAGGCCTTTTAACTTTGAGGATTCAGGATACAGTCTCACGATGGTCTCACGAGTGACTTTGGAACGATGGACCGATGTATTCAGATGGTGTGGTGCGGTGAAGGTGCAGATGAAAACGAGGAAAGACAAGGAAATTAAGCATTAAAAAAGGAATATGGCCGACAAATACGGCTACAGCAGTGTGGTCATAACCACTACACCTAAATCACAAAGTTGAACGTGTTTGCCTTTCATAGGCCTGGTTTGTTCTGCCTAATCACAGCAGTGAAGATGACTAGAAAATAGCTAACTTCTGGGGAAAACATAACCCCATAAAATCTTTAGTTTGGTTGTGCAATTTACATTTTGCTTTATTACGCATGGGAAATTTTCAAAGCTAATTAAGTTTTTTTTTCTTTTTATATGAATTTATTGGATTTGACAAACATCTGAAATAATTCAACATCTGGTAACAGCATATGTGTACTGCATACTTTGAAGGATATCACTGGCTGCTGAGAGTTGATATAGAAAAGAAATATAACTGGGCCAAATTAAAATGTGTCCCCAAGGTGCACTACCTCCAATGCATTCCACTGCATGCATTTTTTCATTCATTTTTACATGCAAATAAATAAGACAGAAAAAAACAAAAGCTTTACTCATACACTCTTCCTTTAATTTGAGGGTAAAAATAGGCATAACCTTACCTGTCGATTGCTTACCAGGATGCATTGCATCAGAACATACTGACTGGTATACTTAAGATACTCTTCAATAAAGAAGAGTCCTTTGGTATTCTTCATCTGAATAGAATTTGTTTTTCCATAGACGTACCCGGAAGCATTAGAATAACCATTTTTAGTCTCACAGCTTCCCTCTAGGCTCTGTGCCTTTGTTCATTGCATTTTAAAGAGCATCTTATGGATTATATGCACATGCCATGCAGAATAATCCAAAATTAATTCATAGTTTAATATGAGACTAGTAAGCATGATGAAGATGGGGGTCTGTGAATTTGGTGCACAGTCAATTCAGTTAGCATTTCAACACAGTCCCAAGAAGACACAGACACACACACACACACACACACACAATATTTTATATACCAATAGTAGGTCTCCTATAAAAAAAATGGAATTAAATCGTTTTTAAAATGCACCAATCCTGGGGACCAGCAGTGAAGCTTGGGGGTGCCTAAAGCAAAGTCAGTGGGTTGAGATGCGGTCAGTAAGACCAAGCAGAAAGCATTTAATGAAGCCCACTAATGCTCTGAGGCAGAAGAGAGAAAGATCTGATAAACTAATTTGCAACAATCTGGCCTCTGAGAACAGGATCTGTTCAAGCCCTAAATTTACACACACACACACACACACACACACACACACACACACACAGGGTTGTGTTATAACTGATGAGACTGACATCTCACTTCTGAAAAACACTTTTTTTTTAATGGAAATTAAATTTTGTATGATCATTTATCTAATTGATAACAACGCCTACATCAGACTGTATAACTTGTCTTTTTCAGAATTTACTGATGATGATGATGATGCACTTCTTATTTATTTTACTGATTTCTACAAGGGACAGGACTTAAACCCCCCCCCCCCCCCCCCCCCCCCCTTAGAAATAAATAATATGTATGCCACATAACCACTTAAATAGAGTGTCTCCTTGACCTTACACCTCATTTCCATGATGGATTCCGAAGCATCAAAATGCAGGATGAGGCTAAAAGTTTGTATTTTTGTTACAACACGTTATGCTTGTCACTGCCAGTAAGTAGGAATCATCCCTATAAAATAAGCACTGGGATAAAATTTTTAAAATGTCCATGATATATGTAATAAGTAAAACTAATTTTTAAGTCAAACAGTCTTATATAAAAATAATATTGACAAAGCCCAGATTAACATGCATTGGGTGGGTGATCATGCTTACTGCTCATGACATGTACGTTGAACATAGCACCAAGTTTACCAAACGCGGACACACTGCAGCACCTGGCTTTGTTTGAGGTTCCCATTGCAGATTTAGGTGCAGTATATGAAAGAGTGCTTTACGGATGGTGATGACATGCCAGTATCGCATTACTTCGGTTTTCCAGTTTAGCATTGTCACTGTAAAAAATACATCTCCGCTGCTGTACGCCAATAGCACAGCTTATGTCACCAATGGTGATTTTATTTGTCTTCCCTTTTCGGTGGGCGTGTTTGGTGAGTCAGGAAATGACGAGTCGGAGGCGGGGATTACCGTGTGCTTCTTCCTTCTGAAGCCCCTTCAGCGCTGTGTGCCGACGGGTACACATTGCTAATTTTAGCACAGGGGAACACAAGATGGGGGAACACTCACTTGCGAAGGAACAGACCGCTTTTCATCTTTACCGAAAGTTAGGAGATGACGTCTGGCCATTTACAGAACAGAACGACGGGAAGTTTGACTCATTTTTTCCCCCCAAAACCAGGCAAGAGCATCTGACTCCTGCCATTTGGTATGAGGTACCAGGGCCCGATAACAGCACTTGCAGCTCTTTAGCATTTCAAAAAAAAAAAAAAAGTGTGTGGCCAGATATTGATTTTAAATATAATAAGCACGCACAGTCTTGACCTATGCTTATAATTAAAAGCCCTTTGCTCTGTTAGTTCTGAGATCTCCTTGCGGTGGAGCTTGTCGATTCCCGCTGGAGTTCTGTAATGAGTCACGCTCCACGCTACCCCACAAGCGTTTAAAGGGGACAGAATCCACCTGGCTCCAGTTTCACTATTTTAATCATTTGTTTTTTTTTGAGATAAGCATAATGGATAACTCTTTCCTTTTTGATGCAATATCACAGATAACGTGTGTGCAACCTTCTCTCGTGCGCGCACTCTGTGTTCGGCTGCTGTCTCGTACGTATGTGCGATGCTCATCTCGGTAAGTGTGCGCGTTCCTTCCCTCCTTGCGGAGTCCGGTTTATCTTCGGTAACGCTAACGCTCTTGTTCTCCCCAGCCCCCGCAACCATGAACATGATAGATTACCTCAACGCTGGCGCGATAGTGGAGCACGCGCGGGTTTCCTGATTGGCACGGTTGTCATACGAGCTGCAGCATCCTGAGAGATAAGGGGCTAAATTAGCACAGGCCCCCGGCAATCAGGGGCAGGACCCAGCCCGGGTGGCCTGTTTCCTCCTGCCTTTAACGTTGTTTGGCGCAATGTGCCGACCCCAATTTTCACATTCAGCACCACACGGCGAAGGAGTTCTTTGCATTTGTGTCGCTGTTGACCAGTCATGTGCAGATGGAAATATGTTTCTGCACAAAAGCAGTGTGTTGTATGTTTTTACACAAAAACACGCACCCATACCCACACACACACACACACACACACAATCATGCACACACACACACACACACTCACACACACACACACACACACACACACACACACACACACACAATCATGCACACACACACACACACACTCACACACACACACACACACACACACACACACACACACACACAGCTCTGTTATGTCCGCTGCCATCATCAGGAGCACTGATGGCCCTTTCCTGCCTCTCACACTACACTGAGACATGTTGATCTGCAAAATAAAAATAGAAAAAAGAAACATGGGACCTAGACTCTTTACGCCTGGGTCATTTCCTCCTTCATAAGAGGTGGACATTTACCTGTCCACTACAATTCCACCTTGTGGGACAGCTGACAGCTGCCATGCTAACGCACACATCTGGGGCTTAGCGGACTGACAGAACACTGGAGCCAGGTTGGCCACGTCCAGGGACTCGCATTCTCACAACAAGCGGTCAGGCGCGCAAACGAGGGTCTATTTTTAGCACGCGCCGGGCTGGCTAACATTTCATCTCGCAGCCCTTCGCTCGCTCCTTAACGAGACCGCAGCACTGGGGGGTACGGACCGCTGCAGCCTACTCTTCCTCGCCGCGTGGACCGAAACAGACAGAAATTTCACCAATTAGCATGCAAGCACATCGTACAGAAAAGCGACCGTGCAGGGGGGGAGAGAAGCACACCTACGAAAGAAAAATAAAGGCCTTCCTGGCTTCTTTGTCGTTGTACATCTTCCACCATTCTATAACAGCACAGGAAACATCATGTGCTGCTGCAGTGACTCGTGCTGAGCACTGCAGCACCGTGATGCATGAATGGCACAAACCTTCTGAGGAGCACTGTGAGAATTTTCACGTATCAATTTCGGTCACCTGATACAAGCTGCCGCCACAGAAGAGGGTATCAGGTTCCTTTTCTTGGCGACAGAGGGGTGCCAACAAGAACCCAAAAATGAACATCTCATCTGAATTTATACGTTGATTTTTTTTTTTTTTTTTTTGATTCACATGTAATCACTACATTCATTCCAACTTGGGGTCCAATTCCTTATATTTTTTCAGCAGTAGCATTGCCCCAGTCTTGAAAAATGTGGTCAGTGTGTGTGTTTGGATTCAAAATAATACCTCCATCTCACCCCGACAATGGCAATAATCTTGATTATTGAAATGGTCATGCACATGTCTTTATCATGGCTCCTGTGTTCGTTGAGCATACAACAATTATAGAAAACGATTATGAAAAAGAATCATTTGAACACGTCTGTTGAATACTGAGTAATACACTTGAATAGTAAGTACTTACATTACTTACATATACATGAAGGCAATAATCTGAATACTGGCATAAACTGATTTCTCCTAATAATCGGGGTATTGGTGTTTATGTAAACATGTCCAATGAAAATGAAATCTCTGAAATCTACGGAAGGAGTGAGTTAAGATATTTGCGATTGGCCGTAGCAACAGTCATCACAGCCACGGGCGACTTGTGGCCTTTCATTGGTCAGTCTGAGGGATGATCGCTGGCTGCCTCGGCAGCTACCAGCAGTTTAAGTGTTGCTACAAGCAAATCAAACACTCAAAGAATAAAAATGAAGATATAGGTGACTGGAGGATTTGTTCTTAACTCTGATGCAAAAAAAGAAGAAATTATTAACTTGCCAAACTGTGATTTTGAAGAAACAAAAAACTAAAAAGAAAGGATGTTTGCATTTATTTGTTAAGATTAATCCAGTTAAATCAATATTGGTGTCTCCACAGTATACAAAGTAAAAAAAAAAAAAAACAAAGAGGTTTTTTCTTTGCTACAAATATTTAATACATGTAATTTTCTCAAATAAAGTAATTTTCACTTTCATCATTGTTTTTTTGTTTGCTTTTTTATCCTATAATCCCATCTATCCAGAACTATCAAAATTTGAAACAATTCTTTGTTTCATGAAAAAGCATTTTATTTAACAAACGAGTTAAAATTAGTTTAAAAACTCAATGAAAATGCTTGATTCAGAGTTCCCAGCATGCACCTGGCTTGTGCCATGCTTATCACTTCAATTCATGATGTTATATTCATTAACTTGCATGGACTTTTTACACATCCTTGTCCATGGCTCTAAGTGCCAGTAAACTAAATATGGCCTCGCCCTGGTGCATGCCAGTGAATAAAAACAACTTATCAGTATTGATGAGACATGATCAAAAATTCACTCACTGAGATGATGAGTGTGCATGTCAGATCATTCGGAACTTCATCCAATGTTAGCGTGGTACCGTTTCGTCGACAGTGAGTTAAGCTAGTATTCCTGAAATGAAGAACGTTTCAAAGTTACTTCCATCTAGCAGAATGCGGAAAAGAACCATCCCATGGAAGAAAAACGCATGTATTCCAGAAAAACAAATAATAATAATAATTAAAAATAAATAAATTAAAATTGCATATTGTTGCGGAAGGGCTGACTTCCTTGTGTGGTGACATCACGGTCACGGTAGTCTTGCCGGAAATGCTTTGTGTGTGTTTAGAATGTGCATAACCGTAGAATGTTAAGCATGGAGTCTGGCCTTTGAGTATTATCCACTGCTTGATTAAAGTTGGAGTAACCTCTGGATACAGAAAAATAATGAGTGTCATCCGAGATCTGGTTAGCCTCTGCCTCGAGTCCATCATCTAGCTTGCCGCAAGCCGAAATTTAAATTTAATGCAGTTTATGCAACTTAATTATTTGGTGCCTTTCCCTTAAGCTGGACTGAATTTAATTGAGTTTATTTAAGTATTTATGAATATGTCCGTGCTGCTTGAATAAAGTTGTAGTAAAAAAAATGAATGTAAAATGTAACCCTGATTTTTATTAGATTAAGGTATTACTTTTGTTACAGTGCCAGCCAGGAGCTTGTGAGTGATTCAGTTGGTAAGGGGCTCAACATCCTCAATAACCTCAGACTAGCTTGAGCGTGGGCGATGTCAGGAGCCAACTTTGTCGTGGAGTTCACAGTGGCAGAACACAATTGGGCTGTTACCACCACAGTGGGGGGAGCCTTCGGTGCCTCTCTCATTACAGATCGAGAAGCTTCCCCTGAGCTTCTAACAAGTTGCCTACAGTATACTGATTGGCAAGACACTGCATTGTTCAAAATTGTATTGTGGGTGACAGTACTGGAGAAGTGTATGTAGGTGCAAAGAACAGTACAAGTATCAAGTCTAAAATGGGGGTGGGGGGGGAGTTACCTCTGAAAGTAACAACAGTTATACTTTTATTCAAATAATGTCGCATTTTCACATTAACCGCATGCTTGCGTTCACACCTCGGCATTTTCCGTGCGCTGAAGATGCACTGTCTTTATCATAAACGGCGCAATCTGTCAAGGTTAGGGTGTTATTTGTGTGAGTGTTCTCGTGAGACGCTCTGGTTAAACTCTTCTTGAGTTAATCTTCCCAAATACCAATGCTGTGGAAGCATCTGAACCCGTGTACCTCATCGGAAACAGCAAGAATTGTATTTTTTTACTCTGTTCAGATGGCCAAGGTCTTCACCTGAAAGGATTACCAATGTCCCAGTGGTGAAAATACAATTCAGGCTTTTCTGGCCCCGGTCCTCTGGTTTCCAATTTAGAACTTCCTGTTTTTTTCACTTTGAGGAAAGTGAAACTAAGGATGAGTCATCATTTTCGAACTCTATCCAACACACTGATAAGCAGCCAACTGTATTTTCTGTTCGCTGAAACCCGCACAAAATTATTTCTATAAGGTCAGCCTATCTCTACAAATTAACAAGGGCAAATTATTCTGTAGAATACCGGCATATCTTTTTCTGGCAAATGAAAATCAAGAAGATGTTAATTCTAATTGAATACCACTTTAAGGAAATTCAAGTTGGGTGCGTTTTTTTTTTTTCTTCTTCTTCTTCTTGCAATTGTAGCATAAACTATTGTAATGAATGCTAAAATGAAACTGCTGAATACTTCCCTTTTAAAAACCCAACACAACTTGGCCAGAAAGAGTGACAATTAGAGTTCATTTGGGCAGTATATTTCACAAGAAGAGACATACTGGCTACCGACTGCATTTTGTACCATCTGCATGTTGCAATCAGCAGAGCACCATTTAAATGAAATGAACTTTTTGATGGTGGAGGGAATGAGGGTTATGGGAAAGAGCTTAAGCACATGCACTGCTCTTCATATCAGCAGTGAAACATTGCCAGTACATGCATTCTTTGGAGGAGAAATGACCATTTCATTTAGTGGAAAATTCATTCATGTCGTCTCCCTTTGAAGAAAAAAAAAAGACACAGCTCATCTGCATGCTCCACTTACATGTTACTCAGTGCTGTGAAAAAGTGAAATTGTTTTAAAAATGTTTTTAAAAAGTGTTTTGCATTTACTCTATTTCCCTTTGTCTAATACAACATTTTGTCAAAAGATCGGAAACCGTTCGACGTGACAAATATGTAGCGATAGAGGAAATCAGGAATGGGGTGGCTACTTTTTCAAGGCACTGCATTTAACGCATTGTCAGTGGCCACTTCATTAGGCACACCTACCTAGAGCCGGATAGGATCCCCTCTTGCCTCCAGAGCAGCCTCAGTTGCTCAGAGCATGGATCCATAAGGTGCTGGAAGCATTATGTACGTATTTGGGTCTACACTGACTCGATAGTTCCTGCAGCTGTTTATGCCAAATTCTGACCCAACCTTTTGCATGTCACAGCATAAATCGAGATTCGCCAGGCCAGGCGACTTTTTTCCAATCTTCAGTCGTCAAATTTTGCTGTTCTCATGCCCTCTGTAGCCTCCTCCTCCTGAAGCTGACAGGAGTGGAACCCGGTGTGGTCTTCTTGTGCTGCATCCCATCTGCTTCAACGTTCTACACGCTGTGCATTCGGAGATGTCCTTCTGCAGATCACTGTTGTAAACAGTTCTTATTTGAACATATGTAGCCTTTCTGTTGAACGCTTGAATGAGTTTGCCTGTTCTCCTCAGACTTCCCTCATTGACAAGGTGTTTTTTTTTTCTCTCTGTACGCTGTAGAGACTGCAATCTCTATTAATTGTAATTCCATAACTTTTTGCTTTATAGTTAAGAACTCATTTGTCATTTCCATATGCCAATTTACAGAATGCTTATTGCAGTCTATTTGGTTTCACAAGTTTGAACTAATTTTGAACTAATTAAAGGACCACAATGGAAATAAGCCTTTGGGCTTTCTTGTGTTTTCATCCTTTTGATGATTTCTGTATCTGGGACATCTCTGGCTAGAGGGGCCACTTGTATTTTAATGATCAGTAAAGAATTTCAATTAATCAATCAATCAATCAATCTGAGTAACCAGATTTGTCTTTTGTAGATTCATTCTTATATAGCATCTGATCAGTACTATATATTGTATATTTGGCACATTATGTTTGACATATCCAGAAAACAAATGTACGTTATAAATGCAAATAATGTTTTGAGGTAATTTGCTCTATTTTCAATATCCGATAGAATGTCTTTTGCTCAGTTAATTTTATATTTCCTTCAGTGAAGTCACATGTTATTGGATCATACATTTACTCTATATGTGCCATTTGGGAGTTTTAAACATGCTACAGCATGATCAATTGGAACACTAAATAAACAGACATTATTTCCAATTGTTCAAGTGACGATTGCTGAGGATATGTGCATGTGTCACTGTGCCAAATCGTTTGCTAATAAATAAATAAATAAATAAATAAATGCATTTGCCTTTAGTTTTTCTGGATTCGGACCACAGACTGTTGATGCAGTGACCGATGAACCAGGACAGGAACATATGAGGTGAATTGGCATTCATTAGACCTGTTTGCCCTTCGGCCAGATTTCAGTGCAGTGACGCAATTGACCCAGACGTTTAATTAAATCCCCAATTAAATTCCTCCGAAGTCGAGCACTGGTGGGAGCGCGGCTGAGATAAGAATCCAAATTCTCCTCCCTCCTCTGCCCCTGCTCTGTGATGTGATGGTGCTGTCCCCCCCAGGAGGATTACACGGCAAACATGCCCTTTGGTGTCCCGCGCACAGACGATAAACAAACAGACTTTGTGTGAATACACTCAATGCCTCGATCATTAAATAATCCTGAAACTTTTTATAAGCTTGGTTTTGCAAGGCACTGTGTCTTTGTTCATTGGCCAACAGTAACAAAGGTTAAAAAATATAAATAAATAAAAATCAGATTATGGAGCCAGATGCGTTCATGAGTATTTTTCCATTTTTATTTATTTTTTAATATATATTTTGTTTGTTTGCTTGTTTGTTTACCTTTCCATGTGGGTAATCCATACTGTATTAATTAGTGCTTAACAATGCTCATGTCAGCTATATTTCATTTTTACAGCATGCTTATGAAGCCAAATACAGTTCAGCAATCAACTAACAATCCCTTTCCCAAGATCAATTTTCCACATAATGAAGGGGAGGACATTTTAATTTAGCAAGGGAAATAGAATTCTGTCAGCAGTATCATATGGATTATGTTATGTGCTGAGCGATATTCAGTTTTTCGCCTTTAATAATAGAACTTGTGATATGACTAAATGCTAGATATCATTTTATTTTTCCAAAACCACGAGGCTCAAACTGTACACTGACTGTTCTGCCACCCACGGAACATACCCTGACATGTGTTTTCAATTATTTATCAATGTGTTATTGTTACATTTTATTCCAGTTCTCATTTTTATTGTATCCCGGACCAGAGACAGGCCATCACCCCCCTCATGTTCAAACACTTTATTATCACCATGTTAACACATTCTCAACTTACTGAAATTGCCTTTTGCTGTTTATTAAAATGATACTGCACGTTGCGCGGTGGGTGTCCGATGCATGCGTGTGTGCGTTATCCACGAGAACTGAATTGCAGTATATTCAATTACAATCCCAGGTGCATGCTGTAATGGCTGTGAACTGGTATTGTTAATTCTATAATAACATATATACATGGGTTCTTTTAGGTCCTCTATATTTGCTGATGTTGAGGGGAAAAAATCGAATATACTGTGCCAGAATTGCCAGGGAACAATATTGAGGTACTTTACTATGCGCTAATGCAAGTAGGTATAGAATTTACTTCACACCTTCCAAACCCACTTGAGTGATTATATTTCAGGCAATCGTCAGACTATAGTTCACAAAGGCATATTCTAATGCAGCATTTAATTTTAGCCTTTGGCCATTCTGTGGCCTCCACAATCACCAGATCGAAATGTCACCAAACCTTCACAGGAAGGAACTGGAGGCTTTCACTCTGGAAAAATGGGCCAATATCCCTCTACACGCAGTTCAGAACTTATATGACAGCAGTCCAAGAAGGGTATGTGTGTGCGTGCGTGCACGTGTGTGTGTGTGCATGTGTGTTCCATGCAACGTTTTTTTAATTGATTTGATTAATTGATTCTGGATTTGCCCAATGCATTTTCACAATCATCTGTAGTTAAAGCTCAGCTTTGCTTTGAGTTCTGAGCTATGAACAGTGCTCCCACAGAGGACCATGTAGTTCACAGAAAGCTGTGGAATGAGTTTCCTTATCTGTATTCTGTGATGAAACACGTGTCCTTCTACCCTCATGGCATGCATCCCCATTGTCCTTTATTTCATAGAGTATCCAAAGTTTACACCCGTTTTACACTTGTTAGCTCAGTAACTTCATAGCTCTGACATGCCGCTCATGTATTATCATTTAAACCACACTTTGATTCATGACCTTTGGCTGTTGTGACGACCTACTTTCCCTATCTCCCAAGAGCTCAGAGCTGTCATCTTCTCTCTTTTTTATCATAAAATGTCAAGTACAACATGTTACCAGACCCCATGAGTTTTTAAATGAAATATAATTCACTCCATTGCCTTTACTG
Source organism: Anguilla anguilla (assembly GCF_013347855.1). NCBI lineage: Eukaryota > Metazoa > Chordata > Actinopteri > Anguilliformes > Anguillidae > Anguilla > Anguilla anguilla. The sequence continues at coordinate 63,218,709 of NC_049203.1, read as the reverse complement.
AAAGGGAAGTGATGATTTTTTTTTTTTACTCACTATTTTATAGATACATATTTTTCTAAAAGTACTCAGGTTAAATGCCTTGCTTGGAAGTGATCTATCAGGGATTTGAGCTTGCAAACATCCAGCTGCTTCAGCAATATGTAAATTGATGAGTTGTTCTTCCAAGTCTTCTTGACAGTGAAAGTTTTTTTTTTTTTTTCACTAATTATTCCAGTATTAATGATATGTACAGGATATACTTTCATTAATTAATATATCCATGTTCTGATTCCATGAATTGTTTTATATTTATTTATTTATTTTTTAATTCATTTTTAATACTATCTTGTATAAAAGTTTATGTTTTCAGAAACTGCTTTGAAACGGATGTTAAAAGATCCGTATTGTTCTTAAGGAGTGTGTCATGGACCGTCATACCCTCTAGTCATACGCCATTCCTTAAATTATGCAGATGTCGACTTGGCACAGAGACCTTAGGTCATTGTTTTTTTTTTTTTGAGATGAGTGAAGTGGGGACAAACTGAAAAAGCAGTAGCAGTTTGATGGATCTGACAGCAGCTATATTTGGTTGTCAAAGGCCTCCATACATTTGCTCCTTCGTTTATGCTGGGCTCTGAACCCCCAAAACGATGGTGGTGCTGGAGTAGAGAGTCACAGCACTCACGACCCCCGAGCTAACGGATAAAACTGCGTTTATTACAAACTTTAAAAACAGGCTTCTAGTTATGTTCCTCTGTGAACCTTTGGGGCTTTTCTGTAGCCCAAGTGCCGAGGGGTTTCTCACAAACGGAGCTAAAATGTCGCTTGGTAGCGAACAGCAAAGAAAGTACGGAAGAGAAGAGGTCAAGGAAACAATATCCAACAAAACCTTGGCACCCACACATCCTGGGAATTATTCATTGGGCAACATCGCAATCAAGGCCTTCCTGTTGCACACAGCCAGGCCCTGTCTGCCTGATACAGGAATAGAACAGAGAACAAGTTATATTGATTAAACGGAAAAGCTAGTTTGAGGGGAATGCACCGTCAGTGATTCTGAATTCTCATTGCGCTGGCATCGCAACAAATGCGTTGCTCCCCATCCAGTGAAAATGCAACAGGCTCATTTAGGGGCTTATCAAATTATGTCGCCTTTAAAAAGCTCAGGGTTTCAGCAAAAGAGGGTGAAGTGTAGTTTTTCAACCAATTCAGATGCAACGAGAATTGATTACCGGAAGATGTCTCACTCGAGCGCCTCTCAAGAAATAGCAGCACTTTAACTCTCTGATGAATCACACGGAATTTCTAATTTTCTTGTTAAATTATACTGCTCGGTCTATTCTTTTCTTTTTCATCATACGCTGTCTGTCTAATGAGTCCAAACTGACTCAGCCCATATGTACCAGGAAACATGGCCATTTCAATTCTGACATTAGTCAAACTCTGCTCCTGTTGTTTGGTGTTTTACATCACGAATGAAACAGGAGAGAGCTGAAATTATTCTTATCTGAACATACTTAGAGAAATTGAAGCCATTTATCAGATTAATGGGGAAGTGTCAGTTGTGGAGCAGGGCCAAAACCTCAATTTTGTTGCTTGAAAAGAAAGAGTTTGCTACACTCAGCCAATGACACATTGGACGCTGCTTGGACGATGAAGGCTACTCTTACTCCAGTGCAGAGGGGAAGTCATTAACCTGCTTGTTGTTTGTGTGAGCCAACACTGAAGTATGGAAAGTATGGGCCCGTGGAACAAATTCCAAGCTGATACTGGTGACCAATCAATTCCTTGTGGAGATGTGAATGGATATTAGTCTAATTAGGGATGCTGAAACAACTGCCCTGCTCTTTGGAATAGATCATAAAATAATTAAAATGATTCATTATTTATGCATCCCAGTGATAAAATAATGCAATGAAGCAAATGATCATGTGTAGGAGTAACCACAGGTGGTGTAGCTGGTGATAGTGTGCTGCCCAGAAAAGCACCTGAGAAGAACAGAAGACCTTTCTTGACTCTCCTAAAATAATGATTTTATGACTCTATAAACTGCAACTAGGCACTTCGAAGATAAATGCGCTCTGAGTGCAAAAGTTGCAGTTCAGTACTTAAGACACGCTAAACAAAAGAAAATTGCCCCGGCAAATGTGTACGCAGTCTAATGTGTGCTAATAGGAATATGTGTTAGGACATTATGCAGCACATCTTGAAACAATTAGCGGCCCAAGTTCTCCCTGTACTCACGTGGGGCACATTATGGGTTTCATTTACCAAAAACTGCTTAGCCATAATGATACAAAATGAAAAAGAATTAGGCAGGGACAAAAAAAAAAAGACGGGGTTGCGATACTTCTGCGGCAATTAAAGCTGGCAGCGAAGCAAGCGGGACGAAGACGGTAATCGGGTGGCTTCGGGGTCAGCCCCCAGGGGGGGGCCTCGTCACTGCGCCCTAGAGCAGTTTTCTTTGCCCGAGCCGATTCAACGGGTAACACGTCAAACGAGAGGCATCCGCGGCCCTGAGGACGGCGTTTGAAAAGAATGCAAACGAGACAATGCGCCATTTTGCCATAAGCCGGGGTGTCACATCGGTGGTAACGCATGGCATCGGAGCGGAGATTGCGCTGAAACCACAGTAATGTACCTGCCAGTATTTTTTTATGTACCCGCCACTGTGTCGAAAAGTACATTGCGCCTGTGTCTGAGATGCTGGTTTACAGCTGGATTTGTCATTTACTGGTGTCGGTGACTCACTTTTTTATTTTTTTTTTTACATTGCCAATGAACAGATCAAGATTAAATTAAACATAAACTGACAGGCTTTGCTGTCCAACAGAGCATAAACTATTAAAAACATTCAGAGGTAGATTCACTGAATGATTGTTCTTTCTCTGTGGACACAGACAGAAATAAATAAATAAATAAATACATAAATAAATAAATAAATAAACATTGTACTGTTGTTGGACAAAGCCCTTGAAATGTATAAAGAAAGCAATTAGCAACCATTCTGTACTAACAAAGACAGTGTGCCTTTGGAGATGATACACATGCAATTGTTTATATGCATATGGATTTCTGGGGGAAAAAATATGGAATGGATGACGTGAAAGAGGTTCATTTAGCATTCTGACTCATTCAAAAGGTCTAAGACTACACAGAACTGTTAACCAGTACATATTAAGGGGTTCGCAAGCTGAAAATGAGTGTGCAATTGCTTCCTAGCAGTATGTGAAGCTAATGCCATGTGGAGGTATAGCATACTGCAGCTGCAATTACCGGACACTGTCCAGTGATTTTTCAGACACTGACACATTTGTAAAATATACACAATAACATATGCAATATTCTGTATTTATATTTATATAGAAACTATACTGATCGCAAAGTAAAATGTCCAGTGTTACTTCAGCTCTAACGTTGTCCATTTTAGTCTACAAAATGTCCTATTTCAGAGTTGACTTAATGCAATTTTGCTGTGCAGAACATGATAATTAAGTGTTGCATATAATTTTTTCGAGGCTCAGCCTGGAGCAGTGGATGTGCCACTGTGACCGTGGCCACTTCTGATTTGATTTTCCACTTGTTTGTGATCCTTACACTCAATATCAACACTCGTCGTTCGTCAGAAATCCAGCCATTGAACTGAAGTGCAGATCCAGTGTACAAAACAAATGCAATCTTATGGCCCTGAACCTGAAGCAGAGAATGCGAACAGACAGAAATGAGCAAAACACAAATATACAAGCTAGAATGTACAAGCTAGTGAAACCTGAGGTGCAGATACTCATGAAAACAAACTGTGGCTCAGTCATGTTATCAGACATACATTGCCAGATTTTTTTTTTTTTTTTCTTTCTTTTTGTTGTCTGCATTGACCGGTGAGTAGAGACGGAGTAGTGTACTGGCAGATGCTAAAAGCATTGTGGGTATTATTGCCCTGCATATTTGTAATTTTACTATTCTGCTAGGTGGCCTTGAGGCAACCCTTCACATTTGCCACCCTAAGCACTTACCCAAAATCGGCTAATGGGTGCTCGTTAAGCTCTTGAAATCAATGGAAAGCAATATTGAGCGCATCGTAAAATGTTAGTGTGTTCATTAAATGGTTGTCATGGTGGGGAAAACCCCCAAATATCAGCATGTCCTCATCCACTGATTGATTAACTCATAGAAATACAGTGGCTCATCTATTTCAGTCTAACCAGTTCATTTTGCATCTATGGAAAGTCAGATTGTGCTTAACAATTTTTCAATTTGCATGATAGAGGAGGGATTGTTGTATCTTTTCTAAACAAACATTTATTTGTTTGTTGGTTTGATCGTTTATCAAAAAAAAAAAAAATGGATCGACTGTAGGTTGGTTTGGTCCCAAAATCTCATCTAGGTGGCTTGGTCCCTAAACTCTGCCAACAATCCATGAAGGCCTATGTACAGTATGAGGCAGTAAGACTGAATGCAGTAACCAAGGGTAGAGTATAGACCATCAATCAGTGGCCCTGCCTTGCAGCACCACTAGGATTACCACAGCTGAAAAACCCCTTCATCATTTCACATAATAAACTCCTCTACACCTCTGACTGAATAGTATTTATTTATTTATTTATTTAATGGAAAGCCTCACTTTCTCAGGTCTACATGAGGCACCATAATCTTTTCTCATTACGGGCACCTGGTATCTTTAGGGACATGAAAGTGTCAGCTTTTCCAGGAGGAGATCATTCCCAATAGTACTGTAAAGACCTTTAAATGTTTAAATTGATGAGCAATTATGCTGCACTTGCTTGCCTGTGAGGCCATTGCATTTCACAGCCATTTTGTTTTGTGTTTTTCTTTGTGTATTGTTTGCTTTTTTAATTTTATTTAGGAATAATGAGTAGGAATAATGACTGAAGGTATTCAAATATTCGTCAGTGTCATTGCCAGATTTGTTCATTTATTGTTATTGCACAATTTACACATTTAGCACTGGTCAGTGTTCAATATAATGCTGTAAATCATTTTATTAGACATTACAATACGCACACGTGCATGCTCATTATAAATCCATTATTGATCAGACTTACAAGGCCAAGTAAACTTTGACCAGAGCACAGGCATTCACAAACTATTCATCACGATATACAGTACTGTACCATGGCAAGGCAACTGATGTACTGGCAGAAGGACTGACATGTTGGCAGTGCTCATCAAGCTCTGACACCACTTGTGTGGCTGCCAGTTGGAGATAGCCAAACCAGTGCTCAACCCTTGGATTTGGATAGGAAGCTTACAGATGTCAAAGATAATTTATATCTTATTAAACAGGCATACAAGGCCACAACTCTTCGTGTAGGCCAGAGCAAAATAGGAGGGGATGATTGTCAAATATTGTGAGATGCTGTCACGAAGCTCCATTTCACATATGATGAATCTTTTTTGGAAGGGAGGCCAATTCTGTGTTAACAGTGGCACAGCTCCCCGCAGAACCTGCATTTTGATTGCAGGAAATGAAATACGGTTCATGTGCCAGAGCCGGTCTTAAAATCGGGGAGGGTGGATGATCCACGGATGGCACATGGATCTATAAATCACGTTTGATTGAGGGCGTCTTGAAAACGGGCATTAAAAAAACTGAACGCCCGCCAGAACATCCACCCAACTACTTCATATCACTGAAATCCGTGGCTTCAGTCAACAGAGGGATAGGGGGAGGATTGTAAATCAGATGCACTTTGAGAAACGTTTCGCCTCTGCCCGTGCGGCTCAGCATTGAGATATCGCTGTTTTTCTCTTTTTAAAAAGCCTCCCCAAAAATAGAAACAACTTTAAACAAAGTGTATCGAACAGAGGCTTTACACAGCATATATAATGCCTTCAAAAACATGACAATGACTTAATAGATTGTATATAAGCAAATTGCATGCTTCAAAAAGGACAACATAACACCTTCTTATGCAATTATACATTATACCTTCTTATTCTTATGCCAAATGTGACATGACTAATGGCTAAACATTATAAAGGGTGACCTAATGCATGCTTATCTGTGACATAACTCCTGATGCCACTTGATGTCATGAAACAGTACAAGCCAACCTGAGGTAAGTTAGTCCCCTTGACTCCTGTTAAAATGGTACTAAATATCTCTCATATTACAAAAGTGTGCTATACATGATTTCAATACCTTAAAATTATGAATGTCAATGGTTTTACTTTAACCAGCAGACTACTACAGTAAGCATCTATATTAAAAGGCAATACCCTAGCTTTAGGGATACTGAAACTGGTTTCACTTTAAAGTAGGAACAGTTCAATACTTCCTTAAACATCTGTTGATTATAAAGTAAGCATTAGCATTTTAAATGTTGAAAAAAGGTTTAGCTTTGGCGGACACACAGTAAAATACTAAACAAAGCATATGAGTCCTTTCTATAGAAATACCTCAGCATTAGGAATACTGAAAAGGGTTTCACTTTAATGGATGTACATAATAGTACTCCATAAAGCATCTATGAATGATTTTGAAAGCAATACCTCAAAATTGTGAATATTAATTATTTTACTTTCCAGGGTGTACAGCAGACCACTACATTAAGCATATATGTACAGTATGCATCCTAAGGCAATACCTTAGCCTCAGGAATACTGAAACTGGCGTCACGTTAAAGGATGTGCATTGGAACATTACATAAAGCATCTATGAATGATTTATAAAGCAATACCTCAGCATCAGGACAAGGGCACTGAAAAGGATGTCACTTTATAGGATGCATGACACAGCACAGTACAGTAATATGCTACTAAAAGGAGTGCCTAATGTTCCATGAAGGAAAGTACATAAGTTATGGCATATGATAGAAAGTATCAGGGTGGAAAGTCATAAGATGTTTAACAGAAGCATAAGTGGTGCACAGTCAGCTCAGCGTCCTGAGGATGACGAAGCCAGGAAGGACCCAAGGTTCATGTCATCGTGTGAGCCAAGAGTACGTGGGGGTATTTAAAGGGCATTTTCATCTCAAAGCATTATTAGCTATCTTGGCACAGCTGTGTGGGACACTATTAATACAAGAGATATTTACTGCCATTGCAGCAGGAGTCAAGGGAATAACTTCCCTCGGTTTGATTTGGATTGTCTCATATCACAGTTAGCCTAGCATCCATCATATGCCACCCTTGATTATGTTTAGTCATTAGCCAGGTGATGTTACATTTGGCATGACAATAAGTCATGTCACCCGTTACGAAGCATGACATTGTGCATGATGAAACCATTTTATATTTTATGAAACCATGTTTAGTACAGCATTATGTATGGTATGTTAAGCCTTTAATTTTGCTTAAAGTGTGACCAAAAAGCTTAATTTCTAATTCTCAAAATAGTTTGTATTACTTCTATTCTGTTCTATTCGCTTTGAAACAGAAGTGCTTACACATCGGCCTACACTGTACTGGTACTGCGGGTAACATTTGATCTTGTTAAGTTAAACTAAATTTTTTCTGACCCTTTTAGAACAAACTTAAAGCAAGTAGCTACTTTGTGAAATCAAATAACATACTCAGGAGAGAGACAAGTGCTCAGAAAGTAAAACTGATATTTGCATTCACAGACGCATTAGCGAAATAATGATTTTCTTTAATAATGAAATTCTGCATTTCAAGTACAATGCCTCATTACTACTCTGTTGTCAGAGGAACAATGGCTGACTTATGAAGAAAAAAAAACACTTAATTAGGCCTTCATTTGTTCTAACTGACAGATCAGAAAATTGTTCTCTCTGACATTTCCTATTACATATAATTAATGAGAAAAATTGCTGAATTATAAAGGCTTTGTAGCGCCCTTATAGTAGCGGCATCTTCACATTTTAACTGCCGAATCAGAATGAAAGAAAGTCAAAGAGGATGCTGATTGGTGGATTTTTCCAAATTATTATTTTTTTTCAACCTGTACATCAAAGGTACATCTCTGGTGATTAGGTAATACACAAACGCCTCATTACAATTTCCCCTGGGTATGGTTGGTTTCAGAGGAGTAATCGTACCCATCTACTGTATGGGAAACATTTCCTTGTTGCAGGGTATTTTTTATACTTTACAGTGGACATACTAGTCAAAAATAATGTTTTAATTGACAACAAGAGCTGAGAGTGCTAAGAGAGCAGGTGAATTCAATGAAGAGTACTACTGCACTCTCGTTGACCTGTTTCACCAATGGCATGACAGTGTTTTTCGGTACCCTGCTTGACACTATTATAATGTATGATTTGTGGACCAAACATGGTCATAAATTTCCCTATTATCAACAGTCACACAAACAAATAAAACCATAAACCAAACAGTATAACCCTAAAAAGAGTGTGTGTGCTCACTGTTGCTTACAACATAGTTTTTATTTATGTATTTACTTTTTTTGGTCTGGGACATCCATTAAACCTGTGAGGTGTTTTGATAATAAATGTAAAAGTCAAGTTTTAATTTCAGGGCTGGTTTGTTTTTTGAGAGATTCACTTGTCTTCTGATTTTCAATGTGACAACATAGCTTGCCAGACCCAACATCTTTTTTCTCACAAACATGTTATTACTGTACATGCCACAAGATCACTTCACTTCAACCCCCACTCCCACACATACACTCCCTCCCTCCCTTCAGGAGTTTATTCATGTGCAGGCTGCTACACAATACATGGCACCACATTAAAAAAATAACCCAGCAAACAAAACGTTTGGAGGAAAAGCATCGATTGTGATCTTATTTGGGAGAGCGAACCATGGAGAAAGTGATTGATTTTCCTGCTGGTTCATGTTCTCTAAAATGATCAACATTTGCTCGTGCTTAACAAGGCCACCCGAGCCGAAACGGAAAACAGCATATGGAGTCAGGTAACTGCACTTCCAGACAGAGAAGATGACGGAAGACGTGGCACCAGCACAGATCACTGAGCAGCACTTGTTCTTCAGTGAAGAAGTGACTGAGGCAGTTTGAGAAGAGCTCCAACCGCAACTGCTGTTGAGAGATGCACCCAGATAGACAACTGCCTTGAATAATTGAAAAGACGTTGAGGGTTGTGATAAAGAAAGAAGGATGTCTTGCACAGAAGCAGAAAAAAAGGGCTAGCTGTCTTAGGCTGCTGGTTCTCTGTTCTATAGATCACTTGCAGCTTTGGGACTGCAAGGAGTTAGCAAAGCCTGCCTTCCCAGAACTGCTTGATAGCCATTCTACTTTGACTGTCACAGAACATACTGAAGACCATTGCCTATGAGGGAGCAGAATTTGTATTCATGCACATCATTCAAGACATCCAACCAAGACTTGTCGCAGAGACGGAACGATCAAGAATCACGGTCTGATAATGTTTCGTCGTGGACCAACCGTGACTATGAAAGAACGGACCCCAAATGGAATTGTGGCTTAAGGGAGTAGGAAATGATAATAGGGAATCAAATACTGCATTGTGTATATTCCTGAATAGTCCATTCAATTTCAACGTAAATGCATTATAATTTAGCGCCTGCAGAGGTGACAGATGTCCATTACTACAACATGGCCTTTGGAGCATGATAGCCTCAGTTTTGTGATCTGTATTATATCATAGCCTCAGTATCGTTTTGTTGTATTGCAGTCCATTGCATCCTGTGGTGGGTGAATCGTCTCATCACTTGTATGATATATCCTACTGCATATAAGCCATATGAATCCTATCTCACATCAATGTGGTTTTCCCTATGGTGCCATACAGTTCACATGGGCTTGTATTCATTTTAAATTCACACTTTATTTGCAAGAGAAAGTGTCAGCATTCTAGCGAGTTACCTGGGAGATTAAATGCAGAAAGTGTGACACAAAATGTCAGTGACATAAATCACTCATTTTAGGACCAGTACGAGAACGTATTGAACCACACTTGATTTTTAGAAGGTAAAATTAAAAAGTAATGCTGCTCTTTGAACACTGATGTGTCCCACAAACCATACTGAATCCTCCATTGCCATTATTTCCACAGGATGACATAATATATTGCACAGAATGTGACGTGCATTTAAAAAAATTATATATATATCATTTTCTGTATTTGCTGTGATTGATGAAAAATATGTTTGCCTGAGCTTTGGGTACTGCAGTTGCTCAGGATGGTTGTCAGCTCCTAGAAAACGCATTGTTATAACATTGTTCTTTCCAAAGCCTTTGTGTACTTTTGTTAAAATGCACCACCTTTCTTGTTTCTACTTTGTCAGCTGATTATTCTCCTTCACTTAAAGAGGTTTGTTCAACTACTGAAAGATGCCCACATCTTGACTGATAATCTTTCTGTATGTAATTCCTGGCCTCTTTCTTTTATTATTATTCCAGTGCAGACGGAATGTATTCATCCCTGCTTGGAGTTTACCAGAGTCACCAACCCCTGCCCCCCCTTTCCCTTCCACCTCATATGGAGAGGAGGTAGCTCCTGCCAATGCTCTCGGCCCACAGGACCTAGCCTAAATAGAACCAGCACGAGTAACCCATTGCAGCCGTTTGATGGGGATGGTGTGGGGGCACACAGAGGGGTGGGCATGATAATGAGTTTCCCAGAGAAAAATACAGTATCTGGCAAGCATTTGCACACCAGATGGACAGCGCTGCCCCCTACTGGCTCCGAGACCGCCTCTGCACTCCAAAACACGGCTTCGTGCAATCAAAGCTTTCCCCTGCCTTGCTTGGCACCGGTCCGTAATAATTATTGAATTTGCATCTTAATAATTTATTGTTGTGGGATTGGACGAGAGCTCTCTTTCTGCCGGGAACATAGTTCTTCAAAATAATTAACATAAAAAGTGTCCAACCATGTTTTATGTTCTGCTTTGCTAGAGGAGGTAGCTGATAAAACAAATTCTTAAAAGGGGTGCACTTCATTTCATTGAAAATATGAGGGGAAAAAAACCTGAAGGTATTTTACTTACTTTATTTGAAGCAGAGTTTGTAATTACAGTTTTATGGAAATAATCAATAAGCTACATTTTTCTCTTCCTTTTTTTTGTTCATCGTACTTTCAGTTCCATGATAAAAATAAAATTTATAGATATAATAAAGTGGGAATTCTTTATTTCCATCCAGAAATCTTTAGAGACAGAGAGAGAGAGAGAGAGAGAGAGATAAATAGTAGACGTGGGTATTATACCCAGTGGGTTTTCATTCCCATTATAAGTCTAAACAAGCTAAATGCAAAGGGTTCTTTGTGACCTTTCCACAAAGACTCCAAGCTTCTCAGCAGAAACAGTATCAAAGATAACAAGCTAAATGGAACCTTTGCAGATTTCATCTTGTCAACATTTTAATTTAAGATTTGCAATGGACTGGGTTGCAATATAAAAAGCAATATTAATTCTTATATATGTCTTTATTATTATTATTATTATTATTATTATTGCTGCAAAGGTCAACAAGCATGGTGTTTTGTTGTGAAATTGTAATCGGCCATGGTACAGCACATGCCTGAAGCACAAACACTGAACTGTGCCATTCAGAAAATAAATGAACAAACCTGACTCCATTTGCTCATTGCCAGCATCTTTCATGCGCCGTTTGAAAAAGAATAATCTGGAAGCGACCGAGTGTTCCCGAAAACAATACCTACGTCAACGAGTAAGTTACCTCAGCGCTATTTCAGTAATGGAATGCCATCTCGCTTTGATCCGTATTGAAAGCCTCATAAATAATGAGGCCATATGCACATTCTTCCAGTAAAGCGGTAAAAAAAAAAAAAAAAAAAAAACTCAAGTGACTCAATTTTCATCCTATACTGTGCTGACAGACAAGACTCCCCTTGTCCTACTTCCCGCCACACACATCACACGTCCTCCCCTGTCCACTGGCTACCGACTGTAGCCGGCAAACGGCTTCCTAACACCGGCTCGGCCATATTATCCCCCGGCATCTTTCTCTGTGTCTCTCCGCCCGTCTCGTTGCCACGACAGCACAAGGGCCCGTTCTTTTTCGGCACGCTGACTCGCGTCTCAGTGGGGGATTCGGCTCCCCACCAATGCCACTCTCCGTCGGTTCTTTTCAGCCTTTTCACCACGGGCTGTGCCTTGGGTCTGTTGACTGCACTGATGCAATTCTAGTTCAGAATTTCATTTTGATTCCTGAAAATCAAATGTATTGTAAGTGACACTTCGTGTTCTGGATATTGATTCACATCGTATCATTATTATTAGGATGATGATGATGATGATGATATTATTATTATTATTTTATTTTATTTTTTTCTGCATCATCATCATAATAATAATCATAATAATAGGGGTGATTCAGGGACCCCTTTTGTATCATTGTAATAAGCTCCAGCTCTGTCTGCCAGTGCGTGTGCTTCTGTGTGTTTCAGCCTGTTTGCAGGTATCTGGTGGGTGGAGCTGGAGGTCCATTAGCTTGATTTGGAGCACCTGGTGGCTGGGCTGTAGGGCTTATAAAATACGGTGTCACTCACAGTTTTTTTCTCTTTTTTTTTCTTTTGTGTTCTTTGTACCACACATTTGTACCCCCGCACTATATTTGCACTCATCCACATTCACACAGTTGATCGTACTCATGCACACATTTCATTATCCTTTAACTAAATTGCTTTTGCAACAAATTATGGCATTTTTGCATCCTTTAACTGTGTGTGTGTGTCTCCCATTTTGTCTTGGCCATTGAGCCGGGTCCTCGCTTTATTTAACCCTCCTGTTCTGTTCATTTTTTAGGTACAGCAAAAATGTTCCCGGGTCAATCCCCATACAGGGGGGGTTTGCAAATACATGAAATTAACCATTTTCATTTAAAATGTTGATTACACTAATTAAGGCCAGTAGAAGAAGTTTCATACTGAAAAAATAATTTTAAGTATTTTTCCTAGATTTTCAAACTTTAAAAAGGGTCAATTTGACCCGCAACATAACAGGAGGGTTAAACTAAGCATTCAGATTCCATAGCCATATGTTTATTTCCTTTAATTGGACTTTGGTCATAATGTAGTTTTCTGATATTATGTCAAGCACAGAAGCACTACCCCATTACACAATTCTTTTTGGGAGTTTTTTTTTTTTTTCTTTTTTTCTTTTTTTCTATACCGATGAGATTGTCACCAGTGTTTTATGACACATTTGCACTTACCACCCATTGTTATACATAATTAAGTGTAATTAGCCATTAGGGGAAGATAAATGTCTTGTCATTTGCGTGCAGCACTCCAGATCAGAGTGAAAAGTAGATGGACACGTTGATAGGCGTAAAGATAAATAGGTGTACAGATAACCTTGTGCAGGTAGCCGAACTCATGGCATCAGCAATCGCTCTGGAAGTGACAAGCAAACTGGGAGGGACAGAGGGGCCGTTTCCTTCGAGAAATCCCAGATGTCTGGTCAACGCCGGCAGTCCGGCAGCACTTGAGTCAGACATTTGCATTAATGTTCTCTCTGAATTCCAGCACATGCTGCGCACACAGCTTAAAGGGATGATTGAAGGGTTTGTACAAACAGCGGCAAATAATTTGATTTCTACACGTGGAGGTGCATGGCCAGCCTTCGGCACACAAAGAAAATGGAATGCACGTCTGCCGGAAATGAGGGAGATTTTACTTATTTATTTATTTACCTATTTATGTCCGTGGTCCTTAAATCACCCTGTCTAGCAAATGTAAACTAGAAAAATGTCTTGATTAACATTCCTCCTTCAGTAGTTCTCAGAATATGTGACCCTCAGACGTCTGTCCCACCCATTTGTTGGCCCGGATTACTGGGCTTTTGTCTGAATTGCATTCATAAAATCTGAACACATTCATACATATAGGATGTTATCATTAAGAAAATGGCTTTAAGTAAATGACTGAGGATGATATCAGCTTTATGTAAAATATTAGGCACACAATACTTTAGAATGAAAAGTGACACTTAATGCATAAAATAAGCTTGTTTGTAGGTTTCGACATATGTATGTATTGCTGTCTTCAACTGCACATGACAAATTTCATTGAAAACTATGATTTATTCATTTACAACTTGTATAGTATGGACAAGTTGTAAATATAAAATTACATTATTTTCAATATTATCACAAAAACCTTTTGGTCTGGAACAATACTTTGTGAGAATTTGTGTATTTGGTGTCTAATTTTGCCCAGTTCATGCCACCATGGGCTTGTGTTGTATGAGGGGACCTTTTACCCTCAGGGCAACTTTTGACTTTATAGCTCACAGCTATAACTCTCGATTTTCCACATTAATCAAATTACCTCATATAAATGTAGAAATCTGCCAAATTTGACAGAAAGTCTCTCAGGGTTTTGAGGAAGCTTCACTTGTGAGTGGAAGTTTATTTAGATGTAAATTACCTGATGTTCAATGAAAGATAGAAATGTCAATTTCATTTTAATGTGACAAGTTCAAAATTGAAACCTTGATTTTGAAATTGTACAAACGTCCATGCAATCATTCCTCCTGTTTGTTGTTTAGGATTGTTTTTCTGCGCCAGTGGCATTATGATGTGACAGTGTGATTTTATTTGTCCTTTGCATTTGACAGCATTTAATCCAAAGCATTTACTTTTGATACTCTTCAAATTTCCATGAGAGATTTGACTTCAAAAATAATCTCAGCCCCCCCATTCCTGATAAGTGTCATGCATGTGCCAGTTAATCAGACAAGCTGTATGTCAGAAAGCTTAAAAAAACAACAAAAGTGGTAATATAAACACCTATACAATTTGTAAATAGCATGCAGATTTCGTGTTTAAGAGATTTCCCACAGTGCATTGACCAAAACCTTAAAATTAAGTTTTCTTGACAAAATAGGCTAATTAATTTAATTATCATATCAGCTGACAAACAGACAAAATGTTTCATCTGTTTGTCTGCTGATATCATTATTAAATAGCTTATTTTGTCAGGAAAACATCTAACGAGTGCGTTTCATTTTTTTCTACGCTGAAATATTTTTTTCATATTTCAGGCATTTGATGGGCCTGCATGGCCATTGCAGGTGTCTCAATAGCAAGCTCTCCACTCTTCAAAAAATAAATAAAATAAAATAAATAAAATAACGTAAATTGGACCATTTGTCTGACTTAATCTCGGAACAACCTTGGAAAACTGCTTCAGGGCATCGTCTCATTGATGACCTCAAGTAGAGAATAATGATTAGGGGGATAAAAGACAGCTCAGCCTATGCCCCGCCCCACCCCTGCCGTGCTTTACCTGACATTGACTTAATGGACTTCTTCGCTTTTTCTTGGCAAGTCTGAAAAAAGGAGGAGTAGAGTGCTCCAAGAGATTAATGTAAGACCCAGAATAAAATTCCATACCATGCACTCACCCCATTCAAATGAACAAACTATATTCCAGATGGTGGTACGTATGATGATGAAGATGATGATTGTGATTACGTAAGCCTTTGCCTAATTAACACGCATCCAAATGTTTGTGAACTAGGATATCAAGCCAACATTAAGATGACATCTTTTTTTTTATGTACATTTTTAAAGCCTCAAAAGACAAGAAAATGAATTAACGCTAATGCTAACATCAGCTGTTCATCAGGGTGCATCAGCATGGATCTTTGACAACTGCTACTGCTGTACTGTATGTCTTCTGTACTTCAAACAACATGTACTCCATGTGCTTACGGTTCAAACCATCTCTCAAAAGGCCGAATTCATACGCCTACTTCATGGCACTTTAGGATAATTAAGCCAGAGGGAATATAAATACAGATTTTTCATTTTTAAAAAGCATATTTCATTTCCAACATGCCCATATGTCCTATATGGGGCCACACAACTTGCATCATTCTTTTGGCAGAATTTGTTGGCAAACCGTGTCAGTTCATAGTATATCATTTTTAAACTAGTGTGACTGATGAACTGTGGAGTGTGTTTTTCTCTGTTTTTATTTTTAAATTAGATTTAACCAAGTTGCTGGTCAGTGCTTGCCTGGTGACAGTATGCCCAAGATGGAGCGTTTCCGTGGTGTGTTTTTGTTTTGGTGCTTATGTCCTCACTATAGTGACAACCACCTTAATATTAAACTGCTTTAATGTAAATCTGTATCAGAATCTGTTGTATTGAGCAGAAACATTGATTGAAGGAAACTATTTTTATTGACGTGCTAATGCAGTGATACGCTAAAGAGCTTTCTCAAAAATTAAATGGATGGTTCATTAGACCAAATTCTAGGAGCTCTTTAATATGATGAGAGAAAATGTGAGCTTGGATGGATGTAAGTTAAACTGTTCAAAAAATTAGTATTGACAAACAACAGGAATTGTTGTTTGTGAAGCAAAGTTGTTTGCTCTCCGATATTGTATATTAAACTGGCCTAGCCTTGGGTGTTATTATCACGGAATGAGTTGGAGCTTTGGCTATTTTCTTGCTTGCTCAATTTACATTAGGGTAGCCAAGCAATTTCTTTAGATTGTCACTGATGACTTACCATGGTGCTTTCTGATATAGGTCCATTGCAATAAGACAAAGATGAATGCCATTTAAGGGTTGAATGTAAATCAGGGAGTAAAGTGCTGTAATGCATTTAAATTGCTTCACTGTTATTACAGTTCCCACTGTGCAGTATATTGCTTTATTTATTTTTTATTAACTCATCCAGCGTGGAGTCTGGGCTTGTGGGTCACACCTTCCTCGCTTGTTTAATGAAGTAAAATACAGTTGATTTTAACCGCACACTCTTCTAGTTATGCCCCACATGTATGGTGTGTCTTCAGTGACCAAAAGCTCAAGCAGAACACCCAGTGCGGAATGGTGGAGTTGAGTACAACTTCCCTGACAAACAAACAAACAACCAATGGTCTAGACTGAGGCAAAAGGTTTCCTTAACTTCTTGACATAAAATTATTTCTTATGGATATCAAGATTTTTCCTCAAAGCAAATTGTGAAGAGGTGGTTTATCGTGGGGGACTCATATGATAATCAAATGTGACCCACACAAATATGTTGGAATATTTATTTAATATATTTAACCTTTTATTTAAAGTCATGCTTTATGGAAATGGTTAGAGGCCACAATTGATCCCTAATAGGACATTAAAGCATGAAATAAATGCACATCTGTGTAAACCTTAAGAATTGTTATTCATTTATTTTTTTTAAAGATCATTCTGCAACAACATGACACACCGTGGTGCTGTCATTTCACACTAGGCCAACCTTCGTTTTGTTCAAAATGATTTTGACTGCGATATAAAGCTTCAGAAACTGCCACAATCCATCAGCATGCATTCACCCCAGTCTCATAGACTGCGCCACACACAGTTCCTCCGACCTCCCAGGCTCATAAACTGAAGCCCCGCTCGTGGCTTCAAGGTTTCTGAAGCCGACTCCCACGAGCGCCATATTTGGCCCAGCAGAGAAAACACCCCGCATTCCGCCCATTTGTCTTCATCTGTTCAGGCAGAGTCAATTACAGATCCGGTGGCCCATACTAAATCGCTCCGTGTGTCCAACACAATTCAATCAGTTGTGGTAAATGTATTATCATCTCAGATTTCATGGTATCAAACTCCATCTCGCTTCTTGCTGAGATGGGTAGGAAAACACCAGAAGATGGGAAGGAGGGCCTTCTAACAGTAACCACGTGACTGAGAGCGGGGAATCAGAGGTAACCATATAAGAGGCAGATTCGGTTTTCAAAAAGTGTGACAATATAAGTGACATTGTTATTTTATCTCCAAGCTTCTCTGTGATAGTTTCTATTGCTCCCATTATCACTGTGAAAAGAGCTTCCCAAATACTTAATTTTCTGGAGAAGATTGGGAGGGGAAGTCACAGTTTTGTGTATTCTTTTGTACTAATCTTATAACCCTGCTTTGAGTTCCAAATGTCAAAGTCTTTTCAAACCAACATGTCTTAATTGAATTTAAGTGTGCATGGAACAAAGAGAAAGATCGAGAAACAGCAAAACCAAAAAAACAAAATAAAAACAAAACAAAAGTTAGAGGTGAATCACCACACATAATTAAAATCTGTGAAACTGAAAATAACATTCACTTGTATCTGCTAACTTAAAAATAGTCCCTGCCAAACAGTTGCAGGCTTAATTCTCACCACCGTATTAGCGAATGGCCCTTAACCACAGAATACATTATTTCAGATGCAATCACAGTTTCAATAGGCTGCCCACTGTTATTAAGCTGGGGTGTCGGAATGACAAGGAAATGCACACTCTGGTTCCATATCACTTTCTACAGCCTACATTTACTAGACTCTGGAGCGGAGTTAGGGCTAAAGAGCGCTGTATAAATAAGCGTGTACAAAGTGCATCGCACAAAGGGCAGATGTGCACAGAGCGCCAGCCTGAATGCCTGTAATTACACCAGGCTGTAGTCACAAACACAGCCAGCTCCGTTTATAAAATATGTGGGTAGTACAATTTTAGCGAACATCAATAAGGTAGAAAGCGACAAACTCACCGCCTAATTTATTCTCTCTGGGCTAATTACATTCTATCGATCTGGTTTCTTCATATGTGGTCTTTCCTCGTGCCTTTCTTCAACAGTATTTTAAACTTGCATTGCGTTATCTGTCGTGATTTTAATGGATCCTTTATCCCTTGCTCTGGTGTGGTAAAATGATGCTGTAAATTAAATAACATTTGAATTTTAACTGACAGGACCATGGAATTTGATTGTTGCCCGATTTGCACTGATGGACCCAGAATTCATTAAGACCAAGCCAAGTTGTAAAAACAAATGTGGGAAAAAGGGTTAGCTTGGGATAGCGTTTTGCATTGCATGATTCTTGTGAACCATACAAGTTTTCTCAAATGTTTCTCATTATTTTGTTTTCAGTAATTCGATAGACAGACTGATAAGCACATTAGTGATTTAAAAAGTGTGCACTCACAGAGTTATGATGGAGATGTATTTGCGGACTTGCAAACCTTTGAAATATTTGCCAATATATGTTGATTCAGAAATAAATAATCTTACTTTATTTAAAACAATTATTTGGTAATAGAATATGTTCTTATTGTTCACATGTATTATTAATCATGAACATGTGACCAAATCCTATACATGTGATCCTCCTTCCATAACTATCAGAATATTTTAGAATGCCTCACCAGGAAACAACTATCATTAAATTCTAATTTATGTATTTATATTCTGGGTATCGGTCTTATCACCACCCCGGCTGTATTGGAAAACATGTCAATGACAATCAAACACCCCAGAGCTGTTCATATATTGACTGAGGCTACTAATCCTTGACCAAGTCTCAGAGATAAACACACTGAAAAATATTATAAAATATTTAGAGGTTTAATCATCACATTCAATAGCATATTTTAAGTTATGAAAATATCATTACTTTTTATGTTTTAAAACTGATTTTGGAAATTGTATATGGCATTTCAGCACCAGTTTTATTTATTTATTCATGACAGAATATAAGATGTTGGTCCTTTCATTATTTTATGGCACAAAATGTGTATGCGTGCATTAATTATGAATCTTCATTGAAAAAGAGTTTCAAGTTGTGTTTCAAGCCATCCAATATCTATGCAGGGTCACAGGGGGTGCTGGAGCCTATTCCAGCATGCATCGGGTGAAAGGTAGATTATATCGCAGGGCACACACACCATTCACTCATCACTCACTCATACACTCACCTGTGGGCAATTTAGAGTCTACCTGCACATCCTTGGACTGTGGGAGGAAACCGGAGTGCCAAGAGGAAACATGCGAGGAGAACATACAAACTCCACACAGAAAGGCCCAGGCCGGATTCGACCTTGCTGTGAGGCGACAGCACTACCCACTGCACCACCATGCCGCACAATGTGGTATATATATAATGGTGGTATATTTCTTGAGGGTGACATAGCTCAGGAGGTAAGACCGATTGTCTGGCAGTCGGAGGGTTGCCGGTTCAAACCCCGCCCTGGGCGTGTCGAAGTGTCCTTGAGCAAGACACCTAACCCCTAACTGCTCTGGCAAATGAGAGGCATCAATTGTAAAGCGCTTTGGATAAAAGCGCTATATAAATGCAGTCCATTTACCATTACAATGTTTTACGTGCAAGAATATATAATGTTTTAGCCACTGGTTGCTAAACACGTATTTATCACTAGCTTCTCTTATATTAGGCCCCAGTTACATTCAGGTTTTAACTCAGTATGGTGAACTGGGATCATGCTAAACACGGGGGAAACATTTTGAGGGATAATTTGACATCTAACCGGGGCACAAGCCAAGCCTTACACCCGCAATGGTTGATCAATGCTCTCTATATTTCTTCAGCCCCACACCTCAAAAAATGGGATTACTCAAATTTCTCCAACAGACCTCAGATCAAACAAAACCAGCGGGCAACAAAGATCCCTTTGGAAATTATATCTAATTATCTCCGCAACCAATTAGCATTTGGAAGAATGCGGCCTGTCAAAGCGCTGGAGAAGAACTCTGGCTCTGCGCGGGCAAGGCTGATAAATTATTGATATCTCAATTCTCGATCCTTGTTCTTTCAATACACAGATTGGAATAGTTTTTCAAAGTCCTGTAATCACATATCTACAGCCCCAGCCTTGGTCTGAAAGAGCAGGTGCATAATCAAGGCTTGTCGTGCTTGCATGTTTTCCACGCTCCGGGTGTTGGCCCTATCGACCATTCAGAATTATATCAGGTTGCTCGGTGAATATTGCCCCACCACACTTCGCTCAACCACATGAGAGCTGTACACAGGTAGAATGACATCCTGTGATACCTTGGTGTCTGGTTACCCTTCAGAGGCGGTACATTTGAGCTTCCTTTGGCTAGGAACCACACGCCTTTGTCTTGCAGTATTTAGGGAAAACAAGTGCCTACCCCATTGCCAGATAGCAGGTAGGAAATGTCATTCAGCATAATCCAGTGGCAGCTTAATTAGATTGAATTTGTGCTGGTGGGTGGCAGCGGACAAGAACAGAGCATGGATTACCTAATGCACTTTTAACATCCAACACGGCACTCAGAGAGGTGTCAGTGAAACAAGCGTGTTCTCTGTCAGTGCTGAGGCAGACATTTTCTCTTAAAGGCTAAAAACTGAAAACTGAATAGACAAAGGTGTGTGTGTGTGAGAGAGAGAGTTTGCATGCACACACGTGTGTTTGTGCTTGTGTATGTGTGTGTTTTGTTTGTGATGTACACAATAATTGTACTTTTTTCTAGTTTCTACAGTATATAAATGATAGATGATTCCGCTTATTCAGATGCCCATACTATAAGTATGTTCCCCCTGGAGATACAGCTCTCTATTTCTGAGATATAAATATAAAGTGAGTTTGTTTTGCTTCCATTACATTCTGAAATCTATTTCAATAAAATAGATTATTAGAAAAAAAACAAGAAGTTGACCTTGAGAAAATTGTGGTCACAGTGTATAGTATACAGTACCGTGTTGTAAAATGTCTCAAGATACTGTACCACATCTTCCACCATATAAACTTTGTTTGGGTTACAATAATCTGATACTGCATGTGTAGTTGCTGACTTAGAATTAATTTTTTTATTTTTTTAAACGTAATTACATTACTTTTGTGGTGCCAGCCTTTATTGTGCAGTTATTTTCAAAGGCTTCATTGTTTTTCATCAAGTCTGCTATGCAGAGTTGTTGATTGTTCACCGTCAACAGTCAAGTCCTGTAGCTACTTCCAAAAGACAGTGCAAGACTACTGACTACAGGTATAAACAAGTATGCACCCGTGCTATTCTACTGTACCAGTGTGTAAATGTCATAGAATTCTACTGTACGACAGTTAGTGCTTAGCCAGTGGTCCTATGCAATCCGTATTTTAATTATGGATGTACATTTGCATATATTTACGCCATTACCAAAAGGCAGGCATTACAAACATACTGGCCGCTCGGCTTGTTACTTCTGTTTCTGTTAGTCACAGCAGGGATCTGGCCTCACCCTTGTGAACATGCTGGATGCATTATTTACCATCTATGTGACTTTCTAGCTCGTTAACAAGGGTTGCAAATTATCTGACACCAAGTGCATGAGTGCAAGACAGAGAACATTCTGTAAAGACAAACCACCCTAGAAGACGAACCATGGCAGGATTCACTGTATTATTATTATTATTATTATTATTATTATTATTATTATTAATAATAATAATAATAATAATAATAATAATAATAATAATAAAGCTGGACCTTTTGTTGATACAGTGCTTATTCTCGAGGCTGGGGTAGCGGGAGGGGGTAGGGAAGACAATAAAAGATATCTGTGGTAAAATACATTTTCCTCAAACTCTCCTTCCACAGTTGATTCCTGTCACATGTGTAGCCTCTTCCGTCCATGAGAGCACATAACACGTATTTGGTCTGGATAAGGCCACAGCTGCTGCATATATTAACAGCTGATGGGCAACATCTGCGCTCTAAAGCTTACTCACCCTGGCCCACTTCAGATTTCCTCTCACAGTTTCTATTTGCACTTTGCGCCTTCTTGACGTGACCAAAACCAGTTCATTGCTGTAACGTCACGTTCCAGGTAACATGGCATCGGCATGGCTGCTGAACTGTTCTGTAATCCCCAGGAACAGGGAGGACAGGGATCCAATACACCGGATCACTCCATCCTTCTGCACAAATATGAAGACATTTATACAGTAAAGGAAAGATATCACCTCCCCGTGCTTGGACCACTGACATTAGAGTCGAGACAAAAGGAGGCTCTCGCATATAAACACTTGGAAGGAGTTTCATTAATGCTGACTGGGGAGTCTCATCCCGTTTATATTCCCTTTGATCACAAAGTCACAGAAGGCAGTGCCATAACCATGTATTCCTTTCATTACCATGGGCCTACTGGGAATTACAGAGATATTGAAGTGCAGACGGTATTCAAAAGGGTCTTCATGCTGTGCGTGTTATTCATGGTGGAAGTGTAAGAATAGCTTCATACGGAAGCGCCCACTGTTTCGGTGACACGTCATCTTTCCGATCGCAATTGGGAAATACAATTTGGGTAAGGGAGGGAAAAAAAAGCTCTTCTAATCAATGGTAATGAGGCACACGTATTGATTATCTTCAGCAAACCCAGAACTCAAAAGTAAAGGTCAAGATCAAATTCACAGGCATGCAAACGCTGTGACTTTGCCCTGAGTCCCATGATATACGATCACGGGACCACTTTGGCTACAACACCCCCGTGTCACATCACAGAAATTTATGCATGCATTTCCATCCCAGGCCCACCGATCCAATGTGACCGTGCAGGAAAAAGGTCATGTTTGACTATGTCACCGTGTGAACTTTTCCCTTGCATCTTTTCAGCTTCAGGGAATTCCCATTATGCTTTGAAAGTCTGATTACATTCCCTCCCCCAGATTCAGAATGGGAAATTCTCACCTTCCCGACACCCTGGTGTATTCAGTTCAGATTCAAACTCGCTTATTTTTTTATGGATGCAAATGTATGACCATCAAATAAAAAAATATGTCAGGCTTTCCACTGATGAAAAAAAAAATGAAATGATATCAAAGGAACATAACTTAGCACAGCTGCTAAATATGGAATGTGGTGAAGGCAAGAGTGTTTGAAGTCATCTGCTCATCTAACATCTAACTGCAAGATTTGAGATATACACAATGTATTGATTCAATCTTTGTACAAGAAAAGAGCCTGCTCATTTTTTTTGTCTGTCGGTTGTGATAAAATCTCATCACTGCAGAAGCCACTCTCTTACCAAATGAGAAATCAAACAAAATCTGATTAAAGTGAACAAATATTTGGCGAAAGCAAAGCATTACATTTCATTTAAGAAAACCAGGGCACTGTTTCCTGAACTGTATTGTGACCTATTACCTACTGTATGTATTACCTAGCCTATGTCTGTTCTCGGACCAAATGTGAACACCTCTGACAAAATTACATTATCTTTGCTGAAATTAATTGAATTAATTATCAAGACACATTTGCAGCTGTGACGCATTACCTAATTATGGGCTTTATAAGAGGCCTGGCTTCTAGGCCTAAAGGAGGAGTGTTTTGAGGGTGTCTGGGAGCTGGCCTATGTGTGGTGGGTTGATGCCAGTTTGTTTGGTTTCTGTTAATCCTTTGCTTTTGGGCTGTTTGGTAGCCAGATTGGCTTTTCTTGATTTATTTCTGTTGTGTTGTCGTTTTCGGACCAATAAAAGTCAGTAAACCAAACACTTCTGTGTTTTTCCTGTCTGTTCACCACGTGAGCAGTGGCCACCCCCAGCCCTGCCTCACTACATAGATTTGGGTCCCCAAGAGTGGTAACTATTTGGAACAGGGAAGTTAGAAGATAGATTTCACATGTGCACATGATTACATATTAAACAGTCCTAATTCATACACATGCCTAATCTGATACACTGGAACACAATACAGAAAGCCGTACACAACAAAAGACTAATTTTTTAAATCATCTGCTGGGATATCAACCCTGTACAAAATAAAGGTGTTTAAGTGTCTTGTTACAGTTTGCTGTGAATAGCTGAATGTTCTTAATAACTAAATGATAATACTAGAATTAACGACAAAAAAAGAAATGTGAATGTATAAAGTAAGGACACTACCTTGAATACAAACCCAGTTATCATAACAGGTCCTGAATGGATTGGGCAGTATAAAGTTCACCTTAATATTCAAAATGCATGCTAGATAAACTGTACTTCAGATGCAATTATCCCAGTGTTTACTGAACTAAGTCTACCCTTCTCAAGGTGACAGGTGCATAGAAGTCACTTTCTGTTTGGAGCATGGCCAAAACTGAGGGAATAAAGCTTTGGCATTAGATTGAACAAAGGCCAAATCGTTATAACAACAAGGGAAGATCTATTGCAATGAGTGTGTGCTATGCAACACGTACAAACATGTATAAGCAAAGAAATCTGTGATGTATTCTTTATTATTTTCAAACATAATGTGCCCCATCTGCATATTTGCGGAATGAATTCATTGATGTACTGCAGCTCATTTAATGAGTTTAATCTTTTATTCGCTTGCATCTCTGACCCATTCTGCAGTAATAACAGCCATTGAGATGTCATTGCTTTTCACTTTGTAATGAATAGGTCAACACTGTAATGCATTGTTCTAGTTCAAACTGCGTGGGCAGATGACATCACAGTGACTCAGAATCAAATAATTCAAGAAAGCTACGGAGAAGCAGTAGGCTGTTTTAATGTCAGAGCTGCAGTGGTCCTGCGCTGAGAAACCCCACTAATTGCTGATATCTATGGTGACATTCCAGTTGTTCACATCTGTTATTACTGGGAGATTGACATTATTGAAATGAGAGCATTTCTGGCAGCAACGCTTTTAAGATATGTTGAGCCGCCAAGTTGTGGCCTCGGATGTCTGATTTTCCACTCAGGGAAAAGACTGTATGTCCAGTAAAAATAAATGTGTGGAGATTGACAATTGATCCATAGTGGTTGCCATGGTTGCTTGTGTTGAGTGATAAAATTCAATGAGCGCTCCATGCCTGTGGGCCAAAATTACACACTAAAGTCTGTTAAGTGCAAATTGCTTTAGAGAGCATCGTACACTTTATTGTTTCAATTGTATTAGACTGTTCGAAGGCTCCTGATTGCAGTCAAGTGCTATGGTTGGTAACCAAGGAAGAACAAAAAAAGGCTGTTTTGAATCTGACATTATGTAACTGATCTATGAAAGTCAACCTAACAAAGCTAGATGAGCTATGTATAATTAATTAGATTCATTGCTTCATATCTCCAAAAGTTCCCTAATTACATTTGGTGTGTGATACATACATTTTATTAAAAAATCTAATGAAAACGAGCCTCGACAAAAGGGAGGGAAATGAATAACTACAACAGTTCATGTCAGGATAGTGTTCATGTCAAGATATTGAGTGACTAAAGGTGTGTTATGACATTGTGTGGTGTGTGTCAACCACCCCGAACCTGTATATATATTTCCATTTTTAACGTCAGTTTCACCTCAGTTACTGGGACATGACATTTCTGATCTTTGCTGTCTCCGCTCATTCTGTTATTGTGATGCAGAGACTGTACCGGACCAGCATACCAATTGTACTCCAAGGGCACCGGTTTATCAGAAGGGCACAAGCAAAACTCACGGAGGAAATAACAGGAAGGTCCCGTAAAGTTTAACCCAGGAGGTCTTCCAATTGCACACTGTGGCAGACTGGATTACATGAGCCATAAATTACCGCAAGCACTTATAATGCAATTCCACAGCCATTAAGCACCAACCAACATGTATGGGAGAGGTCAAGATTTAACAAGTTCAGACAAATTCAGATACACGGAGCAATTCATGAACGTATACACGGTGAAATGTACAGTATTAAATCAATTCTGATGGAGTAGATTTAACTCTTGGTACATTTAATCCAACTGTATTGTAACTGTAATTACAGTGAAATTGCACTGTGTACTGGTTTATAAAACAAGTTTTTCCAGTGTCGAAAATGAAATCTGCTGCAGTGTTAAAAATAATGAATTCTACCCACTATCGTTAACAGAGAGCCCAGTGCTTTATGTGCTGATTGACCTCTGTGAGACCTGTGGTGGCTCAAATCATTAAATCTCCCATCAGTTTAATGGGGGAAGTGTCACAGTTTGACACCTGCTATTTATATGTTGGCTTGATGTGCTTATTTGCCCGTTTGTTTAAAAAATAACATTCTGCATGCAACACCCACTGTGATGACTAAAACAAAGGCTAATGTGTTGGCTGTTGGTAGCAGAGGACAATGAGCCAAGTACTGCAATGGAATTTCAATTCTGCATGTTTATAACTTTCAGAAAAAGATGTGTGTGTGTGTGTGTGTGTGTGCATTAAGACACACACATGCATGCGCACACACACACAGGGCTATCGTTAGTGGGGTGAAAGGTGGTGACAAGAGGTCCACAGCTTGGGGCTTTTAAAAAAAAAAAAATTAAATTGTGTTTTATTAAAAAAGATGGGCCCAAAGCAATATTCTTTCAGGGGGCCCATAAATACGGGCTACGACCCTGCACACACACACACACACACACACACACACACACAAGAAAAAAAATGTTGGCTCTATTTTAATCAATTACATATAAATGGAAATACTAAAATCCAGTTCATCTGGTGGTGCAGAGTTTTGCAGCAGGTTGCGAGTCCATGCTGTCTAGTCATCTCATTTGCTCTGGAGGTAAGAAATAACATAGAATAAGAAGCATGTAGAAGCGCCCCTCAAAGATCTAGAGAAGAGCAACACCATTAGTTAAAATATATTGATAAACACTTGTAAATGTAAATTCTCTTCAGGTCTAACAAATTGATATTCAGGAGACAATTTGATTGAGGTTTCATTATAGAAAAGGGATTGATACAGACCTGTTTCAGGTCTCTCAAAAGAACATTTATTTTGTTAGCTAGGAAGAACAACCAGGAGGTAATAAAATGTAATCGCAGCTTATTTATTTATTTATTTATTTTTATTTTCCTGCAAGGACCTCTGGACTGTCAGTTTCAGCTCTGTGCGCAGATTAATGTTTACACAACCCATTGTGCTTTATTAAGACATGCTGTAGTTTTGTTTTTGTAATCTTTCTTTGTATTTTGATGTGTCACATCACTATTGCTTTTTTCAAAAGACTGCAAAGCTTTTGATGGTTCTGAAGAGCAACAGATCACACAATAGCTCTATTCTTTCTGACAGAACACGTTTTTAACATGTGAAGCCAAAGGAACCCATGACAAATAAACGGGGAGGAATGAGTATCGCAACTAGAAGTAGTTTTTGCCTAGTGCTGTTCTTTTTTTGTCAGTTTGAGGTGTAGACATAGGTTTGATTAGCAATATATTGGTCAGCTTGGCATGTGCATTGGTTAGATCAGCATACTGTATATAATGCTTTGTGTGCATGTAATGCTTTGCTGGCGCATGTTTTGTTTTGCATCCATAGTCATTTGCTTTCTGGAATATACTTGTTGAAATATGACAAATATATTGGGCTGCCGGCACATGAATTATTTTGCTGGCATATCTGGATGTCATAGAGACCATATTTTGATGGCATAAAGACCATATTAAAAGCACAATGTTATTTCATAATCTAATCCTGTTTATAAAAGTACACCACACTTGATCTGCACAGAGAAACGTTGTGAGGAAACGGTGTTTATTTATTTGAGATCTATAGTCCTTATGGCCAGTATTTCAGCACTTAATGACTTAATTGAGTCACCGGGTGGGCATTTTAATCACTCTTTGTTTCAAATAGCAATCAGCCTCTGGTTGAAAGGCCTCTGTGAAGCCTGTAGCTTTCCTTTCTGCCTCCAGGAAAAGACTTCCTCCCCCTCATTGGCCAACTGTTTATTTGTTTTAATTGATATGCAGCTCTTTGTCCGTACCGCTATGATCTCGAGGAGAGTTTGTAACTAAAATGCATGGTTCGTTATACAGGAGGAATATGCTTTCAAAATGTATGCCACATTAATAAATAAATGATAAAATGTAATTTTTTTTTTTTTTTTTTAAAGTTGCCTGTTGAGATGCAAATTGTAAGACTGCACAAAGGTCACCTTTCCAGGGAACGACATGGGCAGGATTCATAGGGGTTAGAAATATTCATTTTGTGTTTATGAGAGCAAGCACCGTGACCATTCTGCAGGGCATTTTTAACACTGACGGTCTGCGATCCCACAGCTCATTTGAAAACATTGTTCATGCCACTGATTCTGCAAGGCCAAACAGTGAATAAGTCACATCATTAAAAGCTATTGTGTGGCTTAAATGTCAACTTAATTAGCTCAACCCAGAAACAGAGATAACGGTATTTGCCGGACATGTCAAAATGTTTTCTCCATCCAATTTCTTTCCTCGTAATTGCCCATTTATGCATTTTGGAACGATCAAACTCTGAATCTCCTGTGAACATATTCTGTACTGCATTTGTCTGAGAATGTGCCTCAGCGAGTGGGCGTTAGTGATAGCGTCACACTGATAGGGAGGTCCCACGAAATTCATCGCAGATGCTCGGAAATTGAGAACTCAAGAAGGCTTTTGTTTGAAATGAAAATGGAAACAGAAGGGAAAAGAAAGCATTATGCGGGGGAATATCTACCACTGTCCAATCAAACGTGGCTTTCAAGTGCCCGTGTCACATTTCCAACTGCCCTTCCCAGCAACTTCATATTGTGTGGTAAATATGAGTTCACACCTGTGCGGTAGCATGTGTGCTTATCTTTGACTCACAGACAAATGCAGGTGTTTGTTTTGGTTTTTTTTTGTTTTTTTGTTTTTTTTTTCTCTGCATCAATATTTGTATTCTGCAGCTGGGGCTCACAAATGTAAGTTTTAAGGTAGGGTTTGCTTCTGTTCATATAAAATGCCAATGAAAAAACAACTCATAAGATGAAAGTAAACAAGCACTTTTCCAAGCTGAGAGAAACAATCCCCAAAGTGAAGAAGACGGAAGTAACACCTGCATCGCCATGACAACTCATTTCCAAACGCAAGTGTGAATCTTTTCATTTGCTCATTGAAAAATTGTCAACAAAAAAACACAATGTGGAGTCTGATTGGTTTGTGTCACACACTTTTGATTTATTCCACACTGAAACACTGGCTACTTGGGCCATGTATGTTATCTTCGTTAAAAATATCCTGAACTGATATTAGTCATGCCTCTTTTTGATCTCAGCATGCTTGCGTTTGTTTACCACATACTTAAAACAGGCCCCAAGCTAGTGTTGGATGCTTAATCGAGGATTAAAACAAAATAATCAATGAGTTTTTATATTTGAACTATTTTTGATGCGTCTCACCATGCCCCAGTTTGCCGTCTCTGGACTGGAAGGCTTTCTCATGTAAGATGGAGGCAACAGTACTGTGTGGGCACAAACGGATTTCACAGACGACGCCATGTTGATTTACCCGTCCAGAGTCAGCAGAGCTTCTCTCGGTACATGTGTTGGGGATCAGTCATCTGTCACAGTTTCTAATTCTCTAAAACCCGCAAGGCCCCTAAATCTCTTCCACAGATGTGCAGCTATGGGGGGGTAGCACCTGACTTCCACATCATTTAAAGACCCTATGAGGAAAATAAATGACAGCTTAGAAGGAAAGATCAAGAAACTGTCAGAAGTGTGATTAAATGCAAATTCTAATCAAGTCTAATAAATATTACAAGCATGAGGAAAAGCTTGCATTCGAGATGAATCACAGCAAATATTATTCAGTCCGTTCTTAATCTCACAAGTGATTGCTTAATGCCCGCCCTCCTGCTCTGAATCTTACCCGAGAAACGATGAGATAAACTACTCCCCGGGTCTTCAATCACATGTTTTGTGAATCCTTGTTATCAGTCATCCGTTTCGAAGGCTCAGATGAGAACATACTCGTCAGGATGGTCCCTTTTCAAGGCTTTGACATTTGACAACCGAGAGTCCTTAGCACATCTAACCCCAGGACACTCGTACAACAGATTGGGAATTGGAGCCCCATTGTATTTCATATTCTACACTGCAAACATTAATAATCTGTTGGAAATGGCAATTAGGAATAGGGGATTCCTGCCGCGTGAAACCTATTCAGAATAGACAATGCGCAATTCCTATTATAAAACAGACAGTTCCTGTACTGGATGCTGATTGGCAAAACAGTGATCCCAGCAGGACTGATAGTCATGATGTGGCATGATCAAATCGAAAGTTCATGCATCATTCAAATGTCATTGAGCATTCAACGTAAATGTCCCAGATAATCAAACACTGCAAAAAATAATAATCTCAATCTGTCATAAAGCCTTCATTTCTCAATTACCATTTCCTGAAAGTGGGTAGTTCATTGGTGTACATGTATGTGAAGATGCCTGGAGAATTAAAATAGCTGTTCACATCAAAGCAACAGTGAAAAAGAAAATGAATAAGATGTGAATGCTAGCTAGATTCAGGAGTGATGCTCTTATTGCTCAGTAACCATATAGCTTTAATTTGTGGAAGGATACACCTTGTGGTACCATATGGTTGTCTATTTAATATGGCCATGTGCGTTTCTGAGTCTATATGTATGTCTGTGGATGGATCCATTTTCTAAAATCGATATGGAAAGAGAACCAACGCTTTGCACTGTGCTAAATGACGCCTGCTAACAATGCCATTACCCATGCTATAACATGGCCTCATTTCATGTCTCATTACTGAATCCAGAACCCTGAGAAGCAACACAAAGGATGACATTTTACATTGTAAAACGGATGTTTTTTTTTCTCTCCCCTCCTTGTTATTGAACATAGCCCAGCGCACCCACCTATAAGCCTGGCCACAGGACAACAGACAGGAGTAATCGCCCTTTTGTTGCAGAATGTACTTCAGCCAATCTCCCCGTTCACTGTGACACCATGGTTACATGTACCGCTGAAGGGCGAAACACCGATCATAATCCGAGAGCACGTCTGTGGGCACATCAAGGTCCGACCTCGTTCCTCAATAGGAGCCCTGTCGCTCGGCTGTGAACGTGGGGGATGTGCTGGCTTTCACATGTCTCACGTGGCTACGGTCCACAATGTCCATGCTAGCCTGTGTGGTGTGCACGGCTGCTGCATTCTCGTTCTGGCATGCAGCTACGGTCCACAATGTCGATGTTAGCCTGCGTTGTGTGCACGGCTGCCGCGTGCTCGTTCTGGCATGCGGCTACGGTCCACAATGTCGATGTTAGCCTGCGTTGTGTGCACGGCTGCCACGTGCTCCTTCTGGCATGCTTGCTAAGCACGTTTCAACAAGTCACCCGCCAGTCTACGGTTTGGCCTAGAAAGCGGTAATTATTATTACTATTCTTTGTTATTTTTAAGTCCAGTGAGTGGTGAAAGTGGAGGAAGACAAAACCAGAATTGTGGAATCCTGTGCCAATGTACCAGTCCTCGAAACCTGATTAAAAAGAGTAAAAATAAAGAAGTGTATTGCTAGACAATGGAAAAAAATTCAACACTTCTTCCCATTTTAGTTTGCACTTACAATGAGCAGAAAGAAATGAAAAGAACTTGGTTAAAAAGCAAAATAAACGGTTTTATGGGCACAGCAGGCCTTGCCTAAGTCCGCGCACCTGCAGCTTAATAATTATTTGTATAACATTTTATCAAAACTGACAGCTAAATAATTGATTTGTTTTAACATCAATCTCCATTGTGCATTTGTTTTCTAGTTAAATGTGAACATCCCATTCATTAATCCTGTGCCTCCAATCTTTACTTTGTGTTCCTTTAAGCTGCAGGACTAGCTGATGTTAAATATGATTTCAGGACAGCAGTGAAAAAAGGTGCATGCTTCTTTTCAAACACTGAGCACTGCTACGCAACTTCATGGCTGCGTGTACGCTTGTTTTTTAAAAAAAATAATAGATTAAAAAAACACATTTAAAAGAACAAAACTGATAAAAAACCCTGATAATTATTTCCTATTACTATTACTATAATTATTGTTTATCTTGATCCGAATACATCACAATCTAACACTACATTAAAAGTGTGGAGCTCCCAGAACAAACATATAAGGATTGCAAGCCCAGTTCCCTAGCCATTCTGGACACTCCGGTCACGCTGGCTAGACACCATAGGTAAAATAATAATCTATACTTGAAGCACTGAAAGAAACAAAAGAAAATCACAAAAAAGCTGCACTGTGGTCGCCTGGAAAACAAATCATATTCATAACCATAATAAAATATACAAACTAATTTAGAAAGATATTTGAAATAGACCCATCTTCAGAGAGCATACAATAGGCTTAGCAATAGAGATACCAAATAAAGCAGTGTCTAATTTTAGGACTACTTTGTCTGTCAGTTTCATTTAGCTTAGAGAGCCAGCAGAAATCAAAATGCATTTTCTGTGCAAAACTTGTATAACATTTGGGATGGGAGTCTGCCATTCTTATCAGTGCTTGATAATTTAAAATATCAAAAGTACAGAAAGAAGTAATGCCACATTTGGGAAAACAGATTTTTAGGTTTCTCTATGGCGATTATATGAAAAAACAAAAAAGTTATTAATAACTTTTTAGTTACCGTTCATTCCTTTTTATTGGATAACTGTCATTGGCTGTCCCTTTAAAGTTTGTTCACTGCAGCTACCTCTGTCAGAATGTAATGGAACGTGATTTGATACCCTGTAGTGGTCTAGAAAACACAGCCACATCATGTTTGCCCTGATGTTCAGGAGCTGCACTGATCAGATCTGCCCTGTTACTGTATTGCTGAAAACAATCAGAAAGAGGCTCCTGAAACAGGAAGAACAAAAGGCCCTGATTGCTGTCTGCTCCACCACATCAGTGCTACAGCGTGCCGTCCTGGCTGAGGACTTGGCAAGCCTGTTGCATTCGGCGCATAATTAGACGGGTACTTAATATATTTCAGACAATGAAGCTGCTGCCCAGCAACAGCCCCGATGGGGCCACTGTCCTTCCTTTTAAATATCACCCCAGATTTTAATGACCTCTCTTTAATGAGGCCCAGACTGCTGGGGAGTGTTTAGAGCACAGAGAGCCGTGTATAGCCATGGTTTTTTTTTTTTTTTTTTTTTTTAATGCTGTGTGAAGACGCTGCTGGCAGCTTCAAGTCAAAGGCTGATCAGATTACGCTGTCATGGTGATGCGGTCTCTCTGCAGCGGAAAAGAAAACGCTCCCTCTCTCCCGTTCTCACATCATCCTTTCTTTTCTCCTGCATTGTCGTTCCCATGCAACTCAGGCTGCGTTTAACTGGTAATTCGCGCACAGTATACAACCGTTGTCAATCAACGTACGCCGGTGCATTGCATGCAGTGTCAATCACGCCTTGTCGTTTACAGAAGATGAATATTGCCTGTCCTTAAGAGTCCTTTTAGAAGGTCACTGGGCTGCACTGCCACTTATCTTCATTCATTCCATCTGCTGAGATTTATGATCACAGCGTGCATCTATACAGCAACTGCACAAGTTGCTATGGCACGACCATAAACGTTCTCTCATCATCAGCACACAGATTTCAAAATCAGATTTGAAGATTCTTATTTATTTATAATAACTGCTATTGTAATGATTTATGGGTAACCACAGCACCTTTCTAGCACTCACTCAAACACACGCACACACACACACACACACACACAAAGTACACAGATATTTTTTTTGCTAAATTTTTATTCAATTAAAGACAAATGGAAATACCGAAATCAGGTTCATCTGGCATCGCTGCAGAGTTTTGCCGCAGTTTGCTAGCATTTGTCGCTGTGACCTATCCCCTAGCTGTAATTGTATCTCTGTGGGCAGCACAAAGGTTCTTATCTCTGCTACCCAATAACACACAAGTGATTATTCTGTCTTTCCCTGCGGGAGGTGAATTGTGCACAATCGGGCATTTGCTGTGGGGACAGTTGTGCCCTGCATAAAGAAAACATGGTTTGGAAACAGGACCCACCATATTACAGGGGCGACATAGCTCAGGAGGTAAGACCGATTGTCTGGCAGTCGGAGGGTTGCCGGTTCAAACCTCGCCCTGGGCGTGTCGAAGTGTCCTTGAGCAAGACACCTAACCCCTAACTGCTCTGGCGAATGAGAGGCATCAATTGTAAAGTGCTTTGGATAAAAGCGCTATATAAATGCAGTCCATTTACCATTTACCATTTAGCAAGTGACGTGCCACTGTTGATAATATACAACCTGTAGATGACGTAAAGACATTTTACAGTTTAAACTGAAATCAACAAAGCATGGTCATATCTTGAGTATATCTTGTGGGTGTGCAAAACACAGGCTGTGTTTCAGTCAGCTTAGGGACATAAATGAAACACTGTTATTTAATCTTTATTAGGCTTAACCCTCAACGATCAAGTGTAAATGTCTACTGGCATATGGTGACTTAATGATCATAACTTAAGGAGCAATTTGCAAGATTTTGTCCCAAAAATTTTAAATATGAGTTAAGCCAAACAAATGCTTCTGTTCTCTGGCAATATTATGCTGAAGGATGTTTTTTGGAAGTCATTTAGAAGTCATTTTGAAGACCTTGTTTCTGCTAGTTAGCTAACTTAAATGTAAATGTGAATCCGTTCAGAGAACTTGTGAATATTCATTACAGAAGGAATGTAAAAAAAAAAAAAAGCACAATCTTTAAAGATTAAGTGCCTCAGTGATAACTGCTATTTATAATGGAATTCCATAGTTGATAGCAGTAAATGTGTTGTACTGATGAATGCTAAATTTCCCCTTTAACTGTGTGAGAAACACTATTGAATGCAGTTTGAGGGGGGGAGATCATATAATACAATCTGCTCGCATACAAAATTACAAAAATAAACCAAATAGCAAAATAAATATGAACAAAGATATATAAATAAATATATAACAAAGGACTTTTATCACAGCAAACTGCGAAGTTTAAATAATAACGATTATGATTGAACACACTACCACATTCGAAACCTGCTCCATCATTTTGAGTCACTTTGACCCAGAAACACATTCTGAGCTCTAAACAGGGGATACTCTCAGATTTCTGGCGACACCAATATTACCTTTCTAGTTCAAATATTAAGTGATATACGTTCGTTTACATATTGACTGTCAACAAACCGTGGTTTCAATTCTTAAAATAAATCTGAAGTGTAGCAATCTGCCAAGTTCATTAAAGAACGTTCATTCAGACATAACTAAACATTAACAGCCCGCCCACACATTATGTTGGACTATGTGCAGAATTAAGGCATGAGATTATGTTTGTGCCTTCTGCGCAAGAATCTAACTTGTGGACATATTGCTCGACAAACAGGAGTAAATGATTTGAATTGGATGGCTGTTTGTTTTTCTTTCATAACTCTTGACAAGTTTTGCATCTGGAAATAATAATAAAAGAAATATATGATGCTGTGGGCTCGGTGCAGTGCTTGTTAGTTCTCACACCTCTGACATTGATTGAGTATAAAACTCAGAAAATCTCCTCCTCTGGAGGTCCATAAGTTTAAGCTAGTCTAAGGCTAGCTAGGCTAAAAAGTTGTGAGTAAAATTTCTATATCAATGATGTCTACCTCCCACAGGTGAAGCCCTGTCATTGATTGGGTGATAGTAAATATGACAAAGTATATAGTTTTCAGCCAGCTGCACCATATTCTAACATGTCCACTGTTGTTCATTTTATGATTTTTTGGTTTCTACTTCTACTGAATACAAATTTAGGGGTTGGGCATTACTACTTATATTTGAAGCCACTATGGGATAGGTTATGTACGAATGCAATCTGCAATGACAGAGGGCAAAGAAGAGCAATCGAGTCCACTACACTTATAGCTAGCAAGCTAATGCAGTTTGAAGCAACTCCAGCATCTCTCTCTGTGAGTTTGATCCATGCCCCTTGCACCCGTATGCGAGGTCAGGGGAGGTATCTCTAAATTAAAATTACCTGCCAACTGTAGTTTTTTTTTTTTTTTTTTTTCAAAATGAGAAAGGGTAGAGGCACACAACATTATCATGTATACCTTTCCAATTCGTATCCATGCAGAGATTACTTCAACCAGCCACTAAAGGAGACTAAATCAATTATGCTGTGATCTATTAAACGAGGTTAATGTTGTTTTGCAGGGGAATTCCCCTTCAAGACTCTCAGTAAAATTTGTATCTTTTAAACATTTCAACAGAAACTGAACAACACCCCTATCAACAACAGGTGGGATTTCTCCTCGGTTATGAATGTCTTTGATGGGCAAGCTATGAGGCCCTCCTGTGGTTAAGCAGACTGCAAAAACCGTGCAAAAGAAACTAAAAAAATAAAATTGCCGTTAAAAAAACCACACGCGGTCGTACAGCGATGCTCGCTGGCCGCAGGCACTGTCATTGTCCCGAGATCAATGTCTATACATTTCACAAATGCTCCGCAGCGCCCTGCCAATGTTAATGGATTTAACTCATTAGATGATTTCACGCTGTTGCAGAAAAGATGTCCTGAGAGAATACTCTTTACACACGGAGATTAAAACCCATTTCTACTGGGACATTACAATGTTTTATGGAGGGCCAGCATGCCACACAGTATTGTCAGTGGCAATCACTGCCACAGAATCAATCAGCTCTAATATTGCATTGTAGGAGAAGTGTAATTTTCCCGTGGACTGTATTATTACTTACAACAACAACAAAACAACAATAGCAATGACAGCAAAAACAACAACAACAATAATAATAGAAATTATTAATTGAAAACAAAGGTATGAATGATGAAAAGGCTTTTTCCACAGCCCACTGAATGTGCCATAAGAGTTCTTAGTTCACAACTATGATTATCCATGCTATTTCTTGTTTGGCAAAATTGTTGCATCTCTTTATATCTTTAATATCTCCTGGTAATGATGGGCATTATTACAGTATTACCATGCTGTTGAGGTGATTGAAAAAAATAATAATCATAGCATATCCACAAAATAACCAACAAGCTATACTGCTCATCGGGATGATCACATACTGCTTCCTAGATGATAACAACCATAAGGAGTCCTGTTTGTTGTTTCTCAATATTCAAGACATCTATATCTCATACATTTCCTTTGGCATGTCATTGAAGTTGAAGACAAGGGCAGACATGAATTTTACATATTTCTGCAGATTAATGGATATATATTGCAGGGATGTATTACTCGAGACTGGTCTCCAGACCATTTTGTCATAGTTGTCTCACTAGCTTGGGACCGATAGACCCCAAATGTGGTGACTATCTATTTATTTTAATTATAGGCATGTCATACAATGGTTATTTGTGGATGAAAGCATCTGCCAAATAAATGTATCTGTAATGTCATTTAAACATCTTTTTTTTAATGACATAAACTACTTTTGAATGCATTTGTTTAGCTAGTTTAGTCTACCTATCTGACATTACCATTAGGATAACAGCTTGATGTCGCCGTTAGCTTAGGCCACACTACATCAATAAATACTAAATAGTATAGAGCCTGTGTGAAGTCATTTTCAAAATTTTTTGGGATTCTTAGCCGATTTGTTATAAAATAAAATCTGTATAATGAAATATGCAGAGTGTTGTCTTTTTGGTTGTTCATCAGGCCTGGACTGGCCATCTGGAAATAACTTACTCATTGCCCTGCATAATTTCCCCACAGCCAAACACAGACGTGGTGCAAGAAATGTTAACTCAATACAAAAACCACTGATGGCGAGGGAGGGGGTGAGGAGCTCGCCCAATTGCAACTGTATAATTCGAACACTGGGCACGACATTACTGCATATGTGAATGAAAGCACAATTTCTTGCAGTGTAATGTGGAAGGAAATACAACATAACCATGTTCTCAGTTTCAGTGGATTTTATGTGCACTTTTTTTTTGTTTTTAATGAAAACGAGAATAATGAGTTTCATGTGAAGAGACCTCTCTGTCATCACAAGTGGGGCTGTTTTCCATTTTTAAAAGGACAGCTAACTGAAATTGTGTGGAGGATACGTTTATGACATATACTGTCATTCATGACTCACCATATATTCCTGGACATGGCGTTCTTTTCTGTGTGCAACAGTGAGCAACTCGGTTGATTGGTTACTCAAGTGTACTAGGCTGAGGGAGAGGCGGGAGCTTCCCATTGTATCCTCTTAGTGTCTCTTGTAGTCACATATTATTGAAGAGAAATAACGGCATCATCAAAGATGTATATTCGCCGTATAGCCACATATTATCTCCTTCATAGTTTCTATAGTTATGTCAGGACGATAAATATTATTGGTTACTGCTATCTCACTAGGCATATATCTATCTCTCTCTCACTAGTTAGCCATCTAGCTACTGACCTCTCTATCTCTCTCACTAGCTAGCTAGCAAGCAATCTCTCCATATCTCTCTCTCACTAGTTAGCCATCTAGCTAGTGAGCCCTCTATCCTTATCACTAGCTAACTAGCAAGCAATCTCTCCATATTTCTCTCTCACTAGTTAGCTGCCTAGCTAGTGATCTCTCTCTCTCTCTCTCTGTCTCTCACCAACTAGCTAGAAATTTTGCTTGTAGGGCTTGAGGGTGTGTCCTGAACGGAGGTGTGGGTGGA
Organism: Anguilla anguilla; assembly: GCF_013347855.1. Lineage (NCBI taxonomy): Eukaryota > Metazoa > Chordata > Actinopteri > Anguilliformes > Anguillidae > Anguilla > Anguilla anguilla. The sequence continues at coordinate 63,179,740 of NC_049203.1, read as the reverse complement.
GTTGAGGATGAAGGAGGTGTGATTTATAAAAACAGAGTGTACAAGGGCCACAAAATCCTATTTAGTATACATTTAATGGTTAACTGATGAAAAGTCAATTTTGTGCCCAATTAATGTATGAACATCATTAATTAATGTTAGCAAGTACATTTGTCAATGCCAATTTATGTGGCCTTACTATAAAATGTTACCCATACTTCTAAACAATTCAATTTTGCTGAACTTTTATCCTTTGGTCATGAGCAACTGCATGGCAGGAAATCAGACTCACTTATTGATGCATTTCATAACAGTTTACAGTATTGGCACTTTATATGCAGTTGTCCTGTCTGTGTTCATGTCATGTTCTATTCTGAAATGAAAGACCTCCAAATCTGCCACAGCATGCTCAATCCCATTAATCTAATAACGGAAAAATAGATAAGCGGGCAAATCATATTAAAAAAAAAGTAATCCATCTAACCTTACATTAGAATGTTAAAAAGAGCATATTCCCCATATACAGTATGTATTTTGAGTACCAAGGCTAAAGTAATGTGTAGTGGTATGTGAAAGATGTGACATTGATGAATATGACAACTCAATTTTCTTCAAATCAGCAAGTGGTATTTAAATGGCAATCAAAAGACGATTAGAAAGCCACTTTCAGGAATTTGATTCCTGTATGACATTTGCCATGCTTCCTATGATGTTTTACATTAACCACAGTTTCATCATCCATAACCCGAAAAGCAATGCTTAAGAATGTCATAAAAAGCTATGTTGCATATTTTTTTGTTCTTTGTTACACGCTTCACAAATCAAATTGTAAAAATGGACCTGTAAATATCAGATTATTCTGACAGTGCATTTCAACTTTCTTGTGTTTGGTTCTTATCATATTTGAGAAATTGTGAATGTTTTTGTGATTAAGGCTGGGTCCATTTATTCAAGTAAATAAGTAGTTGCCAGGGGTTTTTTAAACGTTTCGAAAAAATGTTGTTGCAAAATCAGAAAACTTCATCATTTTTCTTTTACTTTCAGAAAGAATTGCCATAGTAACAGGACAATGCGTGTATTGCTATGTGTTGCAGAAAGGCTAGACCCATTCCTGGTAACAGTTCAAATCAAGCTTTTATCTTATCAAAGAGCATTGCCACACAAAGCCTACGCTGGAGAAAAGTCTCTGTGATGCGGGTATAGCTGCTGTAAAACAGACTTTTAATACAGTACATAAATAAACACAAGTGCCTAACTAAACACAAGGCCAAATCTGCTTGTAATAGTTCAGAGAACCCGTAAAATGTCACACCCACATTTGCAATTAATACACATTATTTGTTTGCTTGTTTTGTTTGGGGACCCTCCATGTCATATTTATTATTTTATTTAAAAAAAAAATTGGTATAAGCTGCAAAGCAATTTTGTGAAAGCAAAAACCGTCTAGACAAATTGCAGTCATAGTCTGAAAAATATGCTCTAAAACTTAACACATGCACTCTATTCTTTTTACATTTTCAAAGTATGTGTGATTTCATTTATTTCGTAAGCTGCACCACCTATTGAAATTATATCAAAGAGTGTGTGAGTCACCTTCTTATGTCATCATTACAAACTCCTTTCTCATTCCCCACTGTCAGTCTCTCAGGTTTTTTTTTTTTTGGGGGGGGGGGGGGCGGTGGGGGGAGGGGGGGTTGGGTATCTTCTGATGAGGACAGATGAGGTAATCAGGAGGCTGCTGAAAATGAACCCAAGCTCACATTCACATTCACATGAGTCAGCCACTCTCACCTTGCCTCAGTGGCGGGGCGAGATGGAGAACATTAATGAGAAATCTATTTAGTATGAGCACGGGGCAACAGCTGCCAATGTGATGGGCCATAGAAGCCACCCTGACTGGAATATCAATTCCCCCACCCCCCACCCCTTCTCTTTTGACAGCCTTTCAATCGCATTCACATCACAGGGTGGATGACACAAGGAGAAACGTATTCAAATAAAGGCTGTGATGCTCAGACAAATGTCTTACTATATCTTCATGGTGCCCCCAAAAAATGTTTAACCTCAAGTGCTACCCTCTAATGATATTTGGTTCTTTTTCTACTTGAAGGATTCATCATTTATACAGAGGAGTTCCCCAGTGCTTCCACATTACATATCTGCTCAATAGAGATGACCAATAGTCATGGAAATTTCCATTTCCAAATACCTTCAAAGAAAAAATATCCAGCTCGCCGGTGCTGTAATCTGTTTCGGGTCAGGTCTGAGACAGTTAGGGTACATAACATTGTTTCAGATACCTGCTTCAGTCCAGTGCACACTTTGAATAAACCACATCATTAGGGTCTTGGTTTATTCTTGAACACGTTACCTGGGAATTTTTTTAGGCTGTGTTTGACTTATTTCCCTAACGGCATCACTGTGTGCGCTCCAACTGCAGTAATCAGTGGTAAGCAGTCAAAGGAACATGACTGATTATACAATTAAGGAACAATTGAAAAGGTTGTTTGTACAAGTATAAATCTGCGGTGTCCAATCTTATGACAAGAGTTGGTGTGGGCGCATACAACGGCACTAAACACCAGAGCTAAAACAACAGATCCAACTCATAAAGGTCTTGATTGAAGACCATGATTAGTTCATTTATTGAATCAGGAGTTGTGGCTCCGGACCCACATCAGCCTTTCTCAGATAAGATTCGACACCCCTGGGGAGAGTGAATGATTAATTGAGATGATTATCCTACCGCAGTGCGTTGATTGCTTAACAATTGGTTTTAGAATGTCCTAAATTTACCTATACATTCCTAAGAGATGACAATGCTGAAAAGTGTGAAAATGCATGTAATGGCTGTGCTTTACAGATCACACTGATTTTACAAAATGGTCCTAGTACTGTATGTATCCTCATCTCAGCAAAAACATGCTCACCACTCACTGGTCCGTGGTATGGATTTCTGAGGAATCCCATGTTCTTTCACCCAGCCTAATAAAACATCATCATCAAAAGAGTGCTGTACATAGTATACGTGTCACTTGCGTGTGTTAACATGTATTTTTTCTCCTGGTGACCAGTGCTTAAAATGTAATACAGTAAAATCCCACTTACTGTGATGAAAAAATGAAAAAAAAAAAATAGACAGTCTATGAAAAAATGAAAAGTCCATAAAACTGGTAAGATGTAAAATGAGAATGACCGCTGACTTGATCTCAAATGTGCAAAAATTAATTCATTCAACAAGCTGTTTTGTTCTGACTTTTTTCTTCTTTTCACAGTGTGGTGATCATAGGCAATTTATCACATGCGGTGGAGAAGATCCAGCAGCCCTAGCATGCACTGAGAGTTCAAGTATGGACATATCATTAGTTTACGCCTACTGCGCTTGATTAGAGATTGACATTATCATTAAAACAAGAGCGTCAGATAGTCCAGTAGGTCTCTTGTGCAGGAGGCAGTTATGTGGGATTGACTGTGGGATTGACTGAGGATATATCATGGGCAAACCTAGATTAACTTTTGTGTTAAGCACTTATTGATTGGACTGTCAATTAAATGGATACTTAATTTTCCATAATTGCATAATTTTTCATACATTGAATTTATTCCTGCCCAATCCCCTTTTCACCCTTGTACAGTAAACATTTACAAGGACACTGTATCCCAGTATTTATTTACTCCTATGTAAATGAAGCCACACATATACACACGAGCTCATGCACGCACACACGCACACACACACACCCCTATGATATGCTTGTGATTCTCACATGTAAGAGCAACGGACCTCATTCATGAATCATGTGTATGATCACCTATCTGTATTTGTTCATGGCTATTTCCTTATGTTAATCACATGAACAGGATTACTCATAAAATTTACAAACAGCATTCATCATCTCATACACCTGGGATACACACAAAAACAAAAGGTCTGCACATGTCATGAATTCCATATCGGTTTTTCATAGGGGCATTTTTAAGAAGTAAGTTTTGTGAATGAGATTACAGGATACTTATGTTATTTTTACAAGGAAGGTGTGACATTCCAGTCCTCTCTGTAGATCCGACGCATTGACTCCAAAATGGCCGAAAGCCAAAGACATCAGGTCAAAGCCAGCTGCCCCGCAATGGCAGTGGCGTGCCATCCCTTTGCCTATGCCCGGAATCTGAGGAACTGTGGGGCAACAGGTCTTTCCTGGGTTCAGGGGGTGTTCCAGGAAGTGTTTTTACGAAGGCCTGCCAGTTCATATTATTCCTCTCGCTCAAATCCCATTCTGTCTGACAGCGGTAAACTGTGATTACACGTTTCTGCTGACTGCAGTTTTAGCGGGAGATATTCCTCCTGGGATCGCCGGAGTGCCGTATGTTTTGCCACGGCTGACATTTCAATGAATATATATTTGAGCCTTCCTCGAGATTCTCTCGGTCTTGCCTGTGGGTGAAGTGGCAAGCTCGTCAATCACCTGCCTGGTCAGTCTTTGGAGAATCAAGTGAAAAAGTGGCATGAAGTTCTTGTCACTCTTGAAGTTGTCCGCCACCCAACGTTGCTTTCTGTTAGATTCATTTCTCATAGGCAACGCACCACTCAGTTGTCTATTCTGCGATTGGCTCCTGAATTTGATTTACGATGCGGATTCATGAGTTAAACATAGTGCCTGTAAATCCTAGAAAATGTTTTTTTTTTTTACCTTCCTGTACTTTGAGGTAGTAATGACAGAGCTGTTGGATCAGCACTAACATTAATTTTCAAATGTTTCTGATTTAGATACTGAGCCTATATATGTTAGCATTCCTTTTAAATCACAAAATTTGCATACAGACAGCAAAATAAGATAGCAGTTGCCAATAAAAAAAGCCCATGTGGCTAAATTCCGGGTTAGCGTGTAGATCTTAAAAGGACAGTGGGGAGGACAGTTAATTTGTCTTCTGAAATTTGTGCCCCCACCCCTTCATAGGGGAGACAAAGAAGAAGCAAGAATGCCACGGAAAACATCGCCAAAAATAAGAAACTCACAAACCGAGCAGTGATTCGCTTCAGTCTAAGTGCATGCAGGCCTGTAGAGGTGCCGTGAAGAAAAAGCAGTGGCTTAATCTATGCATCTAACAAGCCAGCCTCAGGTAGCTAAGATACCTGGGCTGAAAACCAGTCACCCTCAGCTTTGCATGTATCTGTAGGTGAAGCCGCTACTGTCCCAGCATGAGAAAGCATCCTGTGTCTTATCTGATCCTACATATTTCTCACAGAGATGCGCATAAACTCACTTTCATTACTTACACGCAAGACTTGCAATACGGCAGAACAAAAAAATATTTTTGGACACTTTAATGCGCAATCCTTACAGCTTCCATAAAGATGCATATGTCTGACCAATATTAACCAGGGAGTGTGCGACTGTGACGTTGAGCACACTGTGAAAGATGCATGCGGGAGGCTGGATTGGTAAATAATAATGAATTTAGCGAGAGGGGCTTCATGAAACACAAATGGGTATTGATAAGGATCAGTGCATGCCATTGGTTAAAATTGATGGCGCACGATAGCTCTGTCTGTTAATGAGGCCTAAACCCTCTACACATATAGTCAATTCCAGGTGATGAGCCTCTGCTTCCAAACTAATTAACATTACAAAGACACACAGGCTAGGGGGTTTGATACTAGAATTGAAAAACATGAATGAGGTAAATGAGCTCTCTACAGCTGATCCTTGCTGCAGCAGTAGGCCTGTATTTTTCCTGTAATTGTTTGTTTGAGTTTTCAATGTCTGGGGCTGAAGATGTAGGAAAAGGAATAGCGGGCAATGAGTGAGAATATTTAAAAAGAAATGCCATTTCACCATCCACAGAATGTGGACCTCTTACCCGATAGTTGTAATTTTTACTTTGTTTTATCTTTGTAAATTAATTCTGTGACACTTGATAAATAACACTTTTCCAAGTAACTGGATTACTGTGACATATCCATCCCCAAAGGGAATGCATTTTGGAGGCCATAATTGTGAGGCAATCGCGCTGAATTTTTATTTTAGACACAAAAAGGCAATAACATAAATAATGCAGGCATTCAGGAGATAACGCGTTAGCTTTCCAGAGTGCAACTCTCCCCTCGCTACTGATAACAGAGAAAACTGCTGCTGGTATATACATCCACAGTTGCACTAAATGATACACCCACTCATATAGTCATATTTCTCAACACACACTGTTTTATTCCTGACAGCTCTCACATCTCTCTCTCTCTCTCTCTCCTCAGCACATCAAAAAAATGTTATTACGGATTTTTTCACTTAATGCTTGTGGGTTATATAAAATTATTAATGTCTGAATGCATGCATGTTTATATTGACAGTTCTTAAAATAAGCCTGTTTAATATATTTAAATCTTTGCATGTCCATGCATAAAAATGAAGGGTGGGGGAAGCTCTTTTAATAAAACTATTTTACTATTCACAGCTAGAGGCCTCAATTTCAAGAGGATTTTGATCATGTTTGCTCTGATTTGATGCCTTAGACTTTAGATTTATGATCTATTGCCATTATGTTAATTGCGGTCTATGGTGAAATGAGATCTCAGGGATGTGCTTGGCTTTCATGTTCATAGGGCACATGGCAAGATTTGACAGATGAGTCATTTAGCCGATTCCTCCGTCAACCCTGTGTGTTTGTGTAAACTTGAATAATTACGGAAGCTTTAGTTTAAAACATGTAAATCCCTCAGCATCTGCAGGATGTTGAGAAAATACACGCTCCATGACTTGCTGTCACCTCCGGTTTTGTTTTCGCAGGTAGTTCATTCGATAATCAACAATGAATTCTTGCGCATAATGATGAGAAAACGAGAATGAAAAAGACCAAAAGGGTAAGGGTTTTTATTTCGATGAGAATTATCTGTGTCCACGTCTCCCAAAAAGCAAGCAAGGGTAAATACTACCAAAAAAAAATATTACAAAAAAAAAAAAAAAAAAATCAATCATCTATTAAAAAATAATGTCATTGTTTTTTTATTAACTAGATAGGAATTGAATTAGATTGTATTTCTTATAATTGTACATTCTCGTGAAATGTGTCCACACATAATGTAAATCCATAAGCTCTTCTGTGCGAAAATGTGTGAAAGTGCGGTGTTTTAAAGTAATTATGCATCTCAACCTCTGAGGAACAGACACTCAAAGGTCAGTGGCTTCACCTCTGTCCGGATGAGAAATGTATGTATATTTCATTGCACATGGACCATCCAATTAATGCGTACACACGCCCACCCACACACATACACATGCACGCACACAGACGCACACACACACACACACACACACACACACAAACTTTTATAATTGGAGTCATTATGTACATCGTGAATTATCTGGATTTCGTATAAGCTGTTCAGCACGTGCTTATAGACCTGTCATGCACAGATGTATTTGTCATTTTGAACAGAGGTTGCACTTCGCTGGGGCGCATAAGTTAATTCAGTCGCTCATTGCTATCCTGTCCTCTGACTTGAGGAGATCAGAAGACGTTTGTATACCAAAGAAGGGTAGGGCAGAGTATCACGTCTTGAGAAATTCTTGATGAATTTGGACAGGTTCAGGTCAGCACTATTATAATTTGTCTGTGTCTATCATTTTTCACTAATGTTTCACTACTTTTAGTGAATTACCCCACATTTAGTGCATTTAAGCACTTATGTGATAGCCTTTTAAGTTGTATACACTGTGCTTGAGTTGAAAGAATTTATTATAATGGTATGTAATTTTCAATTCATTTATAACAACACTTCAAAAAACATACTGATTATGAATGATATCACCCATTGTTGGGTTGTATCTGATTGCCATGGCTGGAGTTCGTACTCTTAAAAATAGCATCTTTTGAATGTTGGATTACTTCTGTATATTTTTCAGGATTGAATGTGTGGGATTAGATAAGAACTGCAGCACATGTTTAGTTACATACATTATCATCCTAATTTGTAATTAAACCAGCACAGTCTATGAATAATAAAATCAATTAATTGGACAACAGCGACACAACTGCATACATTTTACTTGGAAAACTGCCTCGGGACACCCAGTAGCAAAGAACAAAATTGCTTTTATATTGCATATCTCTTGTATCTTACTGTGCACTGTATACTGTTGTATACATACAACGGTATACATGTTTAATAAATTAATGGATCAAGCATATTAATGGATCAAGTGTCTATTTATGACCTCATGATTCAGGCCTAAATGGTGACACTCACACCCCACACTCACTTTAGAATAGGATCAAGAATCCGGTAATCCTCTTAAAAGTCTGATTTAATAATATCATGCTGGCCTATGGTTATCTGGTCAGCGCTAAAGATGTCTGCATTCACAATCAACCACTCTGGTCATTACATTACATTACAGGCATTTATCAGACACTCTTAACCAGAGCGACTTACATTGTATCCAGTTATACAGCTGGATATATACTTGAGCAATGCAGGTTAAGTGCTCAACGGTATTACCTTGCTCAACGGTACAACGGCAGTTTCCTATTGTGGAATCGAACCTGCGACATTTAGGGCTATATATGTCTGCTTTGACCCATTCAAAAATTCCGGTCATGATGCCACCCATGTTTATGAAAGCACGTTTTGCAAGCACACTGTAAAAAAAAAGGTACATTCCCTTGCAATAGTCCCCATATGCTTACAAACTACACATTCATCTAAATGAGGGTGGTACTGAAAACAGTATATTGATAAATCAAAAAAAAAAATTTGGGTTATGTACACTACATGGTCAAATGTACCTGGACACTTAAACATCCAACATCTCATCCAAAATTACAGACATTAATACGGAGTTGGTCCAACCTTTGCTGCTACTTCTGGGAAGGCTTTATACTAGATGTTGGAGCATTGCTGTAGGGATTTGCTTCCATTCCGCCAGAAGACCATTAGTGAGGTCAGTCACTGATTTGGTGATTAGGCCTGGCTCACAGTTGACTGTCCCAAAGGTGTTGGATGGGGTGGAGGTCAAGGCTCTGTGCAGGCCAGTCAAGTTCTTCCATACCCTTCTCAGTAAAACCATTTCCTTGCTGTGTGCCCGGGGGCATTTCTCAAATGGGAAAGGGCCTTCCTCAAACTGTTGGGGAAGCACGGAATCATTTAGAATGTGATTGTATGCTGTCACCTAAAAGATTTGCCTTCACTGGAACTAAGGGGTTTAGAAAAACAGCTCCAGAACAAGAGGTCACCTATTTGGTCAGATAGCGTATATATGAACTTCTTTTTCAAATTAAAAATGATTTCATACCCAGTGCAGAAGAAGCCATTATGTACTAGATCCTGTATCAGCATATATGCTTCAGTTACTGAATACAATGTGATAAATCTGTTGCCAAAAATGAATTGCTTGTAATTACAGTGAAGCATTGGTACTTAAGTATTATTATTTTATTTAATTAGTTGACTATGGGTTAAACCATGTCCAGTACTTGGATTTTTCTTGTTTCATGAAATTGCAGTAAAGTGTGACCGGAGTGGTTGGTTCCTGCCTTTTTACACTGTCTGCCTTAATCCACAGAGAAGTAAAGTTTTATGTGAACACAGGAGACATCTCAGTGCTTGCAAATGCATTAAATGTGGGTGACAGTTTCATGTAATGGTTAGGGAACTGGGATCGTTACCCAAAGGTTGCAGGTTCAATTCACAGATTGGCACTGCTGTTACTCACTGTTACTCTCTTCAGCAGTTTACTTAACATGAACTGCATTAAGCATAGGTTCACATGCATAAATTGATATAAACTGATACTCTGTGAAGATCTAAGAGCATCTGCTCAATGACAGTGATGTACAGTAAATTAATTCTAGCAGAGAAATATGTTATAAAAAAATATGTAAATAGAAATTACCAGAAAACTACTAGGTTCCTGTACAATATAATTTGCTAGTTTATGTTTTCTACTTTTGGATAATCCTGCATTTCATTCTGAAAACTGTGCAATGGTAGATGCCTAGTCATCTGTGTTGTGTATTGTGTTATTTTTCTGAGACTATTGACTTCCTGAAATTCTGCCTGAAATTGTGGGAGTTTTGCAGAGATACTGGAAACGTTTTGAAAAACCTCTGCACTGGTGACATGCTGACATAAGTGTAATGTAAAGTTACATGCTACATACTATATGGCAGCACGATAGCCATAATTCTAGTTACAGTTTCACTATGCTCAGCATTCACAAGTGTTCATCTTTTTTTCTTTTTTTTTTTGGAGCTTTTATCATTATTGTTTATGACTTTAACAACCAAGGCCATCAATTTAATGACACTCCCCATAATTTAAATTACTCTGCAAAAGAGATATACCTTCCTGTTTGCGGCTTTTCACAGTGAGGATGGTGGGTGTGTTTTAATAAACCAAAATGCTAAGCAAATGCCTAAGTGTATCAGCAGTGAAGCAATAACAATAAAAATCATATTGGATGCAACAATAGTTCTTAATTATCAGTATATTTAGGCCTGGGTTCAATCGACTGTCAAGTTAGTTCATTTGTAATTAATGTAACGCATTAATAACACGTGTATTAATTGCAAAATGTGTACAATGTTGGTAAAATTTTAAAAAAGTAAATTGCCCATTGCACTTCATTATGAGTCAGAGTTTGAGAATATTGCTGAATGACTCTAGGTCATAGTCTGCATGACATATCCGAGCTGGTAGTGAAGCTGAAAAGCTGTAAGGCCAAGTGTTTTGTTTTGTTTTTGAGTGCTCCATTCCAGTAAAGTACCAATGGAGTGTCTTCCCGTCTGAAGTGGAAAGTTCATACCACAGAGATAGTTGTCTTTTTGCTTAAACGTAATAATTCTATATATTTCAGATCAAACAACAAAATTTTCTTGGCAGTGTGTCATCCCCGGGTCTGAAGAATAACTTCCATGTTTTCAGGAACATTTATTATCATTATTATTTACCATATGAATTGGACTTAAAACAAACTGTGGAATCCACAGGAATGCAAATAGCTGTTATTTTAAGATTTGCATTTACCTTCCACTCAAAATAACAATGTGTTGTGTATTTCACTTGAATATAACTATGGTATAATATACAGTATGTCATATATATATTTTTTTTTTATTATTATTCTGTGCATAATTACTATTTATGCACAAATAATGAAAGTTTTATGTGCACTGATCTTCACCTACCAGCAAGATACCAGAACAAAGTTCTCCAAAGTAAAGTAAGTTGAAGTCCTCTGCTTCAAATAACTAATCACTCGCAACCAAAAGTAAAGATTGTTTTCCCCTGTTTTTTTTTTGTTTTTTTAAAGGATATTAATCAACACTCCCATTTCCTTTCATGTGTGTACTTTGATAAAGAACCTTTTTGAATTTGACTATCAAGATATGTAAATATTTCCTCTATTTCCAAGGAGGTGTGGTAAAGTGTTGATGTGTGTGTTGCTTTGATCTATATTTCATGCCTTCCTCAGCAATGCATGGAATAATTTGTTTTTGTCAGAATCATCATCAGATGTATGAAACATCAAAACATGTATGTACACACGTGTCAGGACAATGTTCTGGAGAGGCTTGTACGGTACGTCTTCAGTGCTTTATTCTCCGTTGGTCTGTGGTAACTGTAGATTCTTTCCATATTGGGTGTGAAGAGATCTCTCTCTCACTCGCCTGACTGAAGGTTGAGCCAGTCAGGCAAACCTAATATTACAGGAGAGGCAACAGGAATTACAAGAGGGAATTCTTTGGTGGAGGCCAAGGAAATACATCGGTGAAATTTGTCCTTACTTTGTAAAAAGATAAAGTACATTTTTGTATTTGTGTCTCAGATATACGTCTCGTCCATCCATCCATTATCTATACCCACTTATCCCGGGCAGGGTCGCGGGGGGTGCTGGAGCCTATCTTAGCGTGCATGGGTCAGGCCACCAATCTATCGAGGCCACATACACGTCTCATAAAAATCCGGTTTTCGCCAGGGAAAGTCATACTGTATGTCCAGCTCTGTTCTTGTTGAAAAAGTAACAAACTTAAAAAGTAACGTAAACTTTGAAATGGCATGGTAATTTGCTCAACCCAAAAGCATGTGTATGTCTCGTGCCAATTGTTTCGTCCATTCAGACCTCTGGGTCTATGTGTCATTTCCTATTAGCACGTTAACTTTACTGTAGGGCTTGCTTAAAATGACTCCAGCCAAAGGCAAAAAAAAATAAAATAATAAAATGCATGAGGTAATGAGCATGTTTTTGCCTTTGGACTTGCTGTTTACCTGGGGAACGGCCACACTATGAGATTTCACTAATTAAGCAGGGGTTACGTGTTACGACAAACCACTTAATCACAATATAAAAACACTGTTACGTGTTAATTTTTAAAAACCATGTTAGCCTTTACTCTGCCCCCTCTCTCCTGTGTTGTTCAAATGTACTTGTATGACATATGGATGTCTCTGTTTTGATGAATTCATTGATTGATTCAGTTGAAAAGTCCCTTTGAGATGATGATGTTACTCTCATCTGCATTGCTCTTGTGGCTAAATTTAAGGTCACCCTTTGGAGATGCTCTGAGGTTGGTGGTCTCTGCTGTGTTTTCTGATAGGGTTACGTCTTTGGAACTCGGCACACTCCGTTCGCATGTCTCTTCTGACCTGAGCCAGAAATGGCCCTAAACACCTTGAAATACCTGTGGCTTGGAAATTGGATTGTAACAGTTGTAAAACGCTTCTTGGTGTTGCTGTGCCAGGTCGTTGTGTCTGATATCCTTTTAGGAAGATGGATTTTGAGCAAGCTAGAGAACGCTTGCCCTGGGACTCCTGTTTATTTATCACTGGATTCTTGCCAAGTATTTATTTGGAAGAGGCACCTCCTTTTGTGTTGTCGGATTAGTCCCTGCGGTCCCCATTATATCTGTTTCCTCCAAGCTTCAGGCTCCCTCGGAGTGGTCAATACCTGCTGATAGCGCATTGACTCACCAATCCAAAACTGAAGTGTCAGGGGTTACTTGAAATGACTGTCTTAACCGCCAGTATAATAATAGCATTTTTAAGGACCAGCAGGTCATTTTTGGATATGAGACATGGACAACCTTTAAGCAAACCCCTGAATGAGAAATGTAGGGCATTGTGGGATTTGGCTTTAGTATACAATGCAGTTATAGTTTCCAATGCTTGTGACACTGATCATACTTACATGATTAATTTTACTATGCAGTGTTACCATGCCAACTGAATATATCCCCTGTTAGTATTAACTAATTTTACAAACATTCAAATACTTTTATGAAAGACACACAGCAATGCTAAGGTTCTCATTCTCTGAAACTGCCCTGTCATGGTCTTTCACAAAAGAATAACAGCCGCCTGGATTAAACTTAAGGACTCAAACTCAGACTTACTTGAAACCACTTGCAGCCATTTTTGCAGGAGTTTATACTTCAGGTTTAAACACGTAGACCAGAGAACAGCATACCAATTGTAAAAGGTGCTTCTTGTCTCAGGCTTGAGGCTTATGCAGTTTTACCTGTGATTTAAAAGTTTGGTGAATTGGTCTGTTGACTCTTTATTTGATCTTTCTAGAATCATTAACAAACAAAAAATACATATCCAGAATACTTTTTGTCTGAATAGTTGGTGGAGGCTAGACTCTTCATCATCTTTTCAAAATATGCAATCGAAGTGTATGTGCGTGTGCATGTGTGTGTGTGTGTCTCTGTGTGTGTGCCATAAGCATATAAATTATAGATTGTTCACAACATTGACTTGAAATTGCACAGGAGAGTCTGCCACTGCCATGTGCCTTTTTGTCTTTAAACAAATCACACATTTCCAATGTAAACTTCACATCACAATTGCAGTTTGCATATGATATGACTCATCTGATCTCCATCTATGGAAGTGTTTATAAATTTTGCCCATAACAGTTAGTGAAAAAGTGCCTGGTTTCTGACACTATTTTACTGGTAAACTTTTGTCACAAACTGAAGAGATATCTGTTAAAATGAATTCAAGAGAATTCGGGCAATGTCATAAAGAATATACTTCTCTGTAGATGGCAAGGGGTCAGATAATGTTCAGAAAGGGGATTTTTGTAGGCCTCTTATGTAGAGCTTTTATTAGCAGCACCCTGATCCTGGGAGATGTGTACCAGTCCTACTGACTGACATGACACAAGGTCATTTTGTCTCTGTCAAATCCACTGGCAAATGACCTTCCGGACCATCCTCATTTTGGATAGTTTCTTCTCCTATCTGCTCTTTTCTGGAAATAACAGAACTTTATTGGCAATGTGCCTAGTATCTGTGCCCTGTCTGTTTTGATTACAAGAATATTTCCCTGTAGACCCAGACTCACAAAATTCTGACTGACTGTAGAACTTCTGTAAATGTTGTTGCATCATCCATTCCATACACGTGGATGACTATGGGATCTTTATTTTTATTTTTTTTAACAGTAGCTATTTTTTTCTATTTAGAAAAAAAAATCTTTTAGTCTATTCCCCCCCCCAAAAAAAAACCTTTATTTATAATTTTCATTGAAAAATACTCAAAAGCAGCATAGAGGGAAACCTTTTTTATTTTTCCTTTGTTTTTCCATAACTCCCTGGCCATATTTGAAACGAAAGACATAAAAACAGGAAATGTCAGAATCAGAATCAAAATTGCTTTTGTGATCTCCATAGTTTGCCAAGAATATCTCACTCGTCAGGCTCAGACAGTCTAATCATCAGCTATTATGAAATTGGGCACTATATTCAAATTTATTTGAAAAGTCTTTGTAGTTACAACTGATGTTATCCCTTTCAACTAATGATTTGCTTCCACCCCAGTTCCTAGCAAGGCGCAACCACTGTCTGTAAGCAAAGATTATGTACAAAATTGAGCGCAATTACAAAATAAATTAACTATTGTACTGCTCTATATGCTGCAGCATGTGTTCCATTGTCAGTGTCAATGCGAACCAGACACAGTTTAGCTTGAGCTGACCCAATGCAATTCAATACAACTCCATTAGCACTGTACTAGAGTAGCAGTATAGAATGGCTTCACTTTTGTTGCATTGTTCCATCAGAGATAGGCATGGGTGTGTGCCAATGGAATCTTGGCCTCTGTAGAAAGAACGTGCCTTCCCTTATCAGATGGAGATGAGCGTGTAACCGTAGAAGAGCAAACAATACAAATGTGTGTTGATGGGTGTTCTAGACGTATAATGCCTTCCTGTTTATTGTGGCTTAGCCCGAGTCACCTTACTTAGCATTCCTGCTAGCTACTGTAAATGTACTGTACTTGCTGGAGTAATAATTAGTGACCTAATTTGCAACTTCATTTCTCCAGGGGCATTGGGGGTTTGAATGTCTAATTTGAGTTTATAGTTTGGTATTTGAGGATTTAGTGATTAACATGAGGTTTCAAATCACCAATCCAATAATTGGAATTGCTAATTCCAGGGTTCAAAAGACTCATGTGAGAGTATGTTTCAGTGATTCAAAGGCTCTAATTAAGAATGTGAGTGCATTATTTAGTGAATGGGTTTAACCCAAGGGTATACATATTTTTTACATTTCTACATTTTATGGAGTAGTAATCTCACTATGGTACAGTCTTGCATTCAGACAAAAACATTTTTAAAGCCCCATAAATTCAATTTGATAATGAACAAAATGTAGGGATTTCAAACATTGCAACCCACATACATACACAATATAAATCACTAAGGAAGTAATTTCCTAACAGTGTTTTAATGCAGAAAATGAGAAATTAAAAGTAACTTAATATGTTCACCAAAATGAGTACATTAAATGAATCAATTTAACCTTTCTGAAAATGTGCATAATATTTTTTTTATTTTTTTATTTTATTTTATTTATTATCGTGACAAATTTGACCATAACACACTTTAAATGCAGTCTTGCACAGTCCTCCTTTTCAGCTATCTTTAAACATATTTGTTATGTAAGTTCTCTACAGTATTAGCATGAAACTACAAATTAATTTAATAATTAATAGCTCAAGATCAGTACTGCTTGTTCTAACTTCACATCGTCACATGATTCAATTCTATTGCACTGCTGCAAGTCTCTAAACCCTCATTCTCAGCTAGTGTCATGTTTCCACTGCCAATCAAGTCAACCAGTCTGAACAGTGACATCTAGCGAGTCACCTCTCAGTGCTGTCCCAAGCACTGCCCCTATTTATTGGTAAATCAGAGTTTGAAGACAAAACACAACCATGACTTCCTTAGTAATATAAATATTTCTGTTTTTGAATCATGATTTGCCACATTAATTATGGTGCAATCATATTTCCTAAAATATGTTTCATACAAACATGTCCAACTCAAAACTTCAATCAATCTTCAATTGATCTAGATATGCAAAAATACATTATTTTTTTTATTTATCTGCTAGTAAAATACACATATAATACATTGTGGCATAAAAGATTAAATAATCACCTCCTCAATTCACGTGATAACAGAGCAACTTTAATTTGTAGCGGCTGTAGCTCAAATGAAATGCAATGGGCGTGATTCCCTTTCCCCAGTGATAATGTACAATTATAGCTGCAGATTTAAATATGACTTTTTTGCTGGACAGCAAGGACCAGGTGTAAGGTTAGGTTTCACATATTTCAAGGACCAATACAAAGAGGTGGTTTTGGTGGGCTTAAATAGTTATGTAAAGACAAAAAAAAAAAGTCAAAAGAAAAGGAAAAGTTGAGATGTAAGTATGGTAGAGAGGGTGTGATGGGGGATAAAGTGAGTGGGAGTTGACAGGTAGATACAACATCATTTACAATAGAACCACCTGGTCAACGTTAAACCAACAGAACATCAGACAATCAGTCACATCAAGCAGCATTTCCTTGCGCACCACGTACTCGTGGCGGTGACACTGCTGTGCATCTGGTACGATGTGACAAAACAATATGGGGATGAGCAGAATACCCTGGAACGGGCCCAACAAAAGATGGAGAGGTGAAATATGTCTAATGGCAGCAAGTCAGAGCCTCATTAACCACACAATGGGTGAAGCAATTATGCTGCCAGTCTGTGAGTGATGTAAGCCAATCAGAGTGCTTTGGTTTTAACCAATCAGAGTGGTAAACAGCGAATCGTTTTTGATCACTGAATCTGTCCATCTACAGTGGGGTTTCATGAAGATCTCTATTCCACAGTATACCTCTCTAGCTGAGATGAATGTGTTACCATATAATGCAATGGGAGGAAACTGAAGGAATAACTTTATGAAAATGGATAGATTTTAATGTCTAGGCCTGGCAAGTGCCGTTTGTCACTGTTTTAACAGTATTTTAGGGAAAATCATAGATTTGCACAGACCAAACTTGCTATTTCATAAAATAAATGGATATGGCTGCCATTTGGTATGACATATGCTTAGAAAGAAATTACTATTTTTGTTTTTGCAATACAGCGAAGGGATATGTGGGCATGAAATACACATATTTATGAAAAGCTTTGATCAGAACACCATCGCATTCATTCACTGACATTCAACAAAGTAATTAAAATAGCTAAAGTGCATGCTGTCAAACTGATGGACTTCTAGTCTTCATAATGTATATTCTACATGTAAATTACTAGTTGTACAGTCATGTCAGATGTTTGATTGGCTTGCTCCATAAATACATCTCAAGGCCCTCAATCAATCAATATTGGGCATGTTCTGTAAATTATTCCACCACCCATAATGAAGTAGTATCGAAATGGAATGCACTCTCTAAAAAGGGGATGTATGAAAGATTTTTTTTTTTTTTAGATAACGTCTCTAGGGATCCCCTATCAGTGATCTTGATGCTGGAGAGCTGCAGGGTCTGCTGGTTTTCGTTTTCTTGAAATCCGCAATTCATTCAGACCCAAAATAAATCAGGCGAGTGAGTGAGTGAGTTAACTGTGTAATTAACTGCTTTAATTGATCAATTAAGTGCTGAGTAGCAACAAAGATCAGCACATCCTGTGGCTCTCCAGGACCAGGGTTGTAGACGCCTGCTCTTGTCCTTGAATTGAGTCATTTCCTGGGGGACACGATTGCCATGAAGGAACACACGACACTACACTACTCTTTCATTATATGATGACCATCTACATAACTCTGATTAATTTACTACCTATCACACGTTGTAAGATTTAACTATAATTGTTGTGTTATTGTTTTGATAAATGTCACTTTTATTGAATGCATTAATTGGCACTTTCAGGGGACATTAATTGCATTTTTGGCTAACAAGTCAGACTGCTGTGAAATATTAATGTGCCGGGTAGTAATTATACCATTTGCATTACTGTCAAATAATAGTCGTGTCTGTTATTAGAGCTTAGAGCTTGAGTAAACAGAAATAAGCACTGCACCCAAAATGGGCTCGTGGGACTTGCACCTCAGTTCTCGTCTTGCCCTTTCAAATGTTTTCCGATTCCTGGGTACTGAGAGTTTGTTTACTTCTCCAAAGCGACTTCCGGTTCATTGGGCTTCACTGGACTCACGCTTGGGAGGAGGAACCCCAGGGAGGATCATTCATCCAATGACCGAGGCTTGATAGTCAGAGTGTAATTAATTAGGCCGGCTGTTTTAAATTCTGGACAGAAATGAAGGATTCCTCACGGGCAGTTAAAAAAAAAAAAAAATTTAAAAAAGGAAAAAGAAAATTGGATGGCAAATGAGTCCTCGGGAGCTAAAGCCTGGGGTTAGGCAGTGATGAATTTGAGCCGGTTCACGGTGGAGATGCAGGGGAGCACCGCGGCGGGTTTGAGGTCTGTGCCTCCACCCCCCCCCCCTCCCCCCTCGCGGTATCGGCGTTAAATCTGCCTCTGATCCGGAACCGCGGCTCATCCGTCTCTGCCACGGCGGCCGTCTAATGGCGGGGCGCTTCGTCGCGCCACTTCCTGCTGGCTCTCTCCCTCTCTCAAAAGAGCGAGATGATTATCAGAGAGACCTTTGAAATGATCGGCGCGGCCCGTACCGCAGCGCGTGCGCCTCCCCCCCAGCCCTCCACCACCCCCCCACCGCCCCACCGTGTTTGTGCGCGGGCAGGAATACGCGCGCGCCTGAGAGACGAGGGGGGGGGGGGTTGTTTGCGCATTTGTACGCACGGTGGCACACGCGCACATGCACGCGCGACGGCGTGTGTGCGTATCTATTTTCCACCTCATTAGCGGCTCCGAGGTTAAGCCATTACCTCTGCTAATGTGCAGAGAGAGAGAGAGAGAGAGAGAGAGAGAGGAGGGCAGCGGGGGTGGGCGGTGGAGAGACTCCTCGTCAAAAATTAGCTGGCTGCTGACTTCAGACCAAAATAATATTAGTATTCTCCGTCAGACGCGGTGCCACTACGGCAACCCGTCCGCCACCGCCACGCCACCTGGGACTGCGACTTTGAGGGATCTCTCCGCGGCTCGGCGGTCATTAATACAAGGGGACGAAGAGACCTTTGCTAAGTGCTCGGTGGTCTGGGCTTGCCCAGGATCGCGGCTCCCCGTGTCATCTGGTAACATTATGATAACTAATGGCCTTATTTTCTGGTCACCCGAGCACAGGCGAAAAAGCTGTGGGAGAAAGACAAAGGTGACGCGTGTTCACACTCACGTGCAGTGCCTGCGCACACCAAAAAAAACCAAAAAGGCCTGCTTACTGGGATGAGAAAGGACATATTTCCTTGCTCATGCCTTGTCACCTGTTGGTAGCGAGACACAAAGCTGATGTTCACGCAAAAGCCAGGGAAATTAACGAGGAAATGTTGCGAGCCTCCTATGGCGATGTGCCGGAATTTTCAGTGCGTATGACAGTTTGGGTTGTCTATTCGCAGCAAACGAGTCTATTATAACATATACTCAATTTAGGGTTCATAATAGCAATAGGGAATTTGTACCAAAAATGACGGTGCTGAGAATTACGAGGAGCGTCAAGTGTTTCTACGTTTACCCAGCAGACGAAATGCAGCCGTGATTACAGACGTGTAGCAATCGGGAACAGAGATGCTCGTGAAGCCGTGTGCATTTTTTGATTGAAATGATAATTCGGCTGAAGTGCCGTTCCTGTTAGCACGTCGGCATGGGGGTGTTGTGCGGAAATGTGCAGATGTGCGCTCCGTATGTAGGTGGAGACCATGTCCGTCAAAAAAAAATGCCTCTGAATTGTCATTAAGTGCAACCGCATCCATGCATTGCTAGGAATTGTATGGTAATCCGTTTATCTTTCTCTGTCAGCTCGCAATGATTAAACATGCTTACTGTTTCATATTAATGCGGCTGTACCTCTGCAGAATTCTGTGTCACAGCAATGAAGACTAGGAGAACAACTGAGAGCAGCTGAGTAAATCAGCCATAAATACAGAATCACTGCAGCCAGGAGAAACAACTGTGATAAGCAGCTATACATTTCTGTCTGTGGCACATTACACCGTAAAGGACTCCTTCAAGCCAACTGAGATATAAGCATATGGCTCTCACTGTACATGGTTATCCAATGATATACTTCTAGACTCCATAGGAGTAGTTATTTGTTTTAATTTAAGTAGAAAACGATTTGTAAAAATCGAAACCCTCCAATGTTATGAAGGATTCATATGCTATCTTAATGCACCTCCCTACCTGCTTCAGTCTTTTATATAGAAGGATATGCTTCATGAAGGAAACCCTGTGTACAATGCTGCTTAGGAAGGTTCAAGCCAGGGCTAGTTGAGGAAAGGCTAAGCATACAAAGACAGTGATGGCTGCTAGCCCAAAGCTTCATGATGCTTCATTAGGACATGCACATCATCAAATTCCAAATTTGCAGGTATGGATATTTGATGGTATGCCATAAGATTTCTGCAGTACAGAAACCTGCTTTGCTCCCAGTTCTGAAAATGCAACAAATATTATTTATTTATTTATTTATTTGTTTGTTTGTTTATTTATTTATTTAGACTTGATTTGGATATTATTTAGATTTAATTTACAGTATATTGTATTGTATACTGCTAATGGAAGAACAAAATATGTACGATTGGAATTTAATTCATAAAGTGTAAAGAAGTAAATATTCCTATTACAAATGTTCTTCTAACAACTATTCTCACTCAACATAAAAAATGACTGAAACCTATATTTTAAAAAACAACACTAATGAGCGAACAAAATATTTGCAGGCTTTTCTCTCAAATGTTTATCAATAACAAGTTAGTTTTTGATTACTTGGATAATTCTTGTTCTTCCTCAGAGTACATGCAGCTACAGCAACATCCAATTTCAAAGGTGTTGTCTGAACATGTGGAATAAGTCCTTTGATACCATTTCTTTTTAGTTTTCTCTCCCCACAACAAAACCCAATTAAGAGTAAAGAGATCTCAGGAGGAACGGTGAGATGAAAAGAGGAAAACCTTGAGGTAACTCATCGAATGTGCAGAATGTCATTTAGTGAACTCGACACTGAATTAGTAAGACTGTAAACTTTGACTGACAGCCAAGAAACTCATTTCACGGGGCTTTGCTTTGACGATGCAAACGCTGCATTGTGGCTGATCATAATGTCACAGAGTGGCACAGGAACATGGAACGAATAGCATCCACTGTGCAATCTTTTTTTTTTTACTGGTTGTAAGGTAGCATAGTCGTAGAAAGGGTTAGTTTACCTTGTATTACCTGCTGGTGTATTTAGGGCATGACCGCATTTGGCCCAATCCGATTATCTGAGATTTTTACTGGATGTAAAGGTAGCATAGTCGTAGAAAGGGTTAGTTTAACTTGTATTACCTGCTGGTGTATTTAGGGCATGGCCGCATTTGGCCCAATCCGATTATTTGAGATTTTTACTGGATGTAAAGGTAGCATTGTAGTAGAAAAGGTTAGTTTAACTTATGTTGCCTGTAGGTGTGTTCAGGGCACGACCGCATTAGGGCCAATCAGATTATCTCCTTTCCTCTGTGTTTCCACTGTTTTTTTTTTGTTTTTTTTTGACAGGTTAACAGGAGACAGAAGAAGAAAAAAAAAAGTAAGGCATCCCAAGTTCATCACTGGACCTACAACAGCATTACTTTCTGATAACCTGGTTAAGAAAGTATTACTCATACAAGTTATCCATGCCAAATGTTTACTTTCATATTATGAAGCCTGTGTACTAACAGCTGAGTGGTTAAAACTTCTGAGAAAGTGTTGCATTAGATGATTGTTAAGAGATTTTGGCCAGGATCCATTATTTTAGTAATGTTAAGGTCCCCTGTCAGGAGAAATGCTTTAAAACATATTATGATAAAATGTAATTGCATTTTTTAAACAGCTTTTATGAACATGTCAAAGATTTTACTGAAAAGGTAAAATCAAAAAAACTCCTGCTCACTGCACAAATCTGAAGTATCCTTGATCCTTAGAGTTTCCTGTGGCCTGTGCTGTGTTTGAGTGTTTGAGTGTTGGCAATGCAGCAATACTCTATACACCCAAAGATGTGCCACATCATGCTGTTTACAGATGTGGGATGAATTAAATAACTTCTGTGATGCACTGGGACCTTGCACTTCACATAAAGGAAAGAGAGAGACATCAGCATGAAGTTCAGGGTGACAGTCCACCCTCTTTATTTCTTTCACTTTGTTCAGGCAAAGGGAGAGCAGAGAGGGCTGCAGGTAAAGATAGGATTACGGTACAGAAACTGATGTTAGCAGAGAAGTTGTATTGCAGCTTGGGCTGACAACGGCTGAGGAATTATGGATAGTGAGCAGAATATGGCATCTCGCGGAGGCGACAATGACTCAGTTAAACCAGGCAGAACCCCTCTGTTTGTGGTGAGATCATGCAGATCTCATGATTGCACAACTTTTACTATCACACGGATGTGCATACCCAAGGTAAGAGACTCCTAAAATATTAATATTTATTTATAAATACACATTATCATTGTAAACATGACGAGAAAAAAATATGGGGAAATACATAAAAAATGCTGATTAACACCCTTCTGGTGGAAGAAAGATTTCCTTCAATGTTGGACGGTCATCTGAACTTCATCTGAATCTCTGCAGTTCGTCACCCGTGTAAGTTTGGTTCTCGCAGCTTGAGATGAGTTGCACTTCATTAAAAAAAAAAAATTAATTAAGTGCTAATCGGGTAGCAATCTTCCATCTAAATACAGGGTCGTTTACCAAGACACCTCAATTGATCCCACCAACTGGCTCAATAACAGGTCAGCGGCGATCAAAGCTAACTGCCGAGGACCAGACGTCATGGAGAAAATTTCATTTAGAGCTCTTGATGAACACGAGGCTAGACAGCTGATAATGGAGCCGTCGAGCTCATTATTTCCAGGAAGTGCTCACAATGCTGTGACGTGAGGTTAATAAACCGCAGCTTCAGGAAATTGGGACCTGAAAATTGTTTTAATAAAGTTTTAAGCCAATAACGTTTCCGCCTCGCGTGGCTTCTGAGCGATAAGTTCATGTGCTGTCGTGGGTAAGGAGCTGGTGCTTACTAATGAACTAAATTCCTCAGCACCGGGAAACAGAAATACGAGGATGAACTACAGTTTGTCACAACACAGGGGACTACTGGGCTATTGTTAGGCACACAGCAAATGTCCAGATTTTATTCAAATCTGACAGAGTACATACTGTATGAGTCCAGCAGGGATCATATGTATTGTGACTGAACATTTTTACTGTGCAAGAGATATCATTGCAGATTCACATTATGGGGCACAAATATACCCCTTGATCAAAGGGTTCAATCTTCCTTTGATTTTAGGATACAATTTCCTGTTATGACACTGGAAAAAAATATCTTTATTTCCAATATGTTTTCTTTAGTTTTGTTTAATGAAAATTTATATTTGTAATTTTGGCAAGCACTGAACATGATTAGTCTAATGTTTCTGTCAAATTGTATGCATATGTATAATGAGTGTTATCTATTATATAGCATTAGTTTGTTTTATCAGCATAAGTATTAAATTAAAGTTGCCCTGTGCTTGTCATCCACTTGAGCAAGAATAGCTGTAAACCACAAAGCAAAGCATTTTTAGGTAATAGCAGTGAAACAAAGTTCCCATTTAACTTAACTATAGCCTGTTTCTATGTGCATGCCCTGGAGTAAGACATTTTGTTTTCTGATGCAGCATTCTTTGTATTTTGTAGTCCTTATTTCCGTATCCACCTGCTACTCTTTTATTTACTACATTTGCATTCTTTTGATTAAAACATGCCCTGCTGTATAGACATAGCCAGCATATCTTTATCCTCAGTCATCGTGTCTGGGTGCTGTTTTCAGCACAAGAAATTAAATAAACAGTTTAGTAAAGTAGGTGCATACCCCTTCGCCTCCCGATTTAAAAAAAAACAAAAAAAAAAAACAAAAAAAACCCCAGTAGGGTTATATCATGTCAGACATACAGAAGGGAGCAATACAGAAGAATTTCCACGTTATTATGCCACAGGAGTGCTTGTGTTTACCTCTGCCTCCCAGCTGTAGTAGTCCTTTTACAGCACCTCTAACAAATTTTTATTTTATTTTTCCCCCCTAGCATCTTTCTCTCTTCCTTATAATTTTTCGGGATGGGTTTAATAACTTGCAGTCCTCAAAGACGACCTTTCGCAAGGCTTCCAGTAAGTGACAAGGGAAAGAGGGACAAAGCCCTCTAGATGGGAAGCTCTTTATCTTTTCATTTGAGCGTGAGCTTTTGAACAGTGCGCACGTCTTTGACAGAGAAGTAGAACAAGCTTTGTCAAAGAAATTGTTTCGAACACTAATCCCATTTCACGCCAGCTCACTGTAATATCTGAAAGTTCCACAAAGTGTCGGAGAGAAAATGACACTTTTGAAAGTCTTGGAGTCTATGAAAGCGTGGATTTGACATGGGAAACATTCTCTGTGTGAAAACGATAGCTAGTCATGCATATGTCCCACAATGCATTGCAGATATGACAGTTTAATTTTCTTTATGTTTCTCTATATCACACATCTCCCATATAGTGACACTTATACATACTTTGAATATTGTTTTACACTAATATTGTTTTATTAAAATTCCAGCAATGATATTTAATGTTTCTTATCATTCTTACAAAGAGTAACAAACTGATATATTATCGTAATAAAAATCTAATTGGCATCATTGACCCATTTTATTATTTTAACTATATAAAATATTTTAGTGCATTAGTGCACGTGTAAGCTAATGCTTCACTGAGATTCCATTTGAAGTGCAGAAACGGTATTAAAAGAGAGTTCCTAAGCCATCCAAAAGAAAAGCAGCGCAGTCTTACTCAAAATTCAGGAGATGCAAACGCCTCCATCCATGTTTAATTATCTGCCCTCACTAAGACTTTTCTCTCAAGTGTGTGTTTGCGTGGCAGAAGCATTACTTGACCAAGACTGCGTGGAATGTATAGGCAAGGTGGACTGCCCTGAGCACCACTGCAGATGCTGTTTCCCATTATCCAAAGTAAAGTAAAACACGCTCGTAATTACACATGCCACTGCTGCACACGGAGCCTGCAGGGTACGAGGAAACTCAGGAAGCAGCTTTCCGATCGACACTATTGTTGAAAAGTGAAGCCGATTACCTATTAGGGAAAAACTGTGATCACAAAGCGACGCTTGATGACCTTACTTGTACACATTTTGTGTTGGCTTCATATATAGTCACTTTTCGTACTGCAGATTTTTTATTTTTTATTTACATGTTTGTTAACTTATTTATTTATTTTGTATCGCCACCCAGATATGGACACAAACCAATCACAGTCCAGGCGGAACTGGGAAGAGGAGGATCTATTCAAAAAGCTTTTCAAACAGATGAGATCAGTCTGCACAATAGTGCGCCACAGCTCACGATTATGCTTTTCGTTCCCTGCATCAACGTCGCATCTCAAAAAAAAAAAAACAGAAACAGACAATGCAAACGCGCACAGCTTCTGACACTTCACACCGCTGGACCCACAGCAGAAACCCAGCCAAAATGAATCATTGCCTGCTAAGCAGACCAGGGGATTGGCCAGCTCGGAAAATCCTTCCTGAGCCCAGGAGTCGAAACGCCGCTCGGAATTCTGCAGGGGACAACTTGAGTAATTCAGCCCTGTTATCTTTGCATCCACACTTCCGCCCCCCCCACACCCTCCCTCCCCCACACTCCACCCACCCCCACAGATCACTGGCAGCGCACCCAGTGGTCTCAAGCTGGTTCCACTGCGCGATCAAAATGTTTGCATTGTATCTTTGTGAACATAATCTGGACACAGCTTGCACAGCAGATTGCAAACAATTGTGTGTGTGTGAGAGGAGTGAGTGGGGGGGGGGGGCGGCGGCCGGGTTTGTCCGTGGCTGAGCAGCGCTTGGCACTCTGCATGGCTCTCGCAGAAATACTGCACAGTATGTGCAGGCCACTGCCAATAGTTTCCTGGAATCTGTTCGCGCTGTAATATTTGGATCGATAGTTTGTTTTCTTGAATGCAACAGTGTCATTTGCATAAAAATGTGACGGCCAAATGCCTTTTTTTCCCCTTTTTGCTTGTTGTTTCAATTAATTGAGTAAGAAAGGTAATTTTAAACCAATATAAATATGTGTTTACTCACTAGAATTTTTTCAAAGGAAACAACAAAATACATAAATAGATAAATATGTTGTTATGGTGGATTTGGCTTACTATTACAGCATCTTATATTGCAATCCAAGAGCATTCATGCATTAAAAATAATGGTGGAACTTTATTTCATGTTTATTGTACAAATTAAGATCTTATTAACATGCAAATTGGATCCTACTAAGGTTCTTTAGACTGTCTTTGAAAAGTGTTTTCTCTCAAGGTACACAAAACAGTGCACCTTGTCAAAGTTAAGGGTTTTATGCAACTGACAGAAATTTGCCTGTGAAATTTGCCTTCCTCTTCATCTGCATGAGCCTCTATGGAGTCTTCAAGTGTGTCCACCCACTTACAGAAAGCCACACTTTTAGCGATCACATAGCAACCCTTAAGAAGGCTGTATACTCCAAATGACGTACAAATGTTTCAAGAAAGAACCACCGGCAAACCTGTTGACATTATACTCAATATGAAATCCACGTTCTCTGCTGGGGGGATTTTTTCAAGTTGCTTTGCACAACTCCACACACACACACATACACACACACGCACGCACGCACACACGCACACACAAAAGGAAAGATAATAACAGACCGAGACAAAGGGGAGCATTCCTAGTGCGTTGAAGCATTTCAGAGGCTAACATTCTCGTATTGTGTTTGCCAACTGGCAGATGTTGCATAATGTCAAGTTGGTCAATTATTTCGTCTTTTTTTTTTCTCTCTGAAGTGCAAAAAGACTCAATAGCCTGCAAGCTTATGTAGCTTAGAGCAAAGTCACAATTCATTTGTCAATAAAACAGAATGTGTGTGAAGAAGTGCATGACAGCTGCTATTCTATTCTGGAGAGAGAAAAAAAGCAAACATCTGTAAAATGTTACTGAGATAGCTTCACTGATGCAGTACTCACCATATGAAATAGTCCCTCTCCAATACTATGATTTGAATGTGTGTAATAAGTAAAAAATAACTTTCCTGAATGTTAGATGAAGCAGGACAATTCAGTCTGTCAAGCTGTTAATACTTTTAGTGTCTTACGCTTGCAGTTTATTTTAGAACTATGCACCAAAGCTCACTCAGCTTTAGTATTACATGTACTTGTAATGCGATAATTGTGCACTGTGCATCATAAATACTTGTGAAACTGCATTGGCAGTTTCATTACATCACATTACATTGCATTACAGCCGTTTACATCCTCTGCCAAATGACTGTAATGTCATGTAATGAAATCGCCAGTGTGCCACACCGTATGCAATATAACTTTTACGGCGTGTCATATAACGTGTCAGAGAAGGGTCTGAGCCATGAGTGTGCCAGATGCAACGGTCCTTGCGCGCGCTCTTGGGACATTCCAGTCAGTGATCCCACGGTGAGCCGGAATGAGCAAGCGTGTGGTGGGGAAGGAAAAGGAAGATGGCAGCCTCCCAGCCACAAGAATGGAAGAGAACAGAATTCCAGGCTTGCCTGGAAGAGAGAGCAGAATTCCAGTCTTGCCTGGAAATAGAGAGCAGAATTCCTGGCTTGCCTGGAAGAGAGAGCGGAATTCCGGGCTTGCCTGGAAGAGAGAGCAGAATTCCTGGCTTGCCTGGAAGAGAGAGCGGAATTCCGGGCTTGCCTGGAAGAGAGAGCAGAATTCCTGGCTTGCCTGGAAGAGAGAGCGGAATTCCGGGCTTGCTGAAAGAGAAATCGGAATTCCGGGCTTGCTGGAAGAGAAAGCGGAATTCCAGGCTTGCCTCTCAAGGGAGGCACAGCTCACTCCTCTATTCCATCTCTATCACAAACAGTATGCATTTCATAGGACAGGGGCTTTCAACCTCTTCTGATCCAGGGGCCCCCATCCAAGTTCAAAGGTATCCAGGGGACCCCCTACGGGTTTTACAGTATCCCAAATATATATATAGTCATCTGACCGAGGACCCCCTCCGAGTACCCCCAGGGGTCCACGGTCCCCCTGTTGAAAACACAGGCCATAGAACTATTGTAAAAGACCAAAGGCTTTGCAGGGCTATAATATTTCTGTATCTTTGCATCTTTGTATCTTTGTTTGTTAAATATTAAAGTGGTGTGCTGTCATTTTTTGTAATTAACAATATTGTTGTTGTTTTTTTTAAATGACCTAGCCTACACTGTATAGTCACTGTGGTAATATATGTGCCTTGATGCAATGTCAACATATTCCATATCTCATAACATTCCTCTGTCAAGTGTTCTGGTAAAGCATTGAATTTTATTAAATAGTGACATAATAAAAGGTGTATTTTGAAAATCGTTAAAATACCACCTATCGACACTCCCAAAGAATTCAATTACTTCGGAAAAGGGGTTATTTGATTCAGTTGCGATGCCAAGAGTTGCATCAGGGTTGTTATAACATACATGTAGGTTGTTTATTACAAAGACGGCCAAATAAATAGAACTGTAGACAAAGAACTGTTCAATGCTTGAAAGTAGGTAGTTATAAAAATAAAAACATTTTATAATAATCTAATGTTAATCAACATTTTATATAGCAAAACATGTGATGCAAAAAACATTTATTTATTTATATATTTATCCATTTATTTATTTAGGAGCAGGAATTAATCATTTCATTCTATTTTCTCTGTGCTGTGTCTTGGGACACCCAAATTTGAGCACATAATTAAACGATGCTTGTGTTGCAATGTGATTACAAATGCTGTATCCATGCCCTGAATGGGATTTTAATTAACCCTGTATGCAAAGGTTAATTAAGAAAGGTGTCTGACATTAACAACTGAAAAAAAACAAAAAAAAAACAAAAAGGGGAAAAAATGTTTTACTGTGTGTGATTACTTGGAAGGTACAATTCCTTCTAGTTTTTCTACACAAAATTTTTGCATTTGTATAAAATATATGGAAAAAAAATGTGTTATATATGCAGTAAATCTGACAATATGCGATACATCTGGCAATAATAAGTAATCCAGTTTTTCTTCATAAATTAAAGCCTAATAAGTTTATATTTACTGGTGTTTAAATAAATATCCAGTCCCATTTGTTCAGTTTGTTGACAGTCATAAAACATCCTAATGCACATGCATTTCTTTGATGTAGTTTGATCTTGGTTGTAATGTCACTTTTGTCATGGTTGTTTATTATTGTGCAATTGCATGTCACTAAATATAACAAAAAATAAATTTTTTAAAAAATGTCTTTGTGAAGTACTTAGACAATGTGATCAGACACTGACAGCTAAAGGCAAATCTTAAGCAAAAGAGCGAACTTCAATGTGATTAGCTGGTAATAACCAAGCAGAGTGCACTGCTAACAAAATGCTTTGATAATGTTCTGACAGTGAGTGGGTAAATAAACTGAGCCGTTGTTTCAGGCTCAGTCACTGATACAGGGGCAAAGGACTATGCATTTGTTCAGACGTAAAATAGAAATGTTGGGAAACATCCACTGTGGCAGGTACTGACCGCAGGGACATCATTTGGGTTTGGAAACCTATTGCAGTTGCAATTGCAATAACAGTTATAATGACAATCACTAAACTCACCAGCTTTAAAATGTCAGTATTTGAACTAGCTAGTGAACTGTTTTAAGGTAATGCTAGCTGACATATCTCACTAATGTTAGCTGGACAGTTTAGGGAATGGGTAGAGATCAGCACTCACCTTATTCATGGGCTAATAATATGACGGAACACAATGGTGTAGCTCATTTGTTGTGAACTTTTTATACTATTTCAGTTTTAGCGTATGTTTTCGTCTAGCACAGGCAAGTGCACGGAAGACGTTTCTGAAGGCCTGCCGGCTTTGGAATTGCTGTTTTCTGGCCATTTGGGGTTTCATAGTATTTATATTGTGCTGAAATTTCTTTCATTGAGCACAAGTCTCGGGTTGCATGCGCTGTAGAAAAGTTATAGTTCTAACCAAAAATAAGATTAACCTGCCGGGTTTGCCTACATCAGACCAAAAAATAGGGTTCCTCTGGTGCTCCAGCATTCTCCTCGTCTATACTACATGCTCACGGTCAAAACCAAAAAGCATGCAACTTGAAATCAGCGCGTGGATTGGTATAACTGCTGTTGTTTTGGATGGCCATAGCTTATTTGGATAATGTTATGCAAGCCACATATGAATATTACAAGTACTGGTTTTGATGAGTATAGTGGCCTCTCAACTTAAAATTGAAGTGAATTTCCTGCTAGATATGCATTTTCAGAAAGCAGCACATATTTATTTCCACATTTTATTTTTACTTGTTTTTGTGCATGACAAATGCATCAAATCTGAACCCACCCCCTCACCCCCATGTGCAGGCACGCGCGCAAACACACACACACACATCCCTGTCCCACTTAATAATGCTTGTTTTTTTTGTTTTTTTTGAGCTGTTATTCACAATAGTACAGCTCATAGCTCAGGGGGTGATCCATCTTGACATGTATCCGTCATAGAAATAGCCTTTTTTTTCCCCTGTCTCACACAAAATAAAATCCACTGCTGGCATTTGAGTGGTGATGAATGATTAGGTCAAATAAAGTCACTTCTCTATAGACTCTTTGACAGTAGATTATTAACTTTTGTCTACAAATAAAAAATCCAATTTTGCCTCCCTCCACTTATTAAAATAGTACCCTATAATACCACACATGCATTTTATTACAGAGACAGGCATTCCAACAGCCTTATTGTTGGAATAATCCAACTGACGTAGTGCTGAAATAGCGCTTTGAGGCTATATAAAGGTGTGTGTGTGTGTGTGCACAAGTGTGTGCATCTGTGTGTGTGCACGTGCATGCAATCTAAAGGGATTCAAAATCAAAGATTTCACGTTGGTCATAAGTATAATTATCCAAATCTGCTTCTTGAGTCAATAAAAACAGTTATTGATCTTTGGATTTTAAAACTATTCTTTTGTAATGCTGTTACAGACAAAATGTGTCATATTGATCTCAGTGATGCACTGGGAATATATGGAAATAATGTGTTTGTTATCTTCAGAGAGACACAGTTTTATTAGGCGACAGCTCCTTGTGTGAAAGTGCACTATTTAATTGCTAATGGCATGATATGACTGATATAGCACTTTTTTTTTTTTTTTTTCTTCATTTAACTGTCATTCAGGATTTAGTATATGCCAAAATAATACTTTCACCAACGGGTCTCTCTGTTTAACATTAAGAACTTTCCTGTTGTGTGTTATATATATTTGTGAAAAATATTTGATCAGAAATAAAAGTGGGTGTGTGCATGTGTGTGTGTGTGTGTGTGTGTGTGTGTGTGTGTGTGCAATCTTAAACTAAATCCAATGTGCATGTATGTGCGCGTGTGAGTAGGCACGTGTGTTTTAAAGAATGTTAGAAGAAGGCTGGCTCATTAACTGGTTTGTTATCCTTGTCACCTGTTAGTGATACCAAATGTTTACATTTAATGAATACATGGTTAATTTGTTCTCACTTTAGCAATATCTACCACTACTACCGTCCGTAACCTTAACTCAGACCTCTAGTTTAAAGATTTTGCTACACTGAATGCACATAATCTTAATTAAGTTGTCACAGTAAGCTGAGTCAAGGTTTTCATTCAGCAAGTGTAGAACATTCAAAAAATGTCTGCTAATGAACTTAATGCAGTGTAGCAGTCTGAAGTTATTAATCTTTTAATTGAGTAGAGCTGAAAGAAGTTGTTCATAAAGCATGTGGGTTTTTTTTTTTTTTTTTAACACAGACGTAACGTTTCTTTATCTCAGGCATCCAGGGGTGGAACATACCCACCTGGGCCTGCTCGAAACCTGGGACCCACCAAAATGAATGAAGTTCTTCATATAACTGAGGGTAAGCTACTGTAAGTTATCAAGTGATTTCTGAAAAGCTGGTTCATAATTACAGGGATGCTCAAGGTTTTGCCTCAACATCAGACAGAATGTGTTCAAAGCTAGGAGCACTTCGGGGAATTATTGGCTTGAAGTCATGCATTTCCAAGTTAATGTGTGGTGTCAGTACTGCAAAGGAGTAAGCAAGGCGCTGTGCAAATATACTCTTTACATTTAACTCAGCTTTGGATAATAATACACCACAATGCAATTTTAGTGTAGTCTGTATTATTTTAGTGTATGTAATCACTGCTGTTTATAGTAAGTAATATTTATATTCAAAGTGATTCATCCTTTTTCTTATAGCTGAACCAAATGAATTCTTACATGTATTGAATTTTGTAGTGATATCATTAAATCATGTACCATTTATTACAGTATATGTTTAATTATCTCTTCAAGAATTCAGTGAGTTGTTTTTTGAACAGTGAAATACACAAATGGCAGCAAGACTGTTTTTTATTTTTTCCTCTGTTCAAGCTGCCTCATTAGGTGGAATCAGCTCACACAGTTAGCAACCCATAAGGACATGAAGGATAAGCCGTTGTCTGCACCAAACTGGCCGTTTAATGGTTAAATCAGCAAGACTCAATACTAATGAGAACATGTCACATGAGGACACAGGTTAAGACTGCTAAATGCATTGTCTGTCATCATTAGCCAACACAATCAAGCCTCGATTTGGCGAACAGGTTTTATTTCTCTGAACACCCTGAACTAAATGCGTTACCCCAATAAATGAGCTCTAGCTGGGAAACCACTATGAGCCAATCCTGCTCTTACACTAAAAATAAACTAGCGTATGATAAGGCGGTTATGATTAAAGTAACTGGTCACATGTTCAATAATTCATGACATGACTTGGTGAAATGTGGCCCCTAGTATGTGCTGGGAACATTAAAGAATGATATGATTTGATATGATAATGGTCACCAAAATGTTCCTGTGTCAAATTGTATTTCACTGTTAATTCAATATGGAGCAGAAGTTATTTTCTCTGACCATAGCTTGTCGTTTTAATGCCATTTATGTTCATTGTTCATCAAGTGTAGATTTTTAAAATATTACATTTACATTTTTTAAAAATATTTCCCCTATATAACAAATACACATATTTTTTTACATTATTTTAATGGTTTATTATTTTTGAAAACAGTAATAACATATATAGGGGTTTTACCCTGATATAGCCTGGCTACATCCTAGTCAGCTAGAAAACTTTAACTTCTCAAACAGATGATACCGGCTTTACACCTGAACCCCTATATGCTGTTTGTCACCATACACCATACACCATCACTGGGCTGTTCTTTTTTTCAGAAATATCAGTGTGTTTCCAGGTTAAAAATGGCAGCTTTCCTAAATGGAGCCAAGACTGTCTGGAGTGATCCACTTAATTTAGCCACTATTGATTTGCTGTCCTCTCAGTTTAGAGCATGTTCCCCATTGAGTTTTTAGACAGACCTCAGTTTCAGAGAAAATAGCATGAGAACCAGTTACTATTTACTCTCACCTTCAAGAGCCATTTAAAATGTGAATGCTTATGCTAAAATGCTAAAAATGGATTAGGTTTAAGGGAGAGGCTTGGTCTTAGACTGGATACTAACTTTTTCTGACATTTATTCAGTTTTTGATGTCATACATCCCACCAAATGAACAACATGTTGAGAGTTGGAATACAATATGCAAGACAATACATAAAAAATATAATAAAAAACATAATAAAATTTAAAAAAACTTTTGTTTTCCATCAGTAAGAAAGAAATTGAAATTCTGCAAAAACAGTGGAAATAGTACATTTTCAGTGTATAGCAATAACCTTGTTTTTAGATTCCCTCTTGTCAGTGGTGCAATATCTTTGAGTGGCTTAAATCTTTGTGTTATGGACATCTCTACAGTTATCAAGGCATGGTCAGAGACAACTTCAGCACCAATAAAAAATAAATAAATATATAAAACTGTAAACTTTGAGTTGGGAACTCGAATGGGATGCAATAGTCATTGGATTGTGTGAGTTTACAGGAAGTGCATCTCATTGAGCAGATAATAAATGTTTCTTGGTAGCTATCAGTTTCTCATGAGTGAAGTGTCAGGAGCACTTTGTTTATTTGGTGCAAATTAAAACTAATAACCTCATCAATGCAAACCAGTGGTGCATGCATCTTTGTTTGAAGAATAGATCTATTTGTGCATTACTGAGCAAGATTGTGAACAGAAACCACCATAACTTGCAATGAATGTCACAGTTATCTAATAAGCATGCTCAATCAGTGAGTGAAGCCCATTCTGGTAAATTGCAAATGGATGCAGGGAAAGGCACAGAGTGGTGCAATGACAAATATTCTTGGAAAATGAGCGTTTTCATTGTGGAGTGCGGTGTAAATGTTTCTAACCAGCGCGTGCATAATTTCATTGATGCAAGCTATGAGGAGAGAGAATTCGGAAAAGGGAACGTGAAAGCTTGTGTACAGCATATACCACAAGCCACATCGGTTTGATACTGTGGGCCCAAAGAAGAAAACCACCCTGGGGAAAATAAAAAATAAATAAAAAATCGAGAAACCCATTAGGCCAAATTGAATAATCCTCGATTTGACCCTAAACTCCACACACAGACAGACTGCAAGGCTAATAGTTGCGCAATTAACCAGATTACTTTGAAAGTCAGCTGACATTATTTAATTCATGTCAGCAAAGTCAAATGGCAGACATGTCAAGCTGAAACATCCATTTAGCCCACAGAAGCGATAAAACATGCCCAGTACGGGGCTGATGCCTATGGAAAAGCAGTATACAGAGAAAACCGTGTTGTACATAAAAGCAATCAAAGGAAGTGAATGCAAATGGAGTCGAAAGCAATATTCGTATCACCTTTCCTCAAGGCTTCAAAATATATATTTTTTTTACATAATAAATAAGCGCATTGTGATTTACTCAATGCTGTGTGCTCTGTTTACACTGTGTTATAAATACATGTACACTATTCCCATACTGTCCCCTAGTATTTAGTGAGAGGACACTAGAATCTTCTCCTGATCTTTTCTGTGTTCTGAATTAATTGAGTCAATTAAGACAATTATTGAATTTTACTTAATAAAGATAGAAGTAAGGCAGCACCTGTAGGGTTCCAGAGAAATTTTTCAAGTTCAATTCAAAACTGAGCACATACACTGCATGGCCATAAGTATGTGGGTACTTGACATCCAACATCTCATCCAAAATTATGGGCATTAATATGGAGTTGGTCCACAACCTCTACTCCTCTGGGAAGGCTTTATACTAAATGGTGGAGCATTGCTGCAAGGATTTGCTTCCATTCAGCCAGCAGAACATTAGCGAGGTCGGGTTGTGATTTGCCGATTAGGCCTGGTTCTCAGTTGGCTTTCTAATTGGTCCCAAAGGTGTTAGGTGGGGTTGAGGTCAGAGCTCAGTGCAGGCCACTCAAATTCTTCCATACCGTTCTTAGAAATGTTTTTTTTATTTCTTTTTTTTATTTTTTATGTGGACCTTACTGAGTGCCTGAGGGCCTTACCCAAACAGTTGGAGAAGCAAAAAATAATCTATAATGTGATTTTATGCTGCAGCATTAAGATTAGCCTTCTCTGGAACAAAGGGGCCCAGCCAAAACCATGATAAACAGCCACAGACCAAGGGATGTCCACATACTTTTGGTCATATAGCATAGTTCCCATGTCACTCATTTGGCATAGGGCTTTGTCAAGTTCTAGCTGGGCTTTTTTTGCCACAGGTTCGAGACTGGTCTATGACAGGTATTTTACCTAGAGGGACAAACAATTAGCCTGGTCCCACCATGGCTAGTAGGTCAGCCAGGGCCCCTTGGGTAACTGCTGCATCATGTCCTCACAGTGTATGCTTGGGGCCTGCAGCCTACCATCTGCTCTCAGCGAGAGACACGCCTGTATTCTGCTTGGCAGTAACTCTCCTGCCTCTCTTTATGGCCTTTTGAGCATTACAGTTCCACAGGAAACTGCAGGACCGCACATACATCATCCATACAGTTCTCTTTCTGCAGATGGAACAATTGACTGATTATGGCCTCTTAGTTTTGCTAATTTGTTGAAATAGGTCTTTGTTTTTTTTTGTTTTTTTGCACCTCTACATTCATTTTCCAAAATGTTTGTCAGGTTGTCAGATGTGAACCATGACACACTGGCATATTATCACTGTTGAATTATGCATCCGTGACATGTGTGTCTACTTGTGATAGTGATACCAACTGGGCATGTGAACATAATTATATAAATAAAATAACTGAAAGAGAGAGAATAAGAGAGAGCGACATAGAGATAGAGAGAGAGAGAGAGAGAAAGAGAGTAATATAGTAGTATGTGTGCATTTGTGTGTCTATAGATAATTACTGCAAAGTCCAAAACAAACCATTTTTACAAGACATCAACATTGTGTATTATTTCATAACAATGCAAACCATGAGCACACAATATGCTAGGCAATCACTTTATATAGTTCTGAAAGTGCAACGGCTTTGTGCTGATGATAAGCAGGACTTCTCCCTGGCCTGGGCAACAATGAAACATGCATTATGTAAGGTAATAATGTGCTGTGTGTAAAACGGCTCATTTTACAACTTAATTGCCACTGCATTAGTCAACAGAAATTGAATAAGAGTCATTAACACACCAGACAAAGTACAAAGAACACAACACAACATGAATATAGCGTCAGGGACAATGGATATGACTTCAGTTTAACTTGCCCTGAAATTATGATTGCAAATCAACTAAAAGGACAGGGGAGAACCTTGACAAAAAGTAAAGCTGCAACAGATGGTGTACAAAGCATTGAAATGTTCCTTCTGTCCTCTCAGACATTTCTGTGTGGATTTTTACCCCGAAACACATTTCCAGGTGGTAACCTTTGGGGAGGTACATGGAATAAAACCAACTTCCAATCCGGCTGAGAGCAAATGAGATATTAAGTGGCAGAAATACTTCAATTAGTCAATGTCAAAAACACAGAGGGCAGACGCAGGTGTTCGCGATCGTATAGCGGGCTTCTATTACTATATCGTAATTGAGTCTCGGAAATTTTCTAGCATGACTGTGCTTTAATGTCTGCAAAGGGCAAAATGTGCAGCCAACAGCACTGCTGAAGCTGAAGAAAATAACAGGACTGGAATTTAATTTAATGCAAAAAGAATAATAAATAAATAAATAAATAGCAGCTTTGCTTGTGAAAATAGCATCAAATGTTCTGTACTCAGCCGAGTGATGACACCAAATTATGGCTTGTATGAGAGATATGAGTTTTTGGACTGTTCTGTTCTCTTACAGTTCAAACAAAACAAAATTGTTCCCTTGAACCATAAAACCACTGAAGCAAACAGGCACACGCTCACAACAAATACATTCTAGAATTAGACACTTAAAAAAAATGTTTCACCGTGTTCAAAAGATACAAAAGGAACAAGAGTGTATGCCTCATCCCAGGTTTGTGACATCATCATTCTCTTCCTCCGGAAAGAGGAGAGCACTTCAAAGGATAGTCTGGCTTTTTGTCACGGGCACCCGGGTGATAGAGAAGGATCTAGAAGACCTGCCCCTGACATCCCCCACAAGTCTCCAGATGGATTTCAGAGATTGTGGACCAATAAAAAAAGGACATTGTCAGGCACTGAAACAATATCTATCGCAATAATCTGCTCTTTCAATAAATAGCAGCGGCACAGAGGTGTGTTATCTTCATCTACTGGGGAGCGGTTCGTCACAATTAAAATGAAATGTGTTTCCTCCGTGCAGTCTAATGAAAAAGGAAACAGGATTTTCATTTGGATCCATTGTACTGTGGTCATATTATTCTTCCGCGATATTTCCTTATGCGTTCGCTTTTTCTTTAAAAAACTTCATCTTAAATTCTTACTCTCTGCTATCCTTTGTTTTTTGAAAGGAGACTGTGAGAATAGATTCGGGAAACAGCAACAGAAAAGGCCTGTAAAAAAATTAAGACCCCATTGCACACTGATTAGAACCTATAAAAAGTGAGGAAGATATGAATGCTGCAGATTACTTCCAAAATGGCAAAGGCTGTCTATGCTTCCCAGGCATGCGATATAAAATCTGAGTTATGATCAGTCAACTGAAGAGGGGTTTGACCTGGAAGTAGCATAAGCAATTGTAGCTTTTCAATCTTAACATTACAGAACAATACACCTTATTTTTGTCAGTATGGAAAAAAGGGAGCATTAATTAAACAAAAATGAGTGACAGTTTCCACTGATTAAAAAAAGAACTGCATTTTGTACTGATCTAAAATCTGCTGGTTCGGAGCACGTTTTCAACAAAGTGACAAAAAATATAACACAAATGGCGGTGCCTTCTGGTGCACAATAAAACATGTCTTTCGATATATTTCTTGACATCCTGCCCCATGCATTATTCATCAACGGGGCAAAAAGCGATTTAAGTTAAGCTGGGTAGTTAAAGGCTGCCTGGGTGGCCACAGACTGCTGCTCCCCCTATGTACCCTCTCTGATGCTGAGGCTTTTATGACACAGCAGTAATCATCTCTCGTCTGCTTTGAAGCCCACCCTTCACCCCGCCTGTTCTTTTTACCACTTTTTTTTTTTTTTGGTCAGTTTCAGTATCTCTGTAATTGATACAGGCTGTATTCTTTGTGACATTAACTTGCAGTTTGTAACGTTTTCGTGATTGTGCATGCTAGCAGTTGTCAGCTGCAGAATAAAATGTTCAGCGTTAAATCAACTCTTACAGTTTATATGAGTCCACTATGCCCAGAGTGGTCTCATACTGTATAAAACTCTATTAGTGTTGAATTAACATTGGACATTTAACTGTGCATAAACTGATTATTTTATATTGTGTCTTTTGAAAGCCAAAACATAATGCACTAATGATACCCTTTCCGTGATGGTTTATTAGCTATTAAGATATTTAAAAAATGATGTATAACAACAAAATGAGTCATATGTGCCCATTCCAATAAATTAGGATATTTTTATTACAGTTACTGTATTTTGACTTCTCTTTAAAAGTTATAAACATTTCACAGTTCCAGATGACTCATTTCCTGAAGGGTCTTACAGTAACTATACAGCTACACACAGCAAGTGGATAAGGTATTCTGCTCTGTGCAAGTTATGATAGTACCATGGGAAAAGGTATCTAATAGGCAACAACACTGATAACAGAGACGCTCATTGTTTCACCGTGTTATAAACCTAATCCTGTTGGAGTTTGGCTGTTTATAATCAAGGATTAACAGGTCTGGACTCACAGCATGGCAGGTCATAATTATGTACAATTAAATGCATGCATTAATAATTAAGTCAGTGAGTGAATCAGTCAGTGAGTTTGTTAGCTAGCTAGCTAGCTAGCTAGCTTGCTGAAGTGAATGATGTTTGAATTTCCAACAACATTGCCTGCAGGTTAGGGCATGAGGCTCATGATATCACTAGGCACACAACCAATACTACACCCTAATTTGACTGATGATGGTATGTATGACAGAAGGTAAGTATTATGATCCCGAACACACAGTAGACAATTAATAAGTACTTAATTTGTGCCAGGCAAGTTGCCAATGACATATAAATGTATAAACAATTAATGCAATATACATTTCTTTCAGCTTTGTTCATTCAGCAGTAGAGTAACTGAGGCTTGCATTTTCACAACTTTGTGCCTTTAAAATATATGAGGGGTGCATGAGTGTCTAAGTTTTGTTTTTGTTTTTTTTTTTTTACTGAAAATGCAGTACCCTTTTTCTGGACATCTGACCAATGCTGCCAAAAAATAAATGAAATTCAGTTCCATGCAATTTTGTTTCACAACTGAACAGTACTCTGGACTTTACTGCATAGTGCTGATTCAGCATTTGTGGCAATGTTGCCTTTTTTTGCTTTTGCAAATCAATCTTATTCTCGAATAAAGCTACAGCATATATTAAATTACTGTTTGCATTTCAGAAATGTATTTTAAATTGCAGGTTCCTCAATGCAGTGCAGCTCTGAGGCCCATCATATTATGTAAGTACAGTTATTTTGCCAAATAAAGTTATAGGTGGTTATGAATTGCCATATATACCTTCTTATAAGCCAGGCATTTAAATTAGTTTTTTTTTTTTTTTTTTTAAGTTATTTTATGATATTTATTGTTCCTTATTCAGTATTATGAGTTATGTGTATAAGGTAGCCTTCATTTTTCAAAATAGTCCATGTCCTATTCTTTGGGCTCCACCTCTTAGGAGAAGTTTAGGAGAAAAAATTATTTTTACTAAAAGAAAAATAAAATAAAAAAACATAATTTATTGAAGCACAGGGAAACACCCTCTCACAGACTGAATGAAGACCCTCAGGCAGCCACCAGAATCTAAAGTTTTTTCACAGCCATTTCCCATTGCCGCATCAGCGAGCACGCTCCACACGCACGTGAGACCGGGGGAAATGAGTGAGTGGTTTTGACGAACCGCGCAACATTAGACGGGACAAAGCGGAGGCATCGTCATGCAAACGAGAAGAAGGGTCGGGAGTCAGGCGGGGATTGAACAGAAAGGCGCACTCACGCACGCAGCACGAGAGCGTAGAAAGGGCTGTCAAGCAGAGGTGGAGCGTGCCAGAGATCTGTGGGCAATTGCAACAGCGATGTTTTCCACCAGGGAGCGTACCTTCTTTCTTATTGGTTTTATTTTTTTTTGTGTTTTAGTCGGCAGACTTCAAGTAGTGTGAATGCCACTGACTCTGTTCAAGTTAGCAGTTAGCTTGACACCCTGTAAACACGAGAATCGTGGTTTTTGCTCTCTCATCTCACCCACTCTGTCAATTCCTCGAGTCAGAACCAGAGTATAATAGAATAGCGACGTGTAAAAATGTAACTGTACACAGGAACGTTTGTGGCCTCTGGCTTACTGACCACGGGACTGACCCTCCGCTAAGTCATGTTCACCATTAACATTTCTGGTCCATTAAGGCGTAGTGAAGTGCCTCTCTTCTTAAACTTGTGACCCTGCAATAAACGCACTGCTTGATCGATTAGGCACCAGTTTAGGGCAGGAACTCACCCCCTTGAGAAGAAAATGTAAAATCTGACAGCTCAAACACGGTCAAAGGTTTGGATGCCCAAAATCTTCTGCTGTACCAATGCGGTTTCAAGGAACGCACAGGTTCCGGTGAGTCAGTGACTTTGTGAGCACAAAAACTCACCAAAAACTTAACAACGTTGCTCTGATGATAAAGACACTTCTCTGCCTGACCAGACGCACCCCTCAAGGACTGACGGACTTCGCTGCACACCCCAACCCGCATGTTATCTGATCATCATGACAGAGTCAGCCTGCTATAGTCTGCAGAATACACCGGGGGGTGTGTGTGGGGGGGGGGGGGGGTGGTTAAATGACTCTGGCTGATTGAGTGGCTGGATTAACACCACACTTGGTAGAGGCTGTGGGACTGTTTTAACTACTGAGAGAGCTATATTTTATACTTTATCTTGTATGACTTAGCATACCCCCATCACTTTATGTATGTGCTGATGAATAGAACATTTTTATGTTTTTCAGGGTCTGTGGGAAGTAGGAAGGTTTTCCTAAGGGGGAGGAGGTCTGTCTCATTCAGATTTAGTCTTCCAATTCAGTAAATACAGTCTCTTTCACATTTAGTCTTCCATTTCAGTAAATACTGTCTCATTCAGATTTAGTCTTCCATTTCAGTGAATATTGTAGCTGATAGGCACTGCAATAGATGAAGTTTGTACTAGATAAATCACCATTTCGTTAATGCTTTTGGAATACATTGCATTTAGTCCAGAGTGGGCTATACTTTCTTGTAAATGTTTATGGCATTGTTAAGTTTTATTTTTTATTTTTTGAACCATTGTAGGGATTACTGAAAGCATGGGAAATAGTCAGTTGATCTTGGGGAGAGAGCCCATTTGGACCGCTGAGCTATGGTCCATAAATGATCTGGGTAATTTATTCCAACGTCTCAGGTCTTCTGTGATGGATTTTTGCAATGGGTCTGTACTTAAGATGATGTGGTTCATTGAGGGTAGAGGTAATTTTTGTCCAAAGGTATTTGATAGCTGTGGTGCTCCATCTGAGTGAAAACACATCGGCTACAGAATTATTTTAAAATATTTTCTGAACCACTTTGCCCTGCAACATCCTGCACCTAGTATATTTGTCACAACCCAACTGACTTGTTGGGTCAACTAAAAAAATGTGCTTTTAAGTGGTATACAAATAGGTTCAACAGTAATTTGCACCGCACTCATCAAGTTATTTTACTGACATAAATTTAGTTTGTAGATTTGCCTCTTAGAAATGGTCAGATCCTGTTTGGAATCTCAAGTCATTGCTGTAACAGGGGTGGGTCAGCCATAATTTTAGATCCGCTGACCTCACCGAGCACATGGCACACCAATTTAAATGATTATCTTGCTGAGCTAACGACCAAGGTCTTCAGCCAGTGGGAGTGAATTTACTCAGGCAGATGTTCCCATTCTCTCTCATACATTAGGAACTTTACATGGGTACATGGGTTGACCCAAAATAAAGTTCAGTGAAAGGTCTATTTTACAAAGACAAATTTATCACCATATTTAAAGCAGAAAAGGATGTGTTTCATTCTATCCAATAGAAATTATAAACACAAGCCTTTTTTTCATTATGTACTGTACCTTTTAAGATCTTAAATGTTTAAAATTGCATTTGGATAGAATGAAGCATGTCCTTTTCTATGTTAAATATGGCTTTATTACTTGCATTTGTAAGATAGATATGGCCTTGTTCATTAATTGCCTACATGTAAGCTGTAACTAGGGATGTAAAATTCAACATTTTGGAAAAAAAATGCTGGTGAAGTTAAATAGAAAGTTTACCCAAACTTTTTAAATTAATTCACAATATTGGTGTGGAAAAATAATGAGATATACTGTTACATGCAACTTCTATATGCTACACCAGCAAGTTCCCAGTTTAATGAAGAAACTTCACCCAGTTGTCAGACAGGGATTTACAGTGCAGTAACTAAATAATTTAATAATGATCTAAATTTCTCATAAGACAGACAATTATCGTAATTTTTCTCACACTACAATCAATGGTAGTGGATTGTTGTGGGCACAACATAACATTATGAGAAGTTTTTTTTTTTTTTTTTAATAAGCCAAACAGGAACTTGAGAACTAGAATAACATATCTGGGACAGAAGAGCATGCAAGTTCCCCTAGGGCACAACTAGAAGCAGCACCTACTGTAGTCCTGCTATTCTGGGGCAGTTTATAACTACGGCATTTGAGGACCCCACAGCTCCACACCCTAAATGCGCATTCTCTAGTTCCTTTATTAGAATTGGATAATGTCTCCCCAAACACCAACCTGTTTCAATGTTTTAAGAACAAAAACAGCTTCCCCCCTACCACTCTCACAGGAATCAAAGCCCCCAATAAAACAGCTAGTTTCTGCCCAGAAGAACACGTTCGCGGCGACATGTCTCGCCTACGGATGTCTGAGCACCGTTGAGCCTAACTGAGGGTGGAGGAGTTG
Source organism: Anguilla anguilla (assembly GCF_013347855.1). Lineage (NCBI taxonomy): Eukaryota > Metazoa > Chordata > Actinopteri > Anguilliformes > Anguillidae > Anguilla > Anguilla anguilla. The sequence goes on along the minus strand of NC_049203.1, from coordinate 63,135,836 downwards.
ATGGCCCGCCTCGTTGTGCCGAGTGGATTTCTGCAGGATGATCTGAACACTTGTGACTCTGACGAGTGAGCTGCAGAATTGCATGCTCTTGCCATCGAAGTGGACTGTTGCTAGTTTGAGCCTGAAGATTTCGTGATGATCCAAACATTGCACAATACTTTCTAGCCAAAGGTGCTATCTCTGTTTAACTTCACCTGACAGACACATCTGCCCTGCATCTGCACTCATGCTTTGATGTTGGAGGGTTCTATTCGCTGCTGGTTGGTGGTGCAGACAGAACCAACGCATTTAGTTCAACCTATCAGCTTTGCCCCTCATGAAACAAGCTCTTAGGTAAGCCCCTTTAAAAAAAATTTTTTTTAAAAACAAATAAAGAAAAAAAAACTGACTGTCCTAATGAATTGTAGACCTGATCCAGTTAGCATACAGTATGAGCGGTCAACTCCTGCAGCTCTGTGTTCAGTGATGGTGCATTTCCACCAGGGGCATATCAGCCTTAGGAACCTTGTTCTACCAGCCTCCTTGGTTGAACTACAGTTATTGCTACAGCTTTGTGGGTGTCACCATCCAGAATATAGTTTCCCTAGAGTAAAGGGAGCTCAATTCTGTCATGTGTCCTGCTTAGGGTCTTTGGGTGTACCTTCCTTTCGACCTGTAGTAGTTTTAGGGTGTATGCTGATCTCCAGGTCTATTTGGATTTAAGGGACATGGGCAGACTCTCAGATCGCTATCAGTGCCTGTTGCGTTTGCCCTGTGTACGCCAGCGCGTTTTTTAATGGGATGCGACTTATTGAATTGTACTCACTCAACTTTTGAGCCGCGCCAGGAGGCATGTGAAGGTTAACGCGCAGAGAGGCTCTTGTCTCCCTTTGAGTCTCCGTGTTGCTTGTTTTCCCCTAGTTGCATCATCCAGTTGCGTTGTGAGCGGGGGTCCTCTGGGATCTCGTTCTCTCGATCTCATAACCTGTGCATAGTTTGGCTGTTCCAATGCCGAGCCCTTTTTAACCTTGATATCTTTAATTGGCGCGGTGAAGGATCTCCTCTCTGCCTCGCAGTGTAAGAGACAGAGCATCGCACTTAGTTATACTGTACAGCCCAGAAGACTGTCTCTCAGGTAATGTTTGTGTGGGCGCTCTGCATAATTGGGTGGATGACGTGCATTGCGCATTTTGCACACGCAAGCATGTCAGTTTATAGACAATAATTTGCAACCATCTCCCATTTAGGTAGCAACATTACATTTTGTTATACAGTAAAATGGCTGCCTCACTTTCAACAATGAAAGAATTGATTCAGTTAATTATATTTTGTGTGTCCATGCAACACCCATGCCTGTATAATGTGGATACCTGCGTATCTCCATCATTTTCCAAAGGATCTTGCTCTCATTGCATGCAGCTCACCTTTGCACTAGAAATGCTATGATAAACATCTCATCACCTCCCATCAATCAAGAACTTTTATGAGGTTAATGTTGAGGAATGGACTCATTTGGAGTCTGTTTATATCTTTTGATGCCCTGCCGTATTTGTGTTCTTTGTAGACTCTATGTATGTGCGTTTATACGTAGGAGGCGCTAACTGGTGCTCAGCTGTAGATGACACGCGCTGGTTCGCACCTGGGGCCGGTTGCAGAGAAGTTGATCGTACGACTAACACTTACACATGACGTTCGCCTAATTCCTAATATGCAGAGTCACCTGACGGTATGCCTGAAATTTCTTCATGACTGTGTTTGTTTATTTATTTATTGTTCGTTTATTTTATGCAGTTTACTGCAGTGCTTTTTTGGCATCTCTTCTTAATTCTATTTTTAACTATTTTTGTTTAGGCTCAAAGTGAGGAGTAGTTTTGCAGAGGGATGAGAAGTAGTGTATAGTCTTATGCAAGCAGATACTCCAGCCGGCTGTCTAGCCTCAAACAGATTTTTTTTTTTTTTTTTTTTAAATACAAAATATAATTAGCTCTTTTGTAATTATTTGTTTCTCTTATTTGTTTGGTCTTTGTTTATGTTTTTCAGTAGCTCAATTATGTTGCCTTATTTGTCCAACAGTTGTAACAGGTGGATTTTGGAATACAACATTATTTAGCACATTGACCTACTGCATCATGATCATTAAAAATTGATCATTAAAATTTGTTTTAAATACAAAACATAAATCAATGTTTTGATATTTTGACACATTTCAGGCAAGTTCTTTTTTTTGAGTTACTCATTTCATTATTTTATGCAGGCAATTGTAGAGCACAGTTCTGGTGATAAAAACATTGAGCGTCAGCCCTTAAGAACCCTATATTTTCCTGGAGTAAACCAAAAGTTTAAGACAGTTTTGATTGATGCACATGTGCAGTAGCATTTGTTATTTTTGTCAGTTTGAAACCTACAAATAAAGGATTGCACAGTAGTGTAGCCGACAGGAATTATTTCCCGTATAACCGGGCGCTGACCATGATACAATACAACCCATATTGTGATGATTAGAGAAAAATTCTGACAAATAGGCTAATGTCTTTGTATTAATATAGGACGAATATAATTTAATAACATCAATTTAATCTGTTCCACTTGTAACTCGTATCTGCTGCACTTTGGAAACTGGAGGCAAGCAATTGTAAGGAAAACAATAAGAACTATTTAATTGCTATTCAGATAATACTTTTCCATCTAAATGCAGGATCGTTTGCCAAGGTCCGTTAATTGATCCCTCCAACCGACTTAATGGCAATTCAGAAGTAAACAAAGTGAACTGCAGATGACCAGATCTGAGGGAGAAAATTTAATTTGGCGTGGGCAACTGCGCCGTGCGACTTCGCACAACTGATAATGGATTTGTCAAGCTCATTATCTCTAAAGATCTCTGACAATGCTGCAGTGTGAGGTTAATAAACCACAGCCTCGGAAAATCAGGACCAGAAAATGATTTTAATAAAGTTGTAATTCAATGAACCCTCGTGCAGTTTCAGCAAAATAAATCCAACTGTTTCTGTTGGGCTGCCACAGGCCCGTTTGGAAAGATTGGGAGACCGCAGTATATGTAATCGTAGAACAGAGCTACTATAACACAAAATGGAGTGTTGTGGTATGAGGTATTAATGCTAAGATCATTTTCTAATAACTTCCTGTATTGGTGTAATGAATGACCACAGGAGCAGAGCGGATGTTTACAGTAACAGCTGCACACATTGTTTTTGGAAACTCCACGCACCTTTGCATGTTTCACAGGAAGCTGCTGGCTCATGCAGAAACACAAGCTGTCTGCTCAGCTTCTTTTTTTTTTTTTCCCATCACAACTCACCTCCATGTTTGTTCTAGCATCGTAAATTCCAGAAACTCTTCCCAGCAATTCTCTAAGAAGACAAATAATAAAAATAAAAAAATATTTTCTGCTTAGTGGGGGCTTAGTTTTTCAGCACTATAAACATCTGCTCTCCAAGAAAAAAAAAAACCCAAAAAAAACAAAACAAAACAAAAGAGAACGCACCGGGAGGCCTGCGTTTCCGTGACACGGTGATATAGGGAGAAGCTGATTCTGTGCTGCCTCAGTCAAAGATGCTGTTGAGCGCAGCACACTGGAGACACCGCTGTGTCCCACACTGCCTTCTGTGCATAAAGGGCTTCTGCTACTGTGTGTGATGTTGTTCAAATTCTCAGCCTTGGGCTGGCCAGCTAGGTATGAAGCCGCAGCCAGTGGAGAACAGCCTGCTGCATGTTCAGTCCTCCTCATCCCCCAGCAGTTCAGGTACACTGCCTGCGACGCGATTCACACAGCAGGGCACCTCCACTGGGCCTCTCCATCCGTTCAGATGGGTCCAGCGTGTGCGGCAGGAAACTCCTTTGCTTTTGTGTTGCCTTTTTTAAGATTATCCTTCTGTGCTCTCTCTCTCTCTCTCACACACACACACACACACACTCACACACGTACACACACGCACACACGCACACACGCACACACACACACACACTAAACTCATAATAGTATGGTTGTCTCAACTAGTGGTTTAACTGGCAGGAAACAATATTGGAAACACCAATACTACAAGCTGTGCCAGGCTGACAGTACACACGCTTAATTGCTAGGCAGAGGAATTGGAGCACAACAGCATAACTTCTTTAAAAAAAAAAAATAATAACATTTCCTCGCTTAATTTCTTGGAAGACTAAAGATCTCCACAGACTAAATTGAAGAGAGAGTTTTGTGTTTTGAGTGCATAAATGGAAGTTAGGTTAAGTCAGTTAAGTTCTCCATTTGTTATACAACTGCCATTACACCGGACCATTTAATTTTTTGTATCTTTAAACATCATCAGTGCACATTTTTATTTACTGACAGACATGATGTGTGAGTCATTGCACAAAAGAGAGATCTTGATTTGAAATATCCCCACCTGCCTAAAAACAAACTTCAAGCATCACAGGGTAATTGAAGCATGATTTATACGATATGTCCGAATTGGCAGGGTAAGTCAGTTTGAGCTCTCTATTCCCAAATAAGGGTGTTAACCATGGGCTATGTATGCAAAATAATAATTAAATCAAAGAGTCAGGCATAAATGTCACATTTAATGTGGCCTTGGCTACTCATTTGGCATATATTTAAATGTGTGTAGTTTAGGGCAATCTGTCACAAGCTGCAAACAATCCATTAAAACTGTCATAGTCTCGTAAAGAAAGAGCAGAGCAATGAATAGGACATTAAAAATGGGCGATAAAGTTGAAGAGGACCGGGGAGTTCCCATGTTATCCAGACGAAAGGTCCCGTGTAAAACGTGTGACAGGAAAAGGTGGCACATAAAGCGGAGGGGCGTGGAAATAAGATCAGCACATATTCGGCTCGGGGAGTCCGATAGAGAAATTGACACGGATGAATGACTGCGAGCGTGCACAGAGAGGGGGGGGGCAGGTCTAGGGCGTGATGAATGTGTCTCCCCGATATGAATTTTACTTTTAGCAGACGGAGACGGGCGACAGGTGCGCACGGAGTCGCCAAGGTCACCCGCGGGCGCAGACAGTAGCGCGTGAGGTCGGGGCGGTGACAGATTTACCTATGCATAAACGAAGGCTGCGGACCAGCGCGGTCCGCCCCCCCCGCAAACCGGCGGCACCTCTGAAGTATGAAATGAAGGGACCAAATAGGGTCTTCTGAATGGGACTAATGGAGGCCTAAATTGAGAGTGATGGTGGAGATTCATGAGTTGCTTTCTAAAGGTCACACATGAATCAGCGGGCGGGGGAGTGGGGGGGGGGGGGGGTGTGGGCGGTGTCCAGGGGCGGGGATCCATCTCCCCCCCTGATGTGATGCTGGCTCACGGAGGCGGGTGGAAAGGACGCAGACTCGCTCTGAGCCAATCACAGCTGCTTACAAAATCCGCTGGGCTTTAATTATAGCAATTGCAGCTTACTTGTTCTTGATGTCATCGGATGATGACACAGGAACTTGTCCAACAAACAATTAGGGTAATGAACAAGACGTGCGTGCAGAAAGGCAGGATTTTTGCTACCAAATATATACGATAGTTACTTCAGCAGTCATGTTTTTTAAAGGTTAAATGGTGAATGTAAAACACCAGAAACAGCTGTGTTTATGTAATAAATAATAAATAAATTCTGGCTCTGATGCCAGGTGCCAGCTCTGACAGCTAGGAGTAAGCTGCAATATTCTCCTTAATACTCTCACGTCACATGGACCTACTTTTCAGAGCTTAAAATGCCTACTGTACCTGCCACTTAAATTTTCTGGATATTGACTTTATCACCCCAAGAAAAATGTTGTCATACATGGTGTCTTTCCACGAAGCTGGCATGAATGTGAATGACCTATATTCATCACTTCCTGTGAATTATTTGTAAAATAACAGTATTGTGTTTTTTCCAAACCTAGGCTTGATAAAATGAGAACTGTTTTTTTTTGGCATGGTGGACTCTTCTCACGACAGCTACTTTTCATCAAAACCAACATTTTTAAAAGAATGGACAGTTCCATCACACCAAAAAAAAGGTTGCTTCATGACCAGAAATGTGAAGACACCAATGGTTGCACATGTGCTTTCCATGTGTATTAATAGTGTGATAATGTTATATAATTGTTTCATTAATTTTGACATACACAATATATTCTGCCCTCATAATAGTTTTTACATAATTTTTGCTAAACAGTATTAAATACGGTTTAATTGTTCAAGCAGGGTTTTATTTCTGTTTATTATTTCCTTTGTGGTATGTTTAGTCTCTAAATAATTAAATCATGCAGATGTGCTATTTGCAACACTGTGTCACATCGCAACAAAAGCAGCCATCTGTTGGAATTTGATATTTCAGAAGTTAATTGTTCAAAACACAGTTCACAGATTCACATTTATGTATTTTTTTTTCATGAAATTATATAGCTGGAAAATGAACATTTCCATTTTTGAAAATTCATTTCTTAAGATAAATACTAGATTAAAACTAGTATCATTATATTTTTTTTGTTTTTGTGACTGTGACTATCATTTTCATGATTGTGCTTTAGAAACAGCACAGAAAAATTGGTACTCTCTCACCATCATATTTTCCTCAGTTGTTCTCAAGTCATATGCAAAAGTTTCAACTTTTAGGTGCCATTTATCAAGCATTTGTGTACGCAGATGTCATCCTAAGCTACACAGAGCATCCTTTTTTCTGACAAGTAGACAATTTAAATGAACGGATAAAGGATACATTTTGAAAAAAGACAACATCTTCATGCACATTTAAGGCAGCATGTCATTGTGGATAAGTGATGGTATTGTGCAGAAAAAACCGCATTCTAGAATAGATCATTTTATCTGTGACAGAAACCCCACACATGTAGCGTAGTCTACCATAAATCATGATATGAGCCAGTTACATTTTTAGTTTTTTTTTCTATTAATGCGTCTGTACGAATCAATGCTTTTGTCGTGTGGCCTATTGCACTTAATGATTATTTATTGTGTGAGTCATAAAATACAATTAACTTCTTTCGCAGTTTCGGCCTCTGAGCATTCTGAATCTTGTTGGTCATATTCGTGTTTGCAGCGGTTTTTCAACGGTATGAAATAACATTTTCTGTGAAGCAGGGGGATGAGTGATATGGTTGTGACACATGGGCTTGGTTGATGCATGGGGTTTTTGCCCCATAAGAAACAAGCCAGTGTGCTGCCAATTGTCACACCACACCATTGTATACAGTCACTTATTGTTCAAATTTCAATGGGCAGACTTCCTGACATTTTTGTGCTTGGTTTCAAATCTTTTTTTTATTTTTTATTTTTTGACAAATCAACATATTTTTTTTCTGTTACTGTCATGTGTTTGGTTGTGAATGAATCGTAATGTATTTCATTTTAGCCTGTTACCTCTGGGCTATCAATATATGTTAGCATGGTCAACGTTGTTGGGTGGTCAGATTTTGTTGTGACACATAACAATGCCTGCCAACACTGTTCTCATACCCATCCAATCACAGGCACACATCACCAACAAACCAACAATCAGACCTCTCATTGCTGCAGTTTGCCTGCACTACTTTTGCATGCTTCACTGCTACTGGTGCGCGTAGTAATACCTGAAGCAGAGCCATTCAGCACCAAACCAAAGATGTATTTACATATTCATGTACTCTAACTATTTTAATAAGTGAGTTGTCCTGACTGAATTAGTCTTCCGGGTAAAATTAGATCAATCACATTAGGCAACATCTATAAGGAACAGACGCGGCCAGAGAAAGGTGGTTTGCAGGACAGAAAGCTTAATTTCGGGAGGGATTGCAGAGTTGAGTGGCCCACAGGGTTTGTCTACGCCACTGGCTAGGTCTTTTTCTTGGAGCTGATTCTAATGGGACAAGAGACTTTCTTAATGATTCGGCAATTAAGCAACCCATTACCGCAAAGTAATCATGCAATTTAAGATGCAAAACGAACCACTGGCGCCAGCAATCTTTTTTTCATCTCCTTACGCTCCTACTTTCATTTACACCTCTTCCAGAGGCTGGGCACTGAAAAGGTCATTGCTATGCATTGTTGACAAATGAAGAAAGTATTTTCCTGAAGTGTGATTTATTATTATTTTAGTGTGCATGATTCATCCTTATACTGTATGTGATAATTTAACTGTTTTCTCCAGTATGGGGTTCATGAAAGGCAAAGAGAGGCCAGGAGAATGAATAGATATAGGCCGCTTTACAGGTCCCAGAGAGCTGTCAGACCTTGGCTTTGAAATGCTGTGCTTTTTATATCAAAGGGTAAAAAGGTTCAATAGGTTAATACTAGTTTATATTGGGAGTCTATTGTGATAACACATAACATTATGCTGACGGTGGTCAATCATATAGATTGGTCTTATAAAGCAAGTTGAAGGGTGACTTAAATTTATCATTTTGTAAAACATCCCTCTCCTTGATCTTTTTGACCTCTTGGGTATTTATGAGAATGTGACACTGATTTACACTTCAGTAAAAAGCCGCCGAAAGTCTGTTCCTACAAATCTATATTTCGGCCCAAAGTGCAGTATTATAATGCTAAGTGAAAGGAAGATGTCTGAAAATGCGCAGTGTTACAGATTAATTGTATTTACCCAAATGTACCTTTTTTTTGCAGTCTGCATAACATATTGCCATTCATTTGATATATCTTCAGATATGATTTCTCTAAGTTCGGAACATTCAGTGAACATATCAGTAAGATCCCTCACATTGCATACTGCATATTCTCCTCTGCAAGACAAACTACTGTTACCGTTATGATATGAAAAAAAATAAATAAATAAATAAAATAGGCAACAGACCAGAAGTGAAACATATGTTGCATTTCCTTTGACGTACTTAAATGCATTCGCTCATCCTGAAATATCATCCTAGAGGGCCACGGGAGATTAAAATATTTTGCATACTAATACCCTCCTTTGCCTTTTAAAACATAAATAACTCCTGAGATTAAGCGCTGACACGAATTCCGCTGTACGGAATTACATCTCTTGCCAACTGCGGGCTAAAAACTGGAACGGAAGTTTGTGCGCGTCGAGTGTCCGAGACTTTTTTTAAATTTTATTTATTTATTTATTTTTGCCAGAGCTGTCATCTGTTGCGGCAGTAAGCGCTTTAATCCTCCGCAGAAACATTCTTCGGAGGTCCCGCGCCGCACGGCAAATACAAATAACGAGCGGCGTTGCCGTGACAGGGCGTTGCATATGCAGCGGGCGCCGTTGTTCTCGCCCCGCCGTCCGTCTGTCCGTCCGTCCGTCCCCGCAGGGGAGAGCTCCCCCGCGTGCGTCGCGATTCACATTTTGATGCGCCCTGGCAGGAAGTGGAGGGGGAGAGAGAAAGAGAGAGAGAAAAAAACAAAAAAAGTTGACACAGACGGATGAGAGCGCGCTTGGAAAGAAAAAGCGTTTGGATATTGCTCTTCCGCAGAGCTCTCGCAACAAACACCTGGGAACGGACTCCTGCAACAGTTTCTCCCTCCCCTCAGATCCCAGTTCCAAGTGTGTTCAGCTGAATGGCTGTGTGTGCCCGTGTATGTGTGTGTGTGTGTGTGTTTCCAAGCTGCAGGGCCAGATGGCAGAAAGGTAACATAATTACTCAGCCCATTACCTTCCCTAATTAAATAGCCGCATCACACAGCTTTATCTGCATCGCGGTGTTACCTTTAAAAATGTATTCTCTTTAAGACACGCGTGGCATGTATGTTCGAAATGAAATGCGGCACGTACACCAGATATTCAAGTATGCACGCAATGTGTGCTTTCACTGGGAAAATGCCGGGTAGCCGATCATACTCATTATACCAGAACTGCATTGATATTCATTATTCATTTCAAATATTTAAGGTCACCCTATAATGTAAATATTTTCAAGGCCACTGCCAGCCAGTTTGTGTTACTGGCAGGTTTTCTCAGATTTTTGAAAGAGGAACCTGGAGCTTTTTCACACTGAAATGTTACTTCTGCACATTCCTCCTGAGTAATCGATGGAGTACACAATACTCCATTTTGAGTTCAAGTTGCACATCATCATTTCTGAATTACCCCTGGAAAATGCATGATGATCCACTACACCAGGTATAAAATTGAAAAAATTACACAATGAGAATATGTGAGGGTATATTTTCATTTTTTCATCTTCAAAAGATTCAGAAGTGCTGAACAGGGTTGGAGAGAGATGAAAATGAAAAATGCTTTACAAAACTATGTATTACATGATATATGTTGCTTAAAGTGCTTAAAAGAAATGTGCAGCACATATTTCAGTTTGACAAGGAGAGTCATTGCTTTCAAAATTCCTCAGATGAAAATAAACAGATACCCCAAGCAGGAAGAAGCCATTTTGAGGTTTTGTGCCCCCACAGTGGAGTACACCCTTTGTTTTATGTATGAATGTCTGGAAAACAAATAGAAAAACAGAACACATCCAACAGTTGGCTGGGACCTGTTTAAGAAAAGTAAACTCCAAACGGTGATGAAGGAGACCTTTGTGGTTTCCCTGTGGGCTAATGTTCAATTAGATCTCTGGAAAGGCAACAAACTTTGAAGCCCTAAAAATCTTTGAGCCACAAAAAAGCTGCATTATTGGTGATTTTGTTTTTCATTTACTTGGAGCTTTTGAACCTGACACCTTGTCAAAATGACTGTGTCCTCAGCTGTGTCCCACTGCAGTTTTAAAAAATGTCGCAGGATGAAGCAGACTGTCAAAAGAGTTATTGACCGGTTGACAACAGTCTCTTTGTGTTCAGCATCAGTTGGAAAATGGAAAAACTAAACTTGCAATTATTATGATTTTATTGCAATGTTATTAGTGATGAGTTCTTAATGAAAAAAATCTGCCCATCCCCTCCCAATTACCTCAGTCCCTTTGAATACATAAAATGGACAAATAAAAAATGTAAAATAAAATTATATAGTGCCAATGAAAGATCATTTCAAGCCATGCCAAAGATTAATTTCCGGCAATGCCATACATTTTATTTTTAACAAATACATTTTACTTGTTACCTGGTTAATATCAGAAGTGGTAAAACAAATTATGAAATATATTTTATATCATGAGCAGGCATCGATTGAAAGTAATTATTATAAATAAAATTTATATTAAAAGAAAAAAAAGGAGAAAACTATAAAACTTTTTAAACAAAGCAGATGGTAGTGATGTATCTGCTGACGTTAATCTAGAGCTTCATTCATATGAAATGGTGATTAAAGGCAAAAAAGAGAGATAATAGAGATGAGAGATTACTGTCGGGATCTATCTCTAATGGCTTCTGTAAGATTCCCAGATTCCCAGTGTAGCATATAGACATGTAAACTATTTAAAGTGAAGTATTTCACACATCAAGCAGACACTGATACAAGTTGTCTGCATTTAAATTACTTGTAGTTAATTTTATGTGAAGCCTGACATTCATTTTATGCAAACCGAACACCATGCCTGAGGGTTTATCGTACCTAGCTAATCTAACTCACTGATTGTATCAGACCTGCATTCATATTACATTTTCTGCTTCTGTCTCACTGTCCATTTCTACCTTAGCACTTTTCTAATTTTTTTCTGATAAAGTCAATAAAACTAAATATGTTTATTTCCTAAAATAAGACTGTATACTAATTACATTATTTAAACTTCTGATGTCATTGTCTTTTTCAATTTTACCTCGACTATGCAAACATTGCCTTAAGTCCTTTTTGTGCAATATGTAATTGGACAAAGTGATTGCATGACTTTCCATGAGCACAAAAACCAGAGCAAAACAAATGAATGCAGCAATTGCAAATGTGGTCACAGTATTGTAGAGTGTGGGAATTAAATGAAGAACATTGGTGCCTATGCAGAGGCACAATCTAAGGTCCAAATGCTTTTAAATACTAGATGACAAGCATTTGATATATTGCCAAGTGTTTGTTGATGAACACGTATTTGTTTGTACAACAGATGCTACAGAGCCAATCTGTCCCACATTCCCTGTGAATCCCCACAGGAAGTGACCTCGCGATGGAGGCTAGAGGTAGAGTAGAGTTCAGCACCGGTCTAATAACCCTCCGGCTCGCAAATGTGTTCAGTGACTCACAGAGAGGCTATTCTGTTAACACAGAACCCAGAGGACAACAAAAGTAAAAGTCATATAAATAACTTGAACACCGTAAAACATGTTAGTGCTGAAGATGAAATGGAGACTTGAGGACAAACTGAAGTGAGTGTGTTTACATACAAGGAATAGCCCGCCTACTCACTGCTGGAAATGTTACAGTGAAACGTTTATGCACATCGACCTTTCTTTCAGCCTTTATAAACTTTCAAATGTGTTGTACCAAGATTTACAAAAGTATATAGAAAAGGAAATTGTGGGCATATGTGTAAAACACACACACCTCAACTGCATTATGTAAACTCTTTATTTATGAATAAGATTCAGACAATAAACTCAGACTTGGAAGGAACCTCAGATGTGTTTGTTCATCTAACTCAAGCTTCTGGTTGATCACAAAAACTGAGGAACATCTTATTGCAAAAGCTTAACTGGGAAGAACAGGGAAAAACAATTCCAATAAGTGTTGCTGAACAGGCAAGAAAAGCCTTTTAAAGGCTTGTTTTTATGTATAGGCGTCAGAGGCGGAGGATGCCACTGCAACTAGCAGTAGGGATCTTCAAGCTTTTCAGCCTTCTGGAAATTCATTGTGCTGTTTAATCCTCATCATAAAAGTGTGACCTAGGCTTATAAATTTAAAGACGATGCACAGGCAATTTCATTTCTGTCTTATACAGAACGCTGCCGTATGATGGCGAGACTTTCTCGCTCTCTAATGCTGCCTCTGAAAGTATCTGTGTCCCACCTGAATCAAATTATGTAAAATGTTTTTTTTTCTTCTTCTTCTTCTTCTTCTTCTTCTTTAGTCTTAAACTGAATGCTGTTTAGGGTCAAATATGAATAAACCAATAATAACCCAGGAAGAGCAGGGGTTTTCAACCTTATTTTGGGATTTCATCATTTTTATAGGCCTACCAAAATAGATGCTTCATATGTAATGCTTGGCCCTTCATTTCATTGCCATATGTGGTAATTTTGAAATTGTAAAGGCCATAAATGTTTCTCCCCCACCCTATTCTTCCTGCTGTTGAAAAATTGTGACTGATTGTTGTGGGGCAACAAGCCTTTTATACATAAGTTTTTGTTTGTTTGTTTGTTTGTTTGTTTGGATGGGGTATTGCAGTATGTGTGTGGTTCCCAATTTCTCATAGTGTCTCATATAGCAAATCAAACTGTTGCATGTTTTCCATAAACATGATTCATAGGCATAGATGAAAAGTGAATGCCACATTAAACCTTAATGAATCAAAGCGTGTGCTGAGCAATGTGCTGGGTGAATACCTGCTTCGTGAAAAATGGCATTCTTTCACTGTGCTATTCTATATATCCATCTTTTTTTAAGACTGATTTTTTAGACTTTGGTATGTTTCAGCCAGGGACTGAGCCCATGATGTATTTCAGTGGAGGCACAAGGTGGCTAAACCAGTACTGTACTGTATTAATCAAAAAAGACTGTGTTTTAAGTGAAATATTTGCATTTTCCGACAGTCTCAAAAGACAGAAAATGAAATTGGTCAGCCCTAACACTAACATCAGTCTGCTCCCCATCGAGGTGTACCAGCACAGATTTGCTGCAGCTACAGCCCTGTATATGTCTGCTGTACTTAAAACAACATTCACACACCACTGGGCATATTGCTTAAGGTTTAAACCATACCTTCTCTGAAAGAACCTGGAGTGATGTACGTAGTTTTCGGTGATTTACATCAACCCAGCTTGTCTCTTTTGGCTGCCCTCGCTTTCCTGGATCTGACACGTCAGCACAAGTTGAGTGCTTTTCACTTTGGAGGGAGTCAGTGTGACTGGCTGCTCCTAATATCGATGTGCCTATCCACTTCCTCTCTGTGACACCATCACAGGACATAATGGAATCCTGTTGTTCTCATCTAACGTTCCTTTAGAACTTTTTGAATGATAGAATTATCCGAACTCAGAGAAGCTAGCCTGATTTTGTACATCAGCATTGTGTTTCCCCATGTTAAGTCTATGGACAAGTCAACATCCAAATTTGTAATCTTGGAGTTTCATTCAAATAATAGTCTTCAGCTATGAAAATATAAAAAAACAATTCTCAAAGTGACAGATAGAATGAGGGGTCTTTTTTCAGGATCTTCTGGGTTTAAATTGAGCTATGTTTGTTCAAAAAATGCTTAGTTTTTTAAAGATTTTTTAGGAGGTATCCACAACACATTAATGGCATAACATAGCTATACCAAAATTGTTATTTAGTGAGGTCACGGTGATTGTAGTCCACCTGTGAAATGGCATTGAGTTTAAAGAAAGTTTGTACCAAAAGAGAAAAATAAGAAAAGGACTTTTAACATGGCAAATGCTTCCAATGATGTACCTTGATCCAGAGCTGCATTCATATGCAATTGTGATGGAAATAACAACAAATAAGGGATTACTGTCAGGCTCATTCTATAATGTCTTTACTGATGTTCTCAGAATCTCAGTGCAGCATATACCACAAGGAAACTGCGTGAACCGAAGCACTTCACACATCAAACAGATGCAGGATCGAGTCGTCCGCATTAATACACTTGCTGTTAATTTCACGTAGTGACTGGCTTTGATGTGACGCCAAGCAGAATCTGATCGGTAAAGGCGTAAGCCAGTGGGTCGATCCCCCGCAGCTTTAGAGAGACGGCAACGGCAGGGTCGGAGAGCGGGTGAACCCGCCACACAGTTAGCGGAAAAAGCGTTGATTTATCCCGGAATAAAATGTGACACTTTCAATAAGCAAGAGGCACGGCGTTCTTCGCTCTGCAGTGCCTTTCCCTGGCAGGACTCCAGCTATGGCAGCCAAGCCCCGAGAGTTAATAAGCTTAGTGCCTACATCATACCTTGAACCATGTAATCAGAAAATTGATTTAGTCCCTCAACAAGCTGAAAGAGGTGACTTTTATTTATTTGCTTATTTATTTATTTTATTGGGATGGGAGCTGTTTTGCCACTGAGCATTGAAGCATGGTTTTTATGCTGGTTTATTTACTTATTTATTTTTATTTGTTTGTTTGTTTGTTTATTTATAGCAATTATGTTGTGTTATGCCAGTAGAAGACCTTGGAGATAAATACACTGCTTTAAGTTGACTACTTGTTTTGTAACAAACAAATATAAATAATAAATAAATATCTATTTTGGGCTGTCTTCTTTCGATTTTATATATGCCTGCATGGTAACAAAGTCAATTTAAGCTTCTTCAGCTCAAGATCACTTCTTGTTGTCCATTCAGTAGAAATACTATCAATCAATCATAGTTTATATAATATATGGCCTTTTCACAGTGCAGCAAGGAGCTTCGGAGAATCAAAAACAAAAATGATAAAGTGATTTTGGAAACAAATACCTGAAACAAATCTTAAAAAAAAAAAAAAGAATGATAAGCATAAATATCAAAGAAAATATCAATGAAATCCTAGTAATAAGTGATATAGATCATAAAAAAGTAAATGCAATATGAGCCGAATCACCAATGCAAAGAAATGTGCAATTTAAATTTCAGTATAAAAGGAAACAAAATGGACCATAATCAATAATGAAGATGAATTTTTATTGCAACAGAATCTGAGGTTTTCAGTGTCCGTAAGCAAAGAGCAAGGAAGTGTCCCGTCCTGAACCTACCTGGAACTCAGCGAAGTGATATTTTACCGGTGTGTGATTATCAGTTTCAGACTTGGGCAAGAGTTTTTCTGAGTAAGCAAAGTAGAAATGTTCAACTGTTACTGTATTGTCTTTGATGATAAAGCTTGATGATAAAGAAAAAATGAATAAATTAAATAAAATCAGGACAAATTCCATTATGGGACAGGAACGATGGAAACTATGCAAAGTAATTTGAGCTTGACCAGGAAGATATCTATGTTCTCTGTACATATTGACAGTTGCAAATCTTAATTCGTTTGATGTGTGTGTTAATGCTATAAATGGACCATTCAAAGTCTACAGATCTATTCTAAAATGTAGTTTCAGTCAAGGAAAGCTCAGCAAGGATGACTGTTGTGCCAGTGTCGCATTGATAGACGTTTACTCCACATTAAAAATTTGATTCCACAGTAAGAAAGGCCATATACTTTTTTTACTGAGGATGTTAAAGAAATCATTAGTATGGCAAAGAGATAAAGAGCAGTGAAGTCCGATATTAACGTCAGCCTCAGTATGATGTGTAGTTATAATGGTGGCTTTGTTTTGTTCATATTGTATTTTTTTGTACTGAGGACAGTTTGATTAAGGCTCAATACAATGACTCATCACAGAGAAAACCATCAGTATATGGATTAAAGATCCCGCTTTCTTTATTGTGTGTACGGGTGTATGTGTGTGATTGTACTGTATGTGTGTGTGTGTGTGTGTACTGTATATGTGTACTGCATCTGTGCACGCGTTTTTTGTTTTTTTTTCCTCAATACTTCAACCATATATGAATTTAATGGCACCAGTGGGGATACAGAGGCACAATGGCAATTTTGCTTCATGTAGCATGAGTCAATTCTTTATTTTTGGCACTATTTGGCAGGTTGTAGCCAGGGCTTGCCGATGTAAATCCCCTGGCACCATCTTGTGCAGGTATCTACAAAATTATAGCAGAGCAGATTCAGTTTGAATGGCCGATTCCAAAGCATCTTTGGTGTTTGGTAGTTTGTCTCCAGGGAATTAATCCCACTTAAGAGGGGAAAAAGAGCCCAGTACTCCACATTATGGATTTTAGCTATCATTATGGAGCAGAAGGCCACTTGATAATGAAGTGCACACTCTAATGGCGAGTCCTCTTATGGAATGTGTCATAAAAGGCCATCATCCAAAAAATTAAGTGTCATCATCCAAAAGCCTTTTTATCACCAGCAGAACTGGCTCCAACGACAGTGCACTGCGTGCTATTTAAGTTTAAGTATAGCTTTTCTCGATTACAGAGCAAACCTTAAGTTACAGCACAGCCAATTCTGCTAGAACACAGAAGTTCTGGATTCAGTCATTTTGTCCAAGAATGACGAGAGTGGAAAAAGGTGACCTATGCTATTTCAAGTCACATATTTTGTTTTCACATGTGAAAATTGTAGTTCACATTTTAAAAAAGTCAGTGGCACATGAAAAAAGGACGATGCAAATGACTCAACGAGACTATAACTATTTTCACGTGAAAAAAGCCAAACACGCGTGAATATCTCCAGTTCACATGTGACATTTTATTCTTCATGTGTGAATGTTTTGAATATTTGTCTTCCTCTTTTTTTTCTGTCCCAAGTTTTGAGTGAGTGACCTATTTCACATTTCACTTTATCCCTTCACAGCTGAGCTTATTTGCATGAAGGAGTACGCCAGTGGACCTCATTAATACATTCATTAATGTCAGGGAAATCTAATTTAGCAACCTGAATTATTTAAAAAAAGGAGCCATCACCTACTGCACTCCAGTAGTGCTTGAAACAGGTGCTCAACTATCGGCCCATCTTCGTATTAATGGAGAGGTGTGATGTAAAATCCAAACATTAACGAGGCACCCAAAGGGAAAAGAAATTGCATCATGGGTAATCTCAGGTGCAAGGGTATGCAGCTCTTATATCAGCGACAGGTTATTTGCAGTTCTGAATTCTAAATTACCTCCCTTGTTTAGGGAGGTAGAGTGAATACAGTCGCTGTAAATCATTTAGCGATGACTACAATATGAGGAGAAAGAATGCTGTGCGGTGAATCATTTTTATGCTGACTGCAGTTTACCAGTGACAAATATTAACCTCCAGATAATTGTCATCATCTCTCCTGAGACTTCAATAAATGAGGTACAAAACAGTGCTTACGAGAAAGAGGAGGAAAGGTCAGGAATTACTGAGAAGCAAAAGACCAGGTGACATTTGAGTTGCTTTGAACGACTGTACAAATGATTAACTGTTGCAACCCTCTGCCAAGCCAAACACTTTCCTGTAACGTTGCCATATATAATGGATAGCATGTGCCAGTAAAGGCTATCACCTGTTTAGATGGATATGAATGCAGGACTGTTTGAAGGTCACTGAATTGGCCATAAAAGGCAACATTTTAGAGGAGCTTGAAAAATTGAGAAAAAAAATTCAATCTATCATACTAAAACTTTCGTATTTTTTTATTATTAAATATCTTATTTTTTAAATAAATATAATAAACTCAGAGTATCTATATCCAGCATCTAGACCAACCTATATCTATAACCTTTATCTGTACCAAAATCCAGTCAGCTGTCTAACATTAAGACGGACTGGATTATGTTATTATCATTGTGCCAAGGATCTTCAGTTTCTGCCAGAAATGATTTCAGTGGGCCAGTGAAGAGTGGCGTTCTCTATGGACCAGTGTCGTGATGCTGACACTCTACTGTAGGACACATCGCTTTTGGGTGAGACATTGAACCACGGTCCAGAATGTGGCCATTAAAGTTTTGTGGCACTTTTTCTTTTTATTTGTTTTTGTGATACCCTGATGTCCTAGGCCAGTGACAAAGGAACTTACTTTCAGTGTATAAGCCTCAGTATACTTTATTATGCTACGACTAGGTTTCCAAAAGAAAAGTAAAAGTAGTACCACTGGAAGTAGCATGAAACATTTTTTTGAGACAGTCTTGTCTTCACTGTTGATGGTTTGTGGATGGCCTGCATTAAAAGGGTCTTTATCCTTTCAGCTTCCCCCCTCAAAGACCCAAGCTGTGGCTTTGTAGAGAGCCCTGAAGGTGGCCTGAAGGAGCAAACAAGCCACAGCAGGCCTCATTAGAAATTAACCTCAGGTGTGCTTGTCTGAAGATGAAACCATTCACTGTCCATGGTGCTGAATGCTTCAGGAGATCCCAGGAGGCTTGGACAAAGAGGAAATGCAGCACACTGCTACCAGCCCACCCTTTCTGGTGTCACTGTCTCTAAAGTTCATTTGCTGTCTGTGGTCATGGTACAATTAACAAACATGAAATTGAGTGCAAGCTTGCATGTGCTTGATAGAAGCACATTTACCGAAGGTAGTTTGTTTCTCGCCACACTGAAATAAGTTATATTCAAAGGATGTTTTTGACAGTTTGTAGAGATTTGTTTAAGAACATACAATAATTGTATCAGGGCAATTATTAATTCTCTTCTCAGAGAAAGTTGACTTTAGTAATAATTTACAGCAATGTTTGATAGCATGTTATAGTACTGTGTTTCCATTTGAGAGCTGCAAAGCACACAGGGTCTCGGGGTGGGTCTGTGTTGCTGGCCTGATCTTTTCCAAGATCATCTAACGACATGACAGATATTGCCCCAGGCTGTGAAAAAGTCACATGGTCTTGGTGGTATTGGACACACATAGGCTACAAAGGAATACCGCTGCTCCTTTTATCCAGTGCCCAGCTGGTGTGCAAGGCATATAAAAAAAAGGTAGTTTTATACTTTCACATCTTAACTTATCACTTCAGATTTTGTTTGGCAGAGTCCACTTCTCACTTTCTGACTGGCTTCCAGGAGTGGTATGATCCTGAATGCAAAATGGAGAAGACCTGTGGAAACTCAGGGTGTTCTGACAAACATGTTAATGCCTTTCGTGAATGTAGTTTGGCTTAGTCTCTGCCACAGAATCGCATCACTCAGGAGTCCCTTTAAGAAATTACTCTAAATAAGTCTGCATGGTTCAAAGAAAACCTTCTGTTCCCCTTACATATGGGTAAACAATGTACTTGTTTCTCAAGCGTGAAGTTTTATTAATTAAAGAATTGTGTTAAGCTTTATCTATAATTAGGATTTGCATTTGTCCAGATGTGCTTTATGCTTTCTGAAGCAGAGCGTTTCTCCTTCTTTGTTTTGGTTTTATGGAGCAAACAACAATAAAAATGAATTAAACCCAGGTACTGCAGAAAATACTATCATGGGGAAAAGCGATGGAACTTCAGGAATGATAGAAAATTAGGTGCTGTTTTTTTCCATTCGTACAACATGTTTCTCTGGCTTTATATTATGCTGTCACTATGTTCTCACCTTAGCATTAGGACATATTTGGCCGCCGAATGACTCTGGCTAACATTTTTGTTTAGACATTGCTCAACTTTGCATTTTGTGGGGTTGCAAAAAAAAAAATAATAATAAATAAGTGTATGTATGAAAATATGAGTCATGTCAAATACCAGCATAAAAGCTTCCATCATTCTAATGCAGTCCTTTGGTGCCCAATTTTGTCATATCTTTAAGTGCACAATGATGTCCCAGCAGATGGCAGGGGCCTTTCTTCATTTTCGGTCGTGCCTTATGCTTGGTTGCTATTTGACCTTCAGTTTTTTTAATGTGCATTGTTGGCAAAAGTCACCTGTCTGGGGGTGAAAATGAGAGCATTACCTTGTATGCCAGTGTTGATCCCGTCCCTCACTTCTCTTGGATGACAGAAAAATCCCCCGTCCCCAGCCTTGGAGGAAATGAAGGATGACATCACTTTGTGCTGCAGCATGGAAATGAGAAGCTGAGCTTCGCGAACCCTGAGTCCTGAGGAGTCTGAGACATAACAATCCACATATTAACATGTTTGGAGGGGAACGTGCAGCCATTTTGAAACTGAAGAGATGCATAGACATGAAGATGAGGACAGACATTTATACAGTGAATTGCACAATAATCACATTCTTGCCGTAATTAACTTGATAGATTATTAACTTGAGTGATTTTTTAGTTTTAAAATGGACATTTAATTATCCATACAAATTTTTTTTCTGTATTCAAGAATATCCTCATTTGCTTCCCTTGGTCACAGCTGCTGTGGTATTAAAGGTTAAAACCATTTTTTTTTTCAGATACATATACATATATGTATACACGCAGAACATAAAGGACATTATCCCATGTCTAGTGGAAAGCTGCACACTGGGGTAAAGTTATTTTCCCCTGAGAAAGACCTAGTTTCAGAAGCACACATAACGTGCATTCCCTAAGTTACTGGTCTTAAGTGGGCGGGCCGTTCTGCAGATTGCCTGAAATGGTTCCACGGAATTAAGCGTGTGGGGGTGGCTTCAGCTGGATTTCTGGGCGTGCAATATGAATGACATGCTTTAACACAGTATACCTTTTTTGTTCCAGAATCTTGGTTTTTTTATACTGTACGTTTTCTTAAGCTGATTAAACTTTATAGGCCTGTCAAACCTGGTCCAAATCTAAAAAGAATAGAAATAAGTGTACTGAGAAATGTTCCATCTGGAATGTTGTCGTCCTTACAGTCTATGCGTAGAATTTTTGCCCAGGTGAAGCCATGCTGGCAAATTTCAGTAGTGTAGCATAGCAGTACTGTAGGTGTACGAATGTGTAACTTGAGGGTACAGCCTTTTATCAGGTCTGTAAAGTAATTTTTATTTTTTTGCTGTGTTAAAAAATACTCCAAACAAAGGATCAATTCCCCTATATAGCGGCACTGGAGGACACTATGGAGATGCTAATTGCTGCTACTTTACCTCGTTAAAGTAGTTTATTTTCTTACAGTACCATTAAACCCGTATTTATAGAGGACGGTTAAGCACAGAACTGAGAATTACCACATAAACTTCAAAAAAAATAAGTAGACATTTCACATTCTTATGTGTTTTTTTCTCTGCATTCAGACAAAGGAAAGGCAGAGAGGGCTATTGATGGAGATGGGACCACCATGCAAACCCTGCGGTGGCAGGGAATGTAACCCCTGGCAACGGGGGAGGATTCGTATATGGGACGACAGTTGGCCGCTCTCTGGGCCGCACGGCATGGTCTCCATTACTTGTGATTTCTGACCTTAAATTTGCTTCTTTACTGTCGTCTTTCATTGAGAACCTGAGGCAGGTAAGATAGAATGATTCATTCACACGGCTCATTATGCCACCCGAAAGGTCATTGATTCAAATACATTCAGTGGTGCTTTATTTCAGTCTGACCATTACTGAGGCAGAACTCGTACAAGAGACTATTCTCTTTCATTTGTATAGGATGACAATTATATGAGTCATTCAGAGGTTCATAACAGAGGTTTCGTGTCCAGTCAAATATATTTCTCTCTGGTATAATACCAGTATTAATAGCACTGCACCGTGTATCCATACCAGTCCATGCACCCGAAACTCTGTTCCTGCCCCATTTCACAAACTGGGATGCAAATAAAAACCCAGAATTGTTTTTATTTGCTCACACCACTGCAAGGTGCCAATCTATGTTTGTGCCGCCCATGATTGTGCTCGTGATGTCTGTGTTAGCAATCGAATAGGCAGTTTTTGCCGTGTTGTGTAAATGCCTCTCATGCATTCTGAGTGACAAGTCCTATTGAGCCAGAGAAATAAACCACATGATGTTTGTTTACTCAAATTACTGCAGTGATTTATTGAATACATTTGAATGAAGTCTTCTGGGGAATGACCAATGCCGCAATGATGTGTACGGGTATTTCACATGGACGAGTGAGAGTACCAGGATTTCCAATGTGTTTTATATTCCTTCTTCTGATTTAGTTTTTTTTCTATCCAAATGCACAATTATTGTATTTGTATTCTCCTTCTTATTATTGCATTTACTTATTGTTCTACTCACAACGGCTTATGTTTTTCTATAGAATTTTAACATTTATTTTATTCATGGCAGTGAATCATTTTTATTGATTTAAATATAAAATGTTAGTACAAACAAAATTACTTAATTAATTTGAATGTTAATTAATAATATTTAAATCTTGACCATGCTTATTTTGGAACAAGTTGCCCACTGGGTAAAGTCATCAAAAAAACTTCAACTGGAATCGTATGTAAGGGTCAGATGAGGTTTGACACTTGTAATGGGCCTATTTTACACTGACTGGTCCTGGAAAACTTCATAACTTCATAAACATAATAATTCTTGAGCATGGATCATGCCAAGTATCACCTTCTCTGCTGAAGTAGTTCAGATTTCAGGCTGTGGCTTGGCTTTGCTGTCTGAGCACGATTATTTACTTTTTATATCATTTTTTGTCCTGGTGTCAAGTTGTCTCTGAATGCACAAACAAAGTAAAAGACTTCCTTGAAGTTCCAGAAGTCAAGGAAGTGCTGATTCAATAATATTAATTGGCAACCCGTGTGTCATTTTCAAGGGAATTTAAAAAATTTAAATTTTAAATTAATGCAAAAATAATAGTGCAGGGATGATAATGATAAAAAAGGAAACCCCTGAGCCTCTGACAAGAATGAGAATGATGAGAAAATTGACCTCTATATGTCCTGGAACCAATTACAGTCTCAGTTCACAGTATTTGACAATTTTGAATGAATAATTTCAAGTAACATGACTATTGGTTATTGGAGTTGTTTAAACGTTTGTCTCGGTATAATGAAATGGCTTACTTAAACAAAGTAAGCCATCAAGTGATTCTAGTATTGCTAGATTCAGTGTATAATGAAGAATAATGGCTTGCTCTGTTTAACCAAATAGCGCTTGTATGGAAGATCTGTCTTTCTAGGTTTCAGGCACTTTAAAGAAATCCATGTTTATTGCAAGTGGTAATTTTCGATCATATTTTTGAATCAGATATGCCCTGTATTGAGGCCCATTTTCATTAAAAAAAATATATCATTCTGGCTCGGAAATGTTATGTAGATATGCATCATATGTTTATTTCTTTTTTATTTTGTGGGTACTTTAACAAATAGAATTTTACTCAGAATACATTTCTTGAGTAGTCCGCACGTTGCGTGTTTATAAGATCTCGATCGCGTGCAATATCAAGGTCTGGACAGATGTAAATGGCTTCCCGGTGTCCTGCGCTCCTGTGTTCTGCCAGGTGAAAAAAGCAGTGTCCTCACCTCCAGATAGAGCTTTAACTGCGGGAGCGCCGTCCCCCGCGTGCCAAATAAAAGCGGAGGGCCGGGAGGAATTCGAAAGGGAGTCGGACTGCGGTGTACTCCTAATGATGAGCCTGCTCAGGAGCGCTGTTTTCGGGGTCTCGGGGAGCGGACCTCCTTCCAGCTTAAGCCGGCACACTGCCCGGGTTGTTATGGCAACTCCAACTCCGAGGCCCGGAGGTCAGAATACGAATCACCTGCGGTGGTTTGCGGCTTCTCCTTACTCCACTTCATGATTTATTTAGAAGTGAATGCATATTTCTCAAAGGAATATGAAGACGGCCATGTCGTTACTGATCCTGCGAGTTAGCGAGCACAAATTTTTTATCATTCTTGGAATCAGCGCATCTGTTCGTTGCAGGTGCTGCATTATTTTAAACAAGCAAATTATATGCGGTCATCAAGTAAGATGTGTATGGTTGTTTTAAGGTACGTTTTACAGTATGTGTTCATATGTAAGGAGGCACTGAATTTAAAAGATACCCATAAACCATTCATTATTTCTCCCATTTTCCATAGTTAGATATTTTCTGTGCATTTAAAACGGAAATGATGAATCTAATTATTTTACCTTGATATTTGTTCTTAACATCTGGGGTGTACTTGGGATGTGTACCCAACAGGGGTGTGGTTAAATGCCTTTTGCTAACCAGCTGTGTTCCTGTCATGTTAATGGCTTGACAGACTTTTACATCATTTTAACACTTCCACATATTCTGTGAACCTATTATTACATAAATATATTACTTATTTGTGGGGTATACAAGGGGAATCCACCCATATACTCGGTTTGCCCATGGCAGTACATCACTGACACAGCCAACCACTTGTAATGCTATTCGCGCCATACATGCAAACCATACAACAACTGGCTGTATCGCCCCCAACCCTTGCACCCCCAACACCCCCAAAATTTACCTCAACAAGAAGATAAACAACTTCAGGAAGTCAGGTCCAGGTCTGGTATCAAAGATTGGAGTCCCCACCTTGCAGTGGCTTTATTTTTTTCTGGACCATTATTCAATTCATCATTTTGAATCTGGGCACTCCACTACTGCGGTCTTAACAGATACATACTGATATAAGTAATAGATTTTGACATGAATTGCAACTACGCAGTTTGCAGAAACGCATTTCATGTTCTTTTTTTATTTTTATTTATTCTTTTGTTTTTTTTGGCTATTCACTCAATTTTTGCTTTATTTTTTATTATTTTAAAATTATTTCTTTATGTTAAGGACATTAAGGACGCTCACTTCTACTGTGATTCAGGATGGATGGATGGATGGATGGATGGATAGATGGATAGATGGATAGATAGATTCTCTGCTTTTACTTCATGTTGAAAGGTTAACCGGCAGACTAGCCTTGGGAGATGGAATTTGATCGAAGGAAGAATTGTGTTCTACCTGCTGTCGAATGTTGTCAAAGCCCTAAGTGTCAATGTGTGAGAAGGGAGAAAAGCTAGCCATATTGAGTTTGTACTGCTGTTTCATCAGAGGAGACCTAAGCCACAATCTATAATCTGCTGTTCCTCATATATTCAGAATCTTATCCCCTGCTCCTAGCACAAAGACTGAAAGCCACAAAGGAACTAATCAATAGTGAGTTATACTGTGGGGCTCAATATAGGCAGCTTTGATGTCAGTGGACAGTGTACGTAAAGTTTACTAAACTCTAAAATTGTGAAAGTTGGTTGGAAGTATCATTCACAGGGTATTTAGACACTTATTTGGGATTTGAAAACTCATTAAGAGGTAGGTAAACAGTCAATATAACAGGTAATCTTCAAATTATTCCAAATTAGTAGGCTCTTTGAGAATGCAAAAAGTAATTGCTCTGTGCATACACGCAGTATTTATTGGCATGATCCCCAGAATGCACTGGTGTACAAAATGAAATATATTTGGAGGTATAAATCTATATCCTATGAATTCCCAAATACCTCAAAAGTACTTTTGACTACATCTGTCTGCTGAGATGAACTAAAAAACATTTGCCACATGAAAAATTGTCTGTTGTAATTTTACGTGACCAGACTTTAAAGGACTAAATGTAGGGTTGGTCATGGATCATTAAAGTAAACAATAATAAAAATAAAAATATCCACAAAACAACAAAAATGAATGCAGCAGTGATTACATCAAAGTCTTTATACTCAGGTTATTAAAACAGGCTGGTCCATTAATTTACAATTGCAAGAACAGCAATTCTTGACACTTTTACTACATGTACACTTGAGCATTGTGTTCAAAATGCTCTACATTTTTAGAACTTGTACTTAATATACATAGTGCGTGAGGGCTACAGGTCCATGGGCAGCAGCTGTCTAACTGTCTAGCTTGACCATTGCCTTATTTAGCCCTGTTATAGCAGCACAGCCTTGAAAGAGAGAGAGAGAGAGACTGTAAATGTAACTATTGTACAGAAGTTTATTATGAAACCTCCTATTATGTTCCTTTCATCAACCTTTGAGACCTCCAGGAGCCTGTACTTTCAGCTGCTGAGGGAGGACATTCTGTATTGAAAACCCAGGAATGATATTTTAACATGTTTTTTTCTTAACTTGTAGAAATAACATGGCCGAAAGCGGTTACTTTATACAGTTGATGGTGTTCTGGCTTAATCACCTGCCAACATGGTGGTCCCACCTTGCCCCATGCCACAGGGTTATATTTCCAGGGCAATGCCCCAAAATATGCTGACTGTTTCATAACAGAGTAAATGCAATCACAAATAAAGTCTAAATCATGAATAAGGATTTTTTTTCTCAGTTGTCTCACACTGATATTTACTACTTGCTTCCAAATTCTCCAATGACTATGAAGCAGTACAGGTAAATTCTTACTTCTCTTAGCTTGTACTGAGTAGCTGCAATGTTGAGAGGTAGATCCTGGCAGATTTCCAGAAGGGAGAGGTAGAAGCAGCACATCTGTGTACAACCTGTATGTTTATGTACAGAACATTGCGGAAGCTTAGTTAAAAGGTTCTGTGATTTTATGAGTAGAAAATATTTTATGTACCAGCTGAAAGTGGGAAAGTACTAAAGGAAATATTTGTGTCTTAAGAGAAGAGGATGCTGGCTTGTTTTTTCTCTCTTTAAATCAAGGTTATTTTGTCCATTCTCCAGTCGAAACAGTACTGACATTACAGTTGTAACCAAAATTCTGCTTAAACAGCTGTTTGATCCACAAAAATGATTTAACATAAAGCAAAGCAGTGGAACTCAACCCATGTTAATTATTGAAATTCGGTTTTTCAAGTGCAGTTTTTCTCCTTCTGGGTGCTAAAGTGGTAGATTGCCACTTTTGTTCTCCAACATGTGATGTAGAAATGTCAGTGAAATAATCATCTGGATTTGTGGAGGGCATAGAGGGTCAAGCCTTTTCTTGAAGAATTGTGAAGACCAGAGATTGCTCACTGTATATGTGAACGTATGTGCCTTTCTGTACACTGCCAATGTGAAGATGTGTCAAAAAAAAAAAAGTATATGCATAAATGATTTGTAAATCAAGTCACACTTTCTGTGTGATTGTATATGTTCCCATGAACCTTCTTGCAAATCTTCTCTGTGACTGAAAGAAAATTTAAGGTTAAATATTTCTAATATGCAGGGCAATAGTGCAGAGAAAAATGGCTCAGAGGCTGTTTCTTTAATCACAAACGGTGCTGCTGTTACCCATGTCAGTCTACAAATCTTTATTCACTGAGTTCAGTCTGGGGTCATGCGATGTAATAATGCAGGATATATGAAGTACATTTCAAGAATGTTACTATCTGCGGTGAATATGAAATCTGTTTATGATTGCCATCACTAAAATTCATCTCGTGCTTATAGCACCTATCACTGCATGCCTGCAACATATTGCAAAGTCCTCACTAAAATGTAATATCTGTGCATCTTGTCAAAGCTGTGCACTTACTACAGATCACAGTGTCATGAGGAATATTTACTGTAAAGTGAAATTCTGAAATGTAACAGTAACTACACTTCAGAGATCTCTTTTCAGTTTCTAGACAACACTGCTCAAAGAAATTCATCTATCTTGCACACCAGTGGTAACTGACCCTATTCCAGGAGATCTAACATCCTGTAGGTTTTCATCCTAACCCTAACAAAGCACCCCACATTTAATCATCAGAGATCTTGTTGAGCTGCTAATTAGTAGAGTCAGGTATGCCAAATTAGGGTTGAAATGAAAACCTACAGGACAGTAGATCTCCAGGAACAAGGTTGGTTACCACTGGTGTATACATTTCAGCTTTCTTTTCATTTTATTTTCACTTGAAAAAATGTGTATCAATCTATTTAATTGTTCATGTCATGATTACTACTGTTAAGGTTTCTGCACATTTTATGCATTCCTCCTTTCACTTAAATGTTCTAATGCAAAGAAATGTGTCTGCACTCACTAACATGAACAAAGCTGAATTTTCAGTTCTTGCTACAGTTTGAAAAATAAAATAAAATTCACACATTATACTTTATTATTTAAATTTTCAGCCCAGTTTTACAGTACTGTCCATGCACAGGGACCTTAGTATCACATGAACTGTGCTTTTACTTAACTTTGAAATGATTAATAATAACAATTCAATGGTTTGAGTCCATTATCACTATAGTGATAAGCAACCAACATTACTGAAGAGTCCAACGCTTTGAAGATAGTAGATAATTACTCACCAAGCGATATAGCACTGATCACTAATGATGATGCCGAAAATGATGCTTGGCAGTGCTGCCAAAAGTACTACAGAGGGCATGTTTTCAGATTGAAGCACAACATACAAGCAAGCACCTAAAATGATAGTCTCAGCTACAAACCAGGAGCGTTATAGGGAGAAGGTCCTCATAAACACTGGTCTAAAATCGGCTGACCCACCACAGTGAAAGCCTTAACCATGATCTGCGCAATGGTAAAAGTGCCCTTGAACCAGCAATTATTGGCTACTTTTTATACAGACCTATTTGACAGTGCACCAGGCAGACATGGCAGGAGCCCAGGGACACTTCTGTTAAGCTGGGTCAAAGAGCAGTCCACAAGGGGTTTCTGGTGGTTATTTAGCAAGATTCAAGTATTAAAAATATATGCTTCTTCACTACCCCAAATGAAAAGTGTGATATGTAATACAGAGGCAGTGATACTTAAGTGAGGCAGCGGATAGTTTTTCCTGTTACATTAACTTGAAGTGAAATGATCAACACCCTTTAATGAACACTCTAAAAGCAGACAAGCTAGAATGCTACGTACGCATGAATGTACGAATGTTAACTTCATGATGAATCAGGCCTTTCTGTTTTTTTTTGTTTGTTTGTTTGTTTGTTTTTTCAGAGAAAATCAGTAAAATCTTTTTACTTGACCCTTTCTATTGATGTGTAAACACGTGGTTGTTTTGTTCTATTCAAACTTTTTTAACGTGGCACAGATTTTACACCTGTAAAAAAAATTAAATCGTATTCCCTGTGGTTAAGGTTGTAAATATTTATTAGTTCAAATACTCGAGTTTTACCAGCAGAAAACAAGTAATTAGCATTTTTTTTAAAAAGAACCTCTCAGCAGATAAAATATGTACTGGCAACGCAAAAGAAAATACACAAAAAAAAACCTTCCTCATGCGGAAAACAATGTTCTGTCTGAACTAATGTAGGAAGCAGAGCCATTAGGAGTGCTGACAGAGGATGTGCAATCAAGCAACTGCAACAGATAGAGCTGAAATTATTTCCCAACTCGGTGGTAAAGCATTTTATTGCCCGCCGAAATGTGATCCCACAAATTATTTTAAAGAAGAAATGCATTCTTTTCTCACCGCTGCCAAAGCCAATGAATGGATTACTAAAAATGAATTAGATTTTCTCCGTGTTGAGCAAGGAATGCGTCCTGTTTGTAACGGTGTGCCAGAAATTAATAAAAATCCCCAAAGTCCACCGGCAAGATTAATTGCGTCTCCGCTGAGTTCAGTGTTATTCACCGTCCGTATATTTCGCGCTCGGCTCGGAAATGAAAATAAATTGCTTACTTGTTTGGCTCCGCGTGTCTTTTCCTGTGTCCCCCCCCCCCTCCGCTCCTGAAGTAATGTTAATATACAATTCCTCTTTGTTTTCCCTGCCTATTTTACCAGCGAGTTTAATACCCCAGGCTATAATCTGCCTAAACCACTCTGTTTATTTGTTCCTATACATTTCCTATTACCTCCCCATTACCATTTAGCATATTTTTAACTGTTGACACCATGCCAGTTAATGGAGAACATGTTCCCCTTTTATATCTGGGTTCCTATCCTCACTGGGGAATACTTTACCTCATGTTACATTTTGTCTAAAAATGTTAAACCATTAAGACAAATATGCAATAGTATAGGGAATCAGCAAATATTCAAATTTCACTCCCCTGCTGTGGTCACTCCACTGGCTGCTGTTCGCTGTCAGGGCCAGGTAATTTTTTTTTTTTTTTTTTTTTTGACTCCGGCCTACACTGTAGTCAAAAGTACAGCCCCTTCCTACCTACAGGACATCATTTAGCACTACACTCCAGCTTGACCTCTTCGCTCTGCTACAGCAGGACGACTTCTACTTCCTACCTTGCGTGTGAATGGTTTATGGTTTTTCACTCGTCCTGACAGCGAAGCTACTCCACCCCTAGCTCCACAGTGGTGGAATGAACTCCCCATTCCACTACAAACTGATCAGTCGCTGCCAAATTTCCATTACGGTCTGAAGGCACTTTTCTTCAGACTCTGCCTTGATTAGCATTAACACTACACTCCTCTGAAGGGCTAGCCACAATCAAGCAACACAGTGACTCATGTCACACTCGTATCTTGTATCTTCATCTTCTAGCACTTTCATTTAAAACTTGTATTTTGATCTTGTAGTTCTTTCATCACTTGATATCATGCCTCACATCTAGCTTAAGACTTAGTCATGGCTTTACTGACTTAGCCTTAAGACTTAGCCCTAGCTTTGCTATGTATACTAGACTTGAAGTTCACGCCTATGTTTAGCTGGTAGCACTAACAAAAAGCCATGTATTCAAAAACAATTATGTGAACACCCAACATGAGAAGAAAATAAAAGTATTAAAAAATGATTCCACTTATAAGATGAGAGTGGAAAAAGTAACCTATGCTATTTTAAGTCACGTTTTGTATTGACAAGTGAAAATTGTAGGCCTATTTCACATTTTTAAAAGCCAGTGATGTGAAAATGTGAAGATGCCAACGATTCAGTGTGACCTATTCTCTCATTGGAAATGTTAATTTGCATGTGAAAAAGCCAATCACAAGTGAAACTGTTCTATTCACAAAATGTTTTTCATGTGTGTAATTGTGATTTTCACACATGAAAAGGTAAATTTCACATGATTTCTTTCATAAGTGAGTTTATGGTAAATTTGAACTTTATCTGACCTGTTTTGATTTGTTCCAATGACCTTCAGTACGCATTGATGGTATGTCACTTTTGGTAAAAAGTGTCTGAAAAAAAAAAAAGTAATGTAATGTAACAATATGCCTCATTTTAAACACATTCCAATATATTTCCATAAAGGAAAATATGCATGTCATTCACGTAGCATGCTGTATATGTTTCATATTACCGGATACAATCCATCCACATTACAGTGATTTAAGCGTGCTGATTACAATTCTCAAGGCTAGACGAATACCGTGAGTGCATTGGTTTATTATCATTATGTATGGTGCAACCGAACCGATTACGGCGTGATTCCACGTTTCATCAGAGGTTAATTGATCGAAGGTGAAATGTTTAATTGAGCGCTCATTGTTTCCCGCAAAGCATGATGAGCTTTTCCTGCACGTCAACTCCGTTTCAGCTCATTCTGCTCTGATCTTTTTTTTTGTACCACATTAACACGGGGCCTCGCCAATCCAAACCCGGGGTTCACTGAAAACCTCCGCGATTTCAACCCCACTTAACATTTATTCTTTTATATTCTTTACGTGCATACTGTAAATGCAAATTGTCTGGTCTTCCCTTTGAGGGAGTGCATCTCTCCGCACTTTTGACTCGTGAAATGGAAACGGGCAATTTGCTGCGCTCGTGATCCAGCGGATGAAGACGAGGCTGAAATTCCTCTGCGCAAATCCTCCGGTATGCAAAAAGGGATGCGGGGTGAGTCCCAAAGCCGCAGCTGGCGCCAGACACGACCCCCTGGGATGTCCTGGGAGCGCCAGGAAAAACTGTCTACACCAGAGGCGCTGCACCAAAATATATTACGCCTCAGTGTACCTTATGGCTGCAGTCTGAGCTCAGCCTGAGATGGTGTATTTCTTTCAAAAGCATCTTTAAGACCCGTTTGGGACGCAGAGAGCAAATTGTTCCTCTTCGCTGTCCTCTATGACATATTATTCCATGTACCCAAAAGATGCCTGTGATACAGAAAATAGAGAGGAAAGAAATTTAGACACACAAAGGTAAACTAGGAAGCGGCCTACACAGACAGTTGTGTAAATCATGCTAGATTAAAAGGGAGGGTGAATATTCTTTGGCGAAGGTTTGGGTTGGTGGGACGTGACATTGTGATTCTGAATGGAGTGTATCTGTTACATCTGAGGGTGGAAATGTGTCCTCTGAACAGTTTCAGGTTAAGTAGCTCAGTGGTTTCCTGAATGAATTGCATGCGCTCAGCTCAGAATATGCCAGTGTTAGTCCACTTCTATAGCCTCTACACTACACAGGCACCCATGTTTCACACCAGAACAGTTTCAAGAGTCCAAGAGCTTCCATTTCTTATAGTGCTTTCTGGTACCTTATAGCGCTTCTTTTTCCCCCACATTTTCTTACTGAGCAAGTGAATGTCACAGTAAGAAAAACCCATCCAGCGGTCGCAACCTGAAAGTGTCTGTCAGTATGGTTGTTTACAGTTGCAGGATAGTAATGTATATAGAGTTTACTCAGCCGGGTAACAAGTAGCTATTTACATTGTACCTTTTGTCCAGGACACAGGCAAGGTCATGCTACAAAAGTATAATCACATGGAAAATCATAGTAATTAAAAATAGTACACGTGCGTTCTCTCATTGTGAGTTGCTCTGGGTTACAGCATCTGTTAAACTGATGAAAAGTAAATTCACATTTGAAGACTGGCTGATTAATGGAAAAACTGGGCGGTTACACCTACATTGCCTGCTTTACGGACATGTGAGGCCAGCCTCTACATCAATTAAGGAAATAATGGGTGTGTGTGCGTGTGTGTATGTGTGTGGGTGTTCACACGGTGTGTGTACATAAGATGTTGCCAGTAATCGCAACATTCGCTACTGCAACCTTTTGATGTGGGCATCTGAGAGACATTGATATTGATGTGTAAGATGCCCAGTCTCATAAAAGGTTCTCCTTTCTGCTAAGTGAAAATATAATTATTTTTCCTTTTTATCATTTATCAGTATCATGACATCTGTTGGTTTGGTGTCACCAGGACTGACAGGGACACACACTAGCTTCACTACATCATGATTAAAGAGAAAAAAACAGAGCTGTAATCATATGGCTCTGGTTTGGCTAGTATCCAGGGGTGCAGTGTTCCTAAACTGTCATCTCTGTAGCCTTATTAGCTCCTGTGGGAGGAACATGATGACTAAGCTGCTTTGCTTTGTTGCTCCGACGGGGCATGGAACCAAATTTGGTGACCCGTGACATGCTCGTCACCAAGTCGTTACTCTCTCGTTTATGGAAATATTAGAGCTGAGCTGAGATTAAAAATGTGGGCTTTCTTTTAGCGAAGATGCGTATGATATGCTAATTCTTCCCTCTGTGACGTCTTGGGCAACCTTAATGTATAATTTTATGTCATGAGTTATGGTTCCACTCAGTTGCTTGTCATTATATAGTCTTTAATTGTCAGGCTTTGCATGGATGGGAGGTACTTGTACTTGAATGAATAGATTGCTTTAAAGCTGCTTCCTGTTTTTTGGGGGGTTTTTTTGCACAAACTGTGCATGCTTGCATGAAAACCCAATGGAATGGCCTCTATAATTGCAAGAAGGGTGAGCCAAGCGTGTATGCGCTGCCCCTGCTCTCTGGGGGTGCTGTCCACCCTGCACCTCAGGCGTTTCTGCTACCAGGGATGACTGAAGAACCATAAACAGCGTCACTCTCACTCACCAGCAGCATGGCAACCGAGCCTCAGTGCCGATCAAGGCAGCTGCTGCCTGGTTCCTAAATCGGCAGTCAGTATAGACAAAAGGCCCTCTGCCTTTTGTACCAAGGGAGGCCTTCTGGAACTCAGCCACTGTGTATTGAAGAGCTCCAGCCTGCTCCTGCACCTTGCCCCACAGCTGGACTTTTAATTTTTTTTGTCAAATCTTCATAGTAAACCCAATTTAAACGAATTCATGTCATTGCTAGCCATGGTTCGCTGAACTGCATCTAAGGAATTAAAGGTCCCATTGGCTCATCTGAGACGATCCAATGAGAATAGCTAAAGAAGAGAGTTTGTTCCATATTCATTTCACAGGCTTGACTCTGACGTCCAAAAAGCAACCGGTATCTGGAGTGAAGCGGTTCATCTGCAGGTAATGCGTAGGAACCACGTGGCCCATGTTACCACAGTCTATGATGCAAGTAACTTCCTTGTTGACTGCCCAACATCTGTTTCACTCACATTTGAATGCTTTAACATCTTGTACTTGTTGGTGCATTGCTGCCACCTAATGCCCCAGTACACCCCTATTCAGCAACCTTCTTATTCAGAAAGGACCTGTAAAATGTACTGGGTTCACAGCTAATTAAATATGATCGTTTTTACCTTTCGACAAGCAGGATTGCGATGCTAATTATGGTGGGCTGTCATAGAACGGTCACTTCAATCTGCAGATTCTCTAAAATGCAAACATTTCAGGGGGTGTCAACAGAACTCTGCTTTGCATCAAGCAACATCGCCTCCCCCAGGCATTAGTACATATTTAAATATGCATGTATCTGGAGTATTTAATTCTTATTCATGAATTATAACTCCAGTATTGAGGTATGATGTTCAAGCTGTACTGTAAAGCAGTCTTATCAAAATGTATGTTCTAATTACTAATGTCCAACATGACATTGCATGGGGGGAAATATGGTGCTGGTCTGCGAGCAACAGTTCCTTATTTTATGTCTGACATGGCAAAACTGGCCATGACAAGCTGGTGTGTTTATGTGACACAATTAATTCCCATCCTGTCTCATTAAGGTTCTTCGGCATCTTTGCCTCCTGTTCCCAAGCTTAATGTGCTGCAAGCACACATTTTTCAGCTCATTATTTCAGTTGAGACATCAGCACAAACATTAGCATTCACAGAAGTGCACAACAGTGGCCATTTTATGCTTTTTCAAACCCTAATTAAACAGTGCCTGTTTTTGGTCCTTTTGGGTGCTGATATTTTGTGGCTGCACTATTATCCTCAGCCTTTGATTCAGATATGTGCATGTCTCAATGCTGTGGAGTTTAAGCTACCCAAGACCACATTTAAAAAGTAAGAAAAGTAGAAGTAAAAAAAATTTAAATAAAATCAATGAGGATATACTATGCTGTTTTCTGTTTTCGTAAAAGAATAGTGTCCAAAGGCTATTCCAAGTAATGTGGTATGGCATTTTCCACTTTTTAGAATGAAGAGCTTGCTTATGATCGGCAATATAATTAAATAATTCACTCAGGTTCCCACCTTCAATGTAACAAACTTTGAAAACTAAAACAATGCGTCATAATTCTGATAGAGGTTTAGCCATCCACTAATTGCAGCTGCAAATGATCTCTGATGAACAATGTCAACTTAACAGTCTGATGTATGCTGTTGATTGTCATATGAAAGAACTTAAGAAGCCATGGTCCAGATGGACGAGGAGATTTTGCTTTTTTATCTAGATTACTTTATAGCAGAAATTGACAACGGAAAATGCCTTTATTCAGGAGATTGCCATTTAAGAGTCCTTTCAAGTCCTTTCTGATTAGAGTATTTAATAGGAATGGAAATGCCAACAAGTGGATGACTGGATTGCCACCAAACCTTAGGGACTATGCTACAAGGACAATGGAAATGTGAAGGTTTTTCTTTCCTTCTCTCGATTAAAGGAACCTCTTTCGGCATCTTTTAATAAGCCACTTGATTTCTCTCCGCGGAGAAAAGGTCAGTCGTTCTGGGCAAAGACTGTAAGAAAGAAATGAGCTGCAGAGAGTGATTGTGGTGGCCCACCGACTTTGTTTATGCAGAGAGTAATGCCATTTGGACTGGCCTGTTTCTTTAATTTCAGAACCTATGATTGTAAAATGGATTAGTCACCACAAGTTAAAACCACTTGCTATCCTCTGCAATGAATCAAAGTCCACAGAATTCATGTCTTGGACATTCATAATATATGAAATAACACAGTATTGTTAGTGCAATTGCAATCAAATAAAAACATACATTTTATATTCCTCACAAAAATCACTATTCTTAATAGATAGAATGCAGCTGTAGGGATTCAAATGAACTGTTTAAATTGAGAAGCAAATATAAAAATAACTGCTTTGAAAAGATGATGGAGTGGGCTGTCATTGCTGTCTGATCCATAGTCACTGCTGTAACAGACATCTAAGGATTACAGCCCAGCCATGGCTATGGGGTTTGGGCAGAGCAGCCACGAGCACCGATCTCCATGGTAGCAGAAAGTATTCAAATCACTATAAGGAAATATGTGGAGTGGAAAGGTTACCTCCTACTTTAAAATACTGCAGGTAACTTAACTTTATGTAATTATAGGTGAGTGTTCAGGTTGCCTGTTGTTTGGGTTAAATATGATGCACTTAAGGAGTTCAGCAACTTCTAATTTGAGCAATAATCTAATAATAAGTAAATAATAGACATGAGTGTGCTTGGACAATTTAGGAGTATTAACATCTGCATGCAACAATGCGGTAATGGTAATCTTTTGCAAGTGGGAGAATTGCTCTATTTAGGACAAGAGCAATTTCAGAAATGACAAGGGAGCAGTCATTATCTGGCTCTAGAACTGGTTTACTGTCCTACCATGTGCCGTCATTATTTGTTTGCAGTAGCAGGGCGACAGGATTTAATCAATATCTGTGTCTCCTTTATGCAGAAGAGCAAGGCTATAAACCAGAGCCTTTAACACAGACACAAAATGAGATGCCACATAAATGCAAAACAGCCCCCCCCCCCCTCCCCCCCACCTTTTTGAATTCAGTTATCTTTATAAGGCATCGTCAATTAGGGTGTGCGTTTAAAATAAGTGTCTGGACATTTATAGGCGGTGGCTTGTTCTTTGTGACACCACATAGACTGACGTTCTCAAATTTTATCCGAAAACGAATTTTATCATGTAGTAAATCATGCTCCATATTCCACACAGGTGAGGGTCCTCACAATTTTGGCACCAGATCTAATGCCGGTGAGCATATCCCCAAAGCACAATATTATTTTAGATTCCCAAGTTTAATCAAGCATTGCAATGCATTTTTTATGTCTTCCTCGCAGCCTCAATTCGAACACTGTGTTCTGTTGTTTTATTCTTAACTCAAGAACAGTTGGTAAAAGTCATTTAATACGTAGTTAAATACCAGGAAACAAAACGAGGACTCCTTATGTATATCAGACAAACCTTAACAAAACGTTCATATTAACAACCATATTGTGTGATACAGACAGCTAATGTTTGCTAGAAAGTTATACACCTCATACATTTGCATAACTCCCATCATTGCAACCAGCAACAGCATCAAGACAAGATATTAAAACAGTTGATCGAATAATCGGTAAGCAATGCACCTACTAGATAACTAAGCAGACAGTGTTCATAGTGCCAGTGTGTATATGGTGCAATTAGCCGACAAGCTACACAGATGTTTATATTTCTCATAGTTATATTTGGGATTTCTGTGAATTACACTTCAGTATTTCCAAGATGTTGATTAGGAGTGACCTAAAGGTTTAAGATTTGTTTCCTTTATTCTAAACACTACTTAACCTGATGTCACATTTCCCTGTGTAACTATGCCACTGGACACCTTTGTTATACATGAGCCTGTCACACTGTAAATGAATCATAATAACAAACTGACAAATATCCATGCAACGAAAATCATCTTTGTCAAGAGGCATAATCCTGTACAGCAGTCCAAGAGAGAGCACAGAATGTGACTAGTCACTTTACTCTTCCACACAATTGAGTCCTCACTTCTTGTATATCCACAGTTCATTTGGATAGAATGATGTTTGAGTTTTGTTGCAGACTACTCTCTCTGTACTTTTTTCTCATCACAATGCAGCACAACATGACTCTTCCCCACTGCTTAACTGTTTTGCTATGACAGGGATACAGGCTGCTATGTGGTAGGCATCAGTCATTTATTTATTTATTTATTTATTTTAATTGCCCTGCTCTGTGTGTTTTAAGCACTCATCTCCCCCAAATGGCAAACTTTGTACCTGTTTAACATTGAAAAGGGCAACAAAATAACACCCCCGGTGTAATTTTGACCGATTTATTGTGTTTCTAATACTGCAGCAACCAGCCAAGTCAGAAATGGGCCTTTGTGTTGTGATGATATGCAACCCCCCAGTTGCTCTTTCAGCAGCAATAGGCCTGTTATTAACTGACCCAGTGCTTTATTTTGCAAAATGGCCGCTCATTACGATTTCATTGTAGTGCAGCACCTGTTTGTGATCCACCTTGATTGTGCAGCATTTTAAAGTGTGGCGCGCGCGCGTGCCGCCAGCCCCCGTGTTGGTTCGGGGGATAATTGCTTAACAGACAGCTTTCCAGCGGAGATCACAGAAGCCGCAACAGTGGGACGCCTTTCAACATTTGGCTAAACCCATAAGTGTCTGATAACATGCCTCCACACATTTCATAACATTTGTATGCTGGCATTAAAAAGAGTGTCATGCTGTCCTCTAACTGAGGGTGTTAATACCACTTTTGCACTCAAATAAGCTGCCACCACTTTTTAAAAGTTTTTTTTTTTCAGAGTCAAATTGTAACGTTTATTTAATTTTGCGAGCACAGAAACAACAGAATTACAACTGTCTTTAAAACTGTCAAATGTGTCATAGTGCCATATCCAAGCAGAGATAAAAACATTAGATGACTAAATTAAATTGTAGATCTGCTAAAATGACATAAAATAAATAAAAAGGAAAGCCTTTTATTTGATGATAAGTGAACAAAAATATTATTTATCGTGTTTTTATTCCTATGTTTTTTTTTTTCCGCAAGAAGGTGCTGGGTTTGAATCCGGTTTGGCCCTTTGTGTGTGGAGTCTGCATGTTCTCCCCGCATCCGTGTGGGTTTCCTCCGGGTTCTCCAGTTCCCTCCCACAGTCCAAAGACATGCAGGTAGGCTGACTGGAGACTCTGAATGGCCCTTAGGTATGAGTGTGTGAATGAATGGTGAGTGAATGGTGTGTGTGTGTGTGATTAGATTGGCGGCCTGTCCAGGCTGTATTCCTGCCTCTCGCCCAATGCACGCTGGGATAGGCTCCAGCACCCCCCGAGACCCTGCTCAGGATAAGCAGGTATGGATGATGGATGGATGGATGAACATGCATAACTGAGGGCATGAATTTATTTTGTTCTGCAG
The DNA here is from genome assembly GCF_013347855.1 of Anguilla anguilla. Classification (NCBI taxonomy): domain Eukaryota; kingdom Metazoa; phylum Chordata; class Actinopteri; order Anguilliformes; family Anguillidae; genus Anguilla; species Anguilla anguilla. The sequence continues at coordinate 63,096,382 of NC_049203.1, read as the reverse complement.
CTCTAATATTTGTCATTTTGCATAATCAGCACCTCCATTTTTAGCATAGGCCTCAGTCAAGGGCATGGGTAATAGTAGATATCACAGCATATGCCTCATTGTCAATTTCAGTGGCACTTTTTGAAGATATACATTTATTCAATCACAATCATGTTTCTTCCTAACCGGCAAATAGCACAGCATTGATCATTTATATAATATTATGTTCCTGAGAGTTCAAGGTGGCTTCACTGAGGCAAATTTAATGGAAACATTTTTGTATTTCTCCCTCTATGTATATTACACGGCATAAAAATGTTTGGTTTAAGCATATCGGCTACAGATGATTCATTGAAACTTAAATAAGAGCTGTTGTCATGGCAGCCAAGGCAACAGGTTCACAGGCTGATTCTTCATGAAAACGTCATCATGTGTCCTCTGAATCAGGAAAGTTTTTTAGCGAACAAAGACTTTTTCAAAGCAGTGATTTTAATTCCCACGGGTTACTGCAGCAATCCCCAGGGCAAGAAAATCTAGCAACAATCCCCTCTTTTTTCTTTTTTTTTCCCCAGATAACTACCACCTGCCCTTGTATTATAAAGAGAATGTCCCTGTACTGTGTTATAATGCAACGAATGCTGCTTCCAGCATCATTCTCTCAGAACCCCAGTGAAACTGTTATTCCAAATGCAATGAAATATGTCACATAAGACAAAAAAACTATTATCCCAATCCCCCTTAATTCCAATTGTATTCCTCACAGCTGTGCATTTTACTAAAAAAAAATTTTTTTTATTTAATTCACAAGCATGTATGTAAAATGTAAATTTAAACATTAAAAAAATAACAGTAATCTAACTATGATTACGGAGGTTAGGTTTTCCATATTTCTATACTGATTCTATGCTAATACTGTGAAATATGTGTATAGCCCTTGAACTGTAGCATGTCCCTGTCAAACGAAAAATGGTGTTCAAAGCAAGGTTGATCCTTCTGAAATAATACAAGAAAGAAAATTATAAATCCACAAGAACGTAGGACTGCATTTTGTCCCCCACATAACCGTGTTGCATTACGAAGGGATTGTTGCCTTAGTAACACAATTTAAGTTGCTGTTTGATCTTTAGTTACTGCTTGATCTCAAAATGGCACAATTTTTCACCACCTACCTTCCACCCCCCAACTCACCCCCTTAAGTTAATAGCTAGCTATGGACTCAGAAGAGGCTCCTTTTTTTTTTTTGCAAGGTTTCAGATGAAAGATTGTAAATCAAGATATTTTATGATAAATGGTTGCCTCAGTGAACTGACATGTTTCTGAGGTGCAAAAACATTATATACAGAGGATATGGGTGACATTATTTCATTCACCTGTGCAGATCTTTCAGTGGATAGGTGGCATATTGGCTTTAATTAAATTACCCCTGCCGTATCTCTGTTGCATCGGCACACACCGTGTAATCAGATTATGAAGAGATGGCAATTAAATTCCAGGAACGCACAAGATTATCCAACCTTCATGGTGCATTTGCAGATATCCAGCTATATGGGCTTATTGAGACACACAACATTGAAGTGTTGCACACATTCAGTATATGCATATGCACTTGCACTTGTACATTTCCTTTATCCATAATAATAATGAAGGTGGTGCGGTGGGTAGCACTGTCGCCTCACAGCAAGTAGGTCCTGGGTTTGAATCCCAGTCAGAGCCTGTTTGCGTGGAGTTTGCATGTTCTCCCTGCATCTGCGTTGTGTTTCCTTTAGGTGCTCTGGTTTCCTCCCACGGTCTATGCCATGCTGGTTCGGGTGAGATGGATTGGTGACCAGTGTGTATTCCTGCCCCCAGTGCATGCTGGGATAAGTTCCAGAACTTTCCATGACCCTGACCAGAAATAAGAGGGTTAGATAATTGGTGGTCTATTATTTTATTTTTTAAATTATTTATTATTATTATTATTATTATTATTATTATTATTATTATTATTATTATTAAATCAATTGATGGTAATCTATGCCACAGATATGGAAGCACATCATTAAATTGAACAGGCAACCATCATTTGGAAATCATGCAAGTAATCACGCTTGAAGCTTGAAGTGTGAGCAAAGAGCTGTTGGTGCTGCCCATGAGGATCCCAGCTCGGATATTCAAATATGTAGCAGTGCGATGGAACAAATTAATTTAGTCCTTTTAAATGAGGGATTTTGTAAAGTGAAATGTTTGGCATGATTTTGGGATAAATTGTTACAAGAGCCCAATGGGAAAAATTCTGCTGCAGAGTCATGAAAATTAATTGGACTCAATAGAAAGCAATGGCTTCGGGTTTACTGTAGCAAATTAGCGACTTACTGACAAAGAAATGGAATTAAGGCTGTCAGACATCACCCATGGTGCGAGTCACTGTTTTGAAACACACACACACACAGACACACACAAGGAGAGAAATACTGTTTAATGCATTCATCTGTTTAATGCATGCAATGTGTTACTACAAAAACAATATCAGGACATTATCACCATACGGTGCCTTTGGCAGTTCACAAAATCTCTGGATTTTAGTCAAGAATTTAATTCTTTTCAAGTTTTATCACAGACTGTAGACTTTAGACTTGCAGAAAAAACATCTTGGTCATGCTCAGGCACTTAGCATCAAATAGTTGTGGGAAAATTAACCATGAGTGTGACACGTTCATCCTGTCAGTGTCATATAAATAATATAAAAACATGATTTAAAGTATTCTAATTGAATTATTATAAATATTTTCAGTTTCGTGAAGATATTCTGTCCTTTTTCTAATATTTGTGTAAAATATGTACACGCTCAACTTGCACCTTTTTCATGAATACAAATGTATATAATGATATTCATGTTAGCTTAAGTATATATATTTATATTGATGGTCCCCTCTAACTTGACAACATGACACACAAATGTTATTGATAGTTGGCAGTATGATTAAATTCTGATTTAAACATGCCAAGATGACTGGGTGGACAGGGGCATGACAGGGGATACAGCTATGACAGGACAGATTATCAATGAGTCAGACAGTGACATGACATTTATGTTATAAAGGGAGTTTTATAAACGGTTTAATATTGAAGTGGCATGAAAACACAATGAACATATTTCAATACCTGAGCACAACATAGGCACACAAGCCTATGTCTTGAACGTTTTGAAAAGTTGGAGAAATTGTGAACAGAGATGCATTGTAGCAATGGTTTAAAAAAAGTCATCAGCTTCTTGAAAGAGTTAAATGCAATATTTTAACAAAAACTAAAAAATTCTGCAGTTTTTTTATAGAGCTTCAGTCGGTTGGTCTAGCAACCGGGACTGGTCGCCATCTTTGAAGGATGATCAAATGCAGGCTGCACCAGGTTAATGAGAAGAGAAACAAAGAGAAAAAGCAAAAACAAAACTGAAAATTTGTGGAAAAGGGAAGAGAGAGGGAGAGAGAGAGCGAGAGAGAGAAGGGACCATATGACAAGAAACGTCTTCCGAGCGCAAAACAATGTTATGTTGTGAATATATATTCAATAAACAATATGGATCCTTAGAAGCTGGCAGGTTTTGTACTGGAGACCTAGACAAGCTATACCTGCCCTCATGAAACTGGACATGTTAATACATGTGTGTAGCACAGAAGAGTTCTTATCAGTATTATTCTCTGATCCAAACAGAGAAAAACTGTGAATGACATTACGTTGAGTTAGCGTTGACTGTACAATATTGGTGACAACTCTGCACATTGTCAGTCTGGATCCAGACCCCATTTTTGCATGTCTGCGTTATCATTTTATTTATTTTTATTTTTTTCTGGTGTGAAAATAAAAATACATACATGGCGATTCGGGGTCTGGATGATCCAGGCAAGGATGTCACCAGTTCTGTAAAACTCTGACTTGTTTGCCTCTCTCAGTTGTTAGCCCGGTATTGTTTAATAACAGAACTAATGATCTGTGTTAGTAGCCGGCTAATAAGTTTAGGCAAATCAACAGCTGTAATTAGTACACATCTAATTAATGGGTAAATCAATGGGGTAATAGATCAGGAAAAAAAATAAGCAAAGAACGTGACGAATACGATACTTGTTGTCTGGAATCATACGCAGAAGTGAGTTATCCTCCAATGAGGCAGCTCGCCTCAGAACGCCTCATGCATGGTAGCTTCTTGCGCTCTACTGGCTTCTCTCCCATGGGTAAACACTTGGTTTTGTTATTTCATATTGATCATGGAAAGCTGAACAGACTTTTCCACATGACCCCTAAAATCATTGGCATTCATGTCACCTCTGACTTCTCTTACAGAATTTCTGGCCTTCAGCCCACCTTCTTCACCTTGCTTCCATGTGGATATTTCCATTTGTACAGAACATTTATTGAGTACTTGTGACTCCTGGGATCAGTATCTTTCCATCAGGCATGATTCAATTTTTAAAATATAATACTATTGTAAATATGACATTTTATCTTAAACGCGTGCTCACGATTCATATGTCATATGTCATGACATGGTGGAGAAATGAGCAACTCTATTGATTGTGATTGTGACAAAGCTAGCATAATGGCGAATAGCATAAGTGGGTTTTGTCCTCTTTGACAAACATATTTACAATTATATGATTAACTCCCATGATATTTCAGCCTGACATGTAGCAGCAGTGTAGCACAGTGGGTGAGGAACTGGGCTTGTAACCAAAAGGTCTTTTTTTCTGTCACTGAAGCTGAGTGAACAGAACAGGGGACATGGTAAAAATGCCTGCATCCAAAGAAAGGAAACTGTAATCAATTCATCATGAAGCCTATGTCTTTAGGTTTTATGAACATTACTCATGCATAAATAACATTTTGGTATGGTCCCGCTCTACAGTGAAATCAGAATGGTTTTCACTGAGGACAAGAAAGGTACCCTATGGCAATATTGACCCTCCACTGTGTTTACAGTATCTCAAAGCCAGAGGTCACCTTTAAACTGACATATAATTTAAGCATTATAGTGGTCCTTCGAATATGCCTTTGATTCATTTTATTATGTTACATAATCAAGTATTTTATTAAAAATCACTCTAAGGGGAATGAGTGTGTTTTCTGAAAATTGATAAAAGTTATTATGTAAATGAAGATAACCAAAAAGCCACAATTTATATATTGCTAAAGGCTGTTAACATCTCATTGCAATGTGGCCAGTTCCTGAATAATTGTCAGGATTCAGTATAAGTGGAAGTAATGCTCACAATTTACCTAAATGAACAACATGAAAATGAAATGAAAGTGAACGGTCGTTATTCAGCTGGAAGTGATTCAGATTCCCACCTGAAATCATACTTAATGCATTTCATGTTTTTATTTTGGACTAATCACAGGATAGAATGAATGTGGGGAGAGATACCTAAAAAGGCACACAATATCACGGTGACTGACTTGAGAGCATAGCAAAGAATAGCTTCAGAGTTTTTTGGCTAAATGGTAGTGAGTTATCACTGATAATACATTATTGCAAATACACCACCACCATAACAAATTTGGCCCAGAATCTTTTATATGAGTATTTAACATGTATTTATTAATAGCCTTCCCTCCCAAATAGCTAAAGCTGTTCACATCTAAATTCCCAAAAATAATCATCCCCAATCCCTCTATTTTCTTAACATGCTATACATGATAGCACAGACAAGGAGAATCATGATTATTTCAGTCATAATTAATATCGAAATAATAACTGTGACATTGTTACATGGAAACAGATTTTTTTAAATCCTTTTTTTCTTTCACGTCACGCTCTGTCAGCCATTCGAGAAACCGAGGGGGAATGCAACCATACTGTTCCATATGTAGTCACACTGCCCCCGCTAAACGCAGCCTCTCCAGTGAGTGCTCCATTTAAAAAACATACCTGCTGTCTTCACAGGAGACATTTTATATGGGAAGCCTGTTGTATAAATTGCCCCAGGGGTTAATTTCATGATGGATGCAGCGGGTGACATAAATGGAACTGGGTTACTTTGTGTCCCGGTAACTATCCCTATTAATTTATTTGTTTTCCCCTAAAACCGAAGATGACACTTAAACATCTCTGGGGGGTGGGGTTTCAGTGACATGATGGATGGCTGAGGCATGTTTTTTTTTTTTTTTTTTTGCTCTCTCCGCCGTTTATACTCTACTTTCAACCTGTCTCTCGCACGTCGGCCTAAACTGCGGCTGATGTCCCATGTGGCTCAGCATCTCATTGAAAACCTCTGTCACTTGTAACACATATCGATTCCAGATACTCCCAATGAATTTCTTTCCCCCGCAATGTCTTCCTGGATAAGTGCCTATCCCATACTGCACTGCTGCCGCTACCACTTCCAGTGCTAATGAGGAGCACTGCATTATTCCATCATTTAAACAGTTTGACATCGCTAAATTATTGTAAAACAACCATGCAAACAAATACTATATTTTCCTTGATAATGTTGTATGTACCCCCCCCCCCCCCACACCATCGCCAACAAAGGAGCATGGGGGCTGAATGCATGTGCATTCCTCTGACACACTTTCCGGTCAGCCAGTGACTTACTTTTCATCCTACAATTCCCATAATCAACAAAAGATCTAGGAAGCAATCGGAGGCAAACCAATCGCCTATCATACAACCTACATGGTAACCCAGGTAGCTTACAGGTAACCATTTGACCCTGGTAACTTACCACACTGGGTAACTACATAGTTCGGAGGGCAACCCATGTAGCAGTAACCCAAGCAGCCCTGGCTAAACTAAACCTTCCCCACTAAATAGGCCAAGCCAACAGTTTAGTGCCACAAGTGCCACAACAGATTCATGTTCATAGTTAACTGATACAAGAACTGGTAACAGTACAACTCAGAATCACACATTTGACCAAAACATGATTAATAAAATAAACAACTAAGAAGTTTATCAAAGATACCTTTCATTTGTTTCACATTGGTTAGCACTTATCATAGTTACCACAGATGATCAGTAAACAACTAAATATAGGCTATGTGTGTGTGTGTGTGTGCGTGGGTGGGTGGGTGGTTGGCTTTGTGTGTAATAATCAACCCTCTGTTTCCCTCTATATATAGATGTATTCAAAGGAAGGAGCTAAAAAGGAACACAGAGGAACAAGGGAGGAGAACAAAGAACAAAGATTCTGAACAAAGACATTTCACAGAATGTAATTTTGAAAGAATGTCTTAAAATTGTCCCAGCAGGCACACAAGGAAAATAGTTTTTGTCCAAAGTTTTCTTGGAGGCTTTCTAGTCACAGAGAGAAATAAACTTATTTGGTAGTGCTTTGCTTAAACTGCATGCCATAAAGTCTACATAAACTGCCATAAGCATGGCATAGGGTAAACGTCCCTATTAAGCCCACCAAATCCGCTTTTCAGACATTTTTCATGTATACTGCCCCAATTTAAGTGAGAACATTTTAGTTATAATGAAAGTCTAATCTCTCATTTGAAGTGTCAATAATTCATTTATACCAATTTCTAATGTTTTTATTGTTTAATTTGTCAAAATATGTCAAAAGTCTGGCATGGGCTTAATGGGTACCTAATGTACCCTTTAAGCCCATGGGTGTTCCAAATAAGCCCACTTCATGATTTGTTGATAAATAAATATATATTTAAAAAATCCTAACAATACAAACTTGTTCTATTCAAATCTGTAATCTCTTAGCTCTCAATAGCTATTTTCATTTTGTCTCCACTCCTATCCTATGGCCTGTAAATGGCATTTGAAATAGGCATGACCAGCCTTTTTGCTGTGTTGTCAACACAGAAAAAGTTAAACTTACAACATGTCTTCTTTGGAATGTAGCCAAAAAAATATTTACGAACAAAATCAAAACTATAGTGGAAATTACTCTTCAATACTTCATCTTTCAATATGTGTTGTCATTTTGTCTGTATCTCTATCCTATAGTGTGCTGTTGGCATTTGAAATTGGCCAAAATTTCTGGTTCAGTCAGCTGGTTGAAAGTGCAGGTGTTTTTATGAAGATTTCTGAAGACCGACTGACTGAATGAAAAACAATTTCAAGTTCAATACTAATGTTCTAAGGATAGTAAATGAGTCAATTTCAGGATTTACAATTAAACAATACATTTTTAAATGTTAAACAGATTTAGGATAGTAGTTTGAAAACATTGTAAAAACACATTTTAAAACCATTCAGTTCATTGTGGAGTAACATTAAAACATACAGTTCATTATGAGGAGACATCAGTCATAACATATTGAAGCTCATGTATCATTAGCCTATAACTTAAACAAAATAAACAAGAAAGATGTCAACATTTCTGCAATTTCTACTTTCTCCTAGACTAAACGTAGGCCTATGCTCTTTGAGGTGATTGTATCGTTTTAGTAAGGTTATCATTTGCTCCATGCTCCATCTTAGTAGTGTAACATAACAGGTTATAGGGTGGTCTAAGCTTTATTTTATTTGTTTGCTTCAATCTTTAGCCCACGTTGTGGTTGTCTTTGTCTTACGCTAGCAAGTCGTTCATGGCTTTCATCTTATTTTTGTAGATTTTCAATGACCTCAGGATTGCGCAAATAGAATGGTCCAGGTCCCTACAGCCCTGCTTTGCAGAGGATGAACTTGCGCTTCTATCATGCGTGGGAATGAACTGTAGTTCTTTCATGTTTTAGTCATCTTAAACTAAAACTCATCTGAAAAGTAAAGATTAAAAAAATATTGCTAATGTTAAGATAGAACACAGGCCTATCCAGAATGAATTGACGTATGCAATATCACTGATATTTAAATATGGGTATTAATTATCTGAATTATGGAGCTGATTCATCAGGTGAGGTCAAAATTAGGGAGGAAAATGGTTCAGAGGTCAAAAGGGAGAAAATCCCCATTGAAACACAGTAAAGTGGGCTTAATGGGAACAGGTGGGCTTAAAGGGTACATCAGTGAATTTATGGTTAAAGACAGAATATTTTATTCTACTCACATGACATTAAAAAAACAACTGTATGAAATAAATCTATATATGGTGCACTAACATAATATGAAAAGTATAAATTGATCATGTAGAGAAGTAATTAGCTATACTCATTTACATCCACCTCAGACAGTGTGATTTTTTTGCTAGAGTCCCCTTTAAGCCCACCAGGTAAAAATGTTAATTAAAAAATAAATAAAGATAAACATACACATTTATTGTCTATTTAACAGTATAATAATATAAACTGCATACAAAAATATAAACTATACATGCTTATCATGCTTTATGTCATTGCAATGAACCAAACTATGTAGCTACTGTATTGATGCAGCATGTGGTCTGTTTGCTAGTGTGCTAAAACTCATATTTTGATTTCAAAAGACACAATATTTCTAATTCAGGTAATATTCTAACATATGTCTCATTCAAAACACTAATCTCTTAAATTTTGATAACAAGTGAGTACTTTCCAAAAACAGGAGTAGAAATATACAAAAAATGTTATTTTCTGAGGGTACCAAAATCACCTAAGTTTTTTTGCAACTTCTTCTGGGATCAGCAGGCACATGCCACACATATGCTTCGATAACTCAATATCGACAAATGTGATTGACTTACAATAAAAAGTGTCATTTACGCAACAAGCAGCTTAATTCGAAAAAACATCACACAGCAAAAAATGATGATGTAGTTTTTTTTGATTTGACTCAGAAGTTGCAAGTGGGCTTATATGGTACGTGGGCTTAATAGGGACGTTTACCCTAACTAGTCATGACATTGTATAGCGTCTTATAACTGGGGTCATAACCTGATCATCATTATGTTTGTACTGATATTTTACAACCATTTATTTGAAACTTTTTTCAGTAAAATTTCAACATACATTAAATTGTTTGTCGTAGACAGAGGTGGAAAGTTCACAGGTCAGAAAATAAAAGTCCTGCCATCTGTTTCCTCCACCCATGAACTCTGCCACCTGACTTTGTGGCTGACCACATTCAGAAGAAGAATTGTGCTAGCTAGTAAATCCAGGTGATTGGAAAAAAATACTGGAGAGGCCTTTCACTTTTTCAACCTGGGTTTTCCACCTCTGGTCATAGATGCACCGTAATGACTAGCTGTACCAAAAAAGCATCAGAAATTGTTCAGGGTACATTTCTCATCAGTGTCCCCCACTGCTCTCACAGCTTGGTAATCAGAAAAGGGAATTAAATGGCCATTCTGTTTTTCATCATGATTGACGTTTCTCAATAAGAGGCAGCACAGGGCGAGATCATATTAAAAAGATCTCTGGTGGTGTGGGTTTTTAGGTTTAAGGCTAAATATGTCTGAGTCCTAGACAGACCCTTGAACTGATTAAAAATGCAAATGTTGTCCTTTGTTGCCGTACTGAAGTGCGTTCCAGTAGTTGAAACCTGGGGACATCGAACGGGATAATAAAAATTATGAGTTCCTTGAATGGCCAGAGAGGTCCAAGTGTATCAGATTCTAAATTGTGGCAGGAAATTGTTCTCGGTAAGTGTTCTGCTTATGTCTCAAGTTGATCGGATTTGGAAATGTAAATAAAGCTGTTCTTGAATTAAAGAGCTTGATTAAAGTGATAGAATTCATTAGCCTTCATTAACGTGGATAAAGCGGATGTTCTAAGCCACAAGTACTAATAGGATTTCACTGAACAAATATATCAAAGCATGCATATGATCGTGCTGAATTTAAGGTATGGCATGTGTAATGTATACAAATTACTTTATAGACAGCTGTGGAACTGGAAATAGTAATTGTTTGACAGACATGAGTCAAATGATCACTGTGTGTGTTTTGATAACCTGGCTTCATTGAAACCTTGCTGCACTGAAGGTCCATATGTCCAAAGTTGGCTCTGTCACAACCAGGCCTGGATTACAAAATGTGGGGCATATTGTTACCTTTACATATAACATAGGCGGACTATGCCATCAAGCCTTTGTGCTATAAACTTTAGGTAGTTTTATACTAAGCTTCCATCGTTCATTAACCTAAAGGATGTCTTGCCATCAGTCCCTTCTTTACATTGTTGTTTGTGTTCATCCATTAGATTACATTTTCAGTTATGCAGGTCTAAGCCACAATGCCAAAATAACTTAACAATTTCAAATAATAGGAGATTTCATTTCAGCTATGGATTCATGCTGCTATGATTCTTTTCATACTCAACCGTAGATGACAGAATAAATTCAGCATAATTTTTCTCCAAATTTTTATTGTTGGCAGGTATACAGTTCAACAGTTGAGCTGCTCAGTCATAGTGTGGAACGCTGGCTCTATATATGCAGCTGGGACATCAGAACCCTAATCGAACAGGGGAGTCACTATTGTGTGAGAAGGTGCAGGAGCATCCTGTAGATTGTAATCCTCTCTACACTGCAGCCTGTTATGGATTACAAATTATGGGGCATATAATTATCCATCCATCCATTATCTATACCCGTTTATCCTGGGCAGGGTCGTGGGGAGTGCTGGAGCCTATCCCAGCATGCATTAGGCAAGAGGCAGGAATACGCCCTCACACACCCATATCTATGGGCAATTTAGAGTCTTCAATTAGCCTACATGTATGTTTTTAGACTGTGGAAGGAAACCAGAGTACCTGGAGGAAACCAGGCATATAGCCTAATTAGTTTGATAAATAACTTAAGCTGGATATGCAACCAAAAGAACCCTAGACTTACTAAATATGTATTCAGTCATAATTTCCATCCTGCTGACACATAAACTGCAATGATTACATGCATTATTAAGCTGATACTTGTCCATGGATGCATATGTAGCCCTCCCACCACAATGCTCATTTACATAATATACATAGGTAATAGTGAAACCTATGAAACTTCCACTAAGACACTAAAATGCATGGGAGGAGCTGTGATGGGATGCACCAGTTTACTCCAGGCCTATGTCTAGGGATCTCACCTGGGAGGCTGGGAGGCCTCAGGTAGCTTTAAAGATGTTAGTATGTAGCTATACTGCTTGTGAACAATGACTCCCATGCAAAAACATTTTGACTCACGAGCCCCCACTTTGAGCACTCACACTCAAAGAACCAGTTATTTTATTAACCTAAAATGGTGCTCTACTTGTGCGTAACATTTGATTCCATGTATAAGGAGTAAAACCCGCAATACACCAAATTATAATGGGCTTAATCAATTTCAAGAGAAAAATATGCAATAACACTATACACAGTCCAGAATATATCTTTAACTACAATAGTGGCATTTATTTTTTTTTTAAACACCAGTGCCATCAACTTGACGCCATTCAAACTTAGGCAGCCCATACACACTGCATGGCCCCTTTAACTGTCACAGTATTAAATGAAAGAAATGAACACGAAACCAAAATAACAAACTAAAGAAAATAACCCGGGGTTTTAGGCTTTTCGTGCACAGTTTGTCTTTATACGTTGGCGCGCATGTTGGAGCTCATATGAATCCACACAAGAAAAATGTTGAGGTTTACTCACACACACAGGAAAACAAGTCACTGGCGATCCGAATGCAGGTCCGACACAAACACACTCGTCCAGCCGCGTGCTGTCCTCTTCGTGTGGCTAGCTGCAGGTTAGCTAACCCGAAACAGTAGAGAAAACACTTCGTCGAGAAGAAAATAAGAAAAACTGGAATTTACACAAAAACGTCCGCACCTTCCCATCCCGTACCGCGACTTAATTCAATGACGATGGCGAAAACCGATAATCAATTCCAAAACGTGCATTCAACTCAATTTCACTAAACAGTTTTACGATCTCTCCTGCACCGTGCACCATCTGCTTCTCACTTCCGTTCGAGTCTTCATCTGCAACCCCTAACTAGTTCCTACTTGACCTCTTTCGAACCCCCCATCATGCAGCGTGATTGGACAACATATCTTCTAATCAGCACAGCAATAGGCG